>NC_045600.1:109997002-110305082 GCF_009762305.2 Zalophus californianus
TGTCATTTGCAGATTTACTATTCTTGAATTTGGTTGTTTGCTGGCAACCCTAAATCCCAAGGTCTGTAATCAGTCGCAGTTTCAATAAGTCACACACGGAAATCCCAGGCCCTGCATGGCTGGTGTGGAGAAAGGAGACCACCAAGTGGGCAAGACGTGAGCAAGAGCCTGGCTCCGGGCCCCTCTTGGTTCCCATTCCCTGTGGTCTTCTCATCAGGTGCAAAGACTATTAGAAAGCGGTGCAGAGTCTGCTTCCTTTTGGAAAATGACCCCAGAAAAGGCCAGGATATTTACCACGCTGCGGCTTTGCTCAGATCTCAGGAAGCACGCCTCCTGTTGGCTGGGTCTGCTGCATGCTGCTAGTCTGTGCTCATGATGATAATGATATATTTGGATTTATGCTTCTCTCCAACTGCCCCCAGGCATGGAAAGCTATGGTGTACCTCCTACACCTCCCTGCCCTCCACTCCCTGCCCTAACTTCTCCAAGTCCTTGCTCACTCCACTTTGGTGGACATCACACCCCACACCATCCTCCTTCCACGCTGGCTTCTCCGAGGAGGCCTCAGGCCAAAGGGCAAGCCTCGTCCCACCTGTCTGCTTCCCCAACACCTAACATAGCGCCTGGCATCAAGGTGCCTTGGGAAAGTGGTTGTGGAGTGGATACATGAATCAGTTAGTTAGTTAACTGATTAATTCATTTCACCTCAGCTTTGTGGAGGTGTATGTCTTATTTCTGTTTGTCTCCGAAGGAAACTGAAGACCAGAGAGGGTGGGTGACTTGTCCAAAGTCACACAGTCACGGCATCCCTAGCCTCCAGTCCAGAGTTGTTACGCAGAGCACCTAGCCTGGTGCCTGGAATGCACATAAACTTAACGTGTTCTACCCTTCCCACTTCCGCCCCTTCGCATGTACAGTTCGGCAACAGAGCTGGGACTAGTTTCTTCTTTACCAGTTACTCCTCACATGAGGAATTTGAGTTAGGAACCTGCCTCTTAGGGTAGCAAGCCCATCTGCAAAGAGAAGCCAGCACTTAGTGCCTCTGTTTTATTATCCCAGTTGGATACCCAATCTATGCCCAGGGCATCGAGGAATAGCAGGTGGCTAAAGAAAAATCAGGGAATGAACGAGTATATTCTGCCACGCCTCCAATGATAGGAGACTCCATTTCATTTTCAGACAACACTAACCCCGAGGAAATTTGCCACAACTCGTTCTGCTGTGCTCCCCCTTCGAGGTCCTAAGGAAGCCCCTGAGACCTCAGAGAGCCAGTCCAATTCTTCTGCCCACGTGGCCACCCCCCATTTGAAGAAAACCCCTTTCATTGCGACCATATTCCTATAGAATGCATGTTCTTCCTATTATTATCGGTCGTACCCTGGCTTGCAATGCTTCCGATGGTGGAAGGAAGACGTGTTTATGTTCTTTATTCATCTCCCAGGTGGGATGCAGACCCTTACTTTATGTCAAGGCCATGTCTCCTCTCAGTTTCGGGCTCCCCGGAGTCAAGGTCTCTGCCTTCCCCTTAATGAAGTCCATATAGCATCCAGGTCTCCATGGGGCCCAGCGCTGAACTGGCACCAGGCCCAGGGCACATGCAGGGGAGCAGAAGAGCATCCCTGGTGGTGGGGGGGGGGTGGCTAGGGCAGGCCGCCTCTCACTGTGCCATCCAGACTTTGCAAATCACCCAAATAACTCTCTATCCAGGAGCCATGTCTTTGCTGGGGGAAGGGAGGTTTAAATTGGTAGCTTCCGAACATAACAAGCTCAAGACCAGACAAAGGCTGCTGAACAGCCCCCGTGGGAACCAGTGGTTTTATGAGCCCGTCATATTTACTATTATCCAATGAGTCATCGGCGACGTGTTTTCATTTTGAGGCTGCTGGACGAATGGGTTCTCATTGGAGCCCCTCTTGATCCATTATTTATGCCCTCTCTTTGTCCTCTCGACTGTACCCTTGCAGGCGGGAGCCTTGGTCGACATCCACCAGCAGCGTTTGCTGGGCTGATGCACATCCTTCATTTCAAGCAAAGCCTGCGGTGCTTAAAAATATCCAGCTAGGCAAACACTCTGATTATGACATTTCTAGCTGATATTTCCCTTGCCTTTCATTAGAGAGAAAAGCTAGCATTAGGCGAACCCGCAAGTCCAATGGGTAGAAATTAAGAACACCGTGTTTATGACTTCTGCTCGGACCTGTTTCCCAGGAAGCTTATGTGGGCATTGTAACAACTGGGATCAACAATTTGAATATGTCCGTCGTGCCTAAAGACCACTTTGCTGATGCCACGGAAGGAGGAACAATTAGCTAATTATAAATCGTCCTCAAGTTTGCACTTAACACCGTAAGAACAAATCACTTGTGAGTGTTCAGAATCGTGCCTAGACATTTGGTGCCACGAGAAAATATAAGGCTTGTGAAATTTAAAGTGACTCATCAAATCCAAATTTGCTTTATGTTATTGGCCACTAATGACCGGTCATCTTGGCTAAACCAAGAAATGGTTTCCTTTCTAAGACGATAGGTCACCAGGACAATTCCCTTGGTGGCTAATTGTCTTCCTGCTGCTCATGTCACTGCCCAGAGGGCTGCCTGGCACCCTGGGGGAGGCAGGTCCGGAAGCCCCCACCGTGGGGCAGCCGACGCAGGCTGGAGTGGGTCCAGGGAAGCTGGGTGGAACTGGGCAGGGGGCTCTGGTAACCAGAACACAGCTAGGAGGCAGGCAGTGGAGGTCAAAACGGAAGTGTGTTCTAGGTCCACTGGAGCCCTCCGTGGGGTTTGCCTCTGGAGCACAACCACCAAAAGACTGAAAGTGGTTGGCGTTCACTTGTGCAACCGTAGCAGCAACGTGCGGTCCCTTAAGGACTGTCCTTTCATCACTAGCACCTGTTTCTGAGACCCACACCCCACCTGGAGGCTGTCCTGGCTCCAGTCACCCTGAGCTGGCTCCCTGGCACTGCCTCCAATTCTATGAGCTCTGCCACGTGGTCCCAGTAAACTGCCTTAGGCTGACACTAGCCAGAGGGGTCTCCGTGGCCAGTGCCCAAAGCGCCCTAGCAGAGGAGAGTGGGAAAATGAAAGTAGGAGAGGGATACATACCAAGACCCAAGGCCCTGTGGTCCAGGGGAGGGGTTGAATCAGAGAGGGAGACTCGGACCCAGGGCGCAGGGCCTGAGAAGTCAGACGGAGCACTGGAAAACCAGGGTGATGCCTGCCTGGGAGCCCAGATACCATTCTCTCGGGCAGCGGAAACTGTTGCTAATAATTTAGACTCACGGACAGTCAACCGTGGGGTCGCTCCCAACCTTGCATCTCAGTGGTGCCAGAAACAATATGACAGCTCAGGGCTCAAGCCACAGAGTGCTTATTCTAATTTTGATGACTGGTGGGAGGTAATGTTGGAAAGGGAAACATTCTTCCTGCCTGGGATGATCGGAGCGTCCCTGTAAGAAAGCAAGGCGTTGGATTGGAATTATGTATTTCTTCATTGAACAAACATGTGTTGAGCTCCTATTTCCGCAAATATCTGCTGTGGGCACTGGGGAGACCAAGGGGACCAAGTCACGGGCCCGACTTGCATCCTTGAGGCAGGACGGGGCCTGAGATGTGTCAAGAGACTGAACACACACGGAGTTCAGAAGCAGAGAAAGCCTTTGAGCTGAGAGGAGGAGGGAAGAGGCAGGGAAGGGTTGGCATTGTACCTGCTTCTTGAAGGAACCAGAAGGTCTCATCGACAGCAATTCCAGGCACAGGGGCAGACAGCAAAAAGGCAAGCGGTCTCATTGGGCTGTTGTGCCTTCAGTCCCGGGCGCCACGGGGAAGGTAGGCTGACCTCAGATCGTGGAAGGCCAGGCTGGGAAGTGTGGATTTTATCTCCTCGATGGGGAACCAATAAGGACTTGGAGCCGGAGAGAGACAGGATCCAAGCAGTGACCTGCAGAGAATTTCTTGGGGACAGTGCGCAGGGGCAATGAGAGACGGGAAGATGCTGAGCAGAGTTTAACCAGCTTGGAGGCTACTGCCAGCAGGACCCCTCCTTCAACGCTAACGGTGGGAATTCAAAGGAAGACAGAGATGAAAAAACCTTGAGGGTGGAAGGATTGAGAGGTGTAACATTGGTACCCGGGTGGGTATGGAGAGAGGGTAAGCCGAGGGGCCTACAGGGTTTGGGCCCAGATGGCTGCTCAGTTCCGTTTAAGTAACATGCATTTCCTGAGCACCTGCTCTGTGCACAGCATGGGTGAGGGGGGGAGAGGCAGAAGGGGTAGAGAGGAGGCCTTCGTGGTAAAGGACAAGATGGGAAGGCCCGGGTCCTGGAGGGCCTGGGATACCACGTTAAGGAGCTGGGGCTGTTTCTTTAAGACGGGGGCTTATCCAAATATGCTCCATGCACACGAATTTCCCCTTTAGCATCAGTGAGGGGACACCGTGCCTCTTAACTCCCCCACGGCCAGTTTCCTGGAGTGGAGGCTGGGGGTAAGAGAAAGGAATTACAAGCCCGAGGGAAATGCACGACTATTACTAGAAGCAGTTACCCTTAAGCCCAGTGGTGCCACCCCAGCCCCAAGCCACGGTCTTCCTTGGGGTCCCTCCTGGCCTGGCTTCTCAGCTGCCTCAGACTCCTCTCCCAGCATTCACTTCATCCCAAGACAGTTACACCAGCCCATATTTGTTTCGGAGTGAAATGTATACGCTTGCGGACAAGACACTCATAGGAGTGCACAGTACATTGTCCCAGAGGGGCCTCACGAGAGGCCAGGACCCAGTCAAGGCTCAGCCGTGCCCCGCCAGGGCTACCCCTGTCTCTGTCTCCAGCACGCAGGGCCGGAGCCAGGCCGACACATCCTATAGGACAGTCTTCGTTTCCTGCCCTCTTTGGACCAAAAGCTCAGACACATGCGTGTGAGCGCACGCTCCACATAGAGAAATAATCATTTGCAGGTAGGGAACATACTTCCTCCAAAGGTAGGGAGGAGGTTTTCTCTAACTCTGCAGGGAGCAGTTCTGTCCCTAAGCCCAGGCAGAGTAGAAAACCACATTGAAGAGCAGCTCGAAGCGTCCTGGGTGAGGGCGTTCAGGAGCAGCTTGGGGCCTGTGTCCTGGGCTTCCAGCGCCCCAGCCCTCCAGCACCCCCAGGCTGCTTCCAGGCTCCAGAGCTCTTCTGCTGAGAAGAGTCTCCATCCAGTCCCCACTGGACACCTTGTGACAGACAGAGGAGCTACGGAGGCTCAGAAAACATCAGTAACTAGCAAAGAGTCCGGCGTGGAAAGCAGAACTGGGATTTGAACTCAGGTCTGCCCGTGCTCTCAGCGAGGGGGCGCGTGGCCCTCCCGGGCAGGCAGCCACCAGCATGTGGGGAGCTGTGGAACGCTGAAGTGGACCTTGACCTGGGGAGAGCTGTGTCTAATGTGGGAAGCTCCGCCATTAACGAAGATAAAGTGGGGGAAATGTTGTGCTTCTATCTTGTACGTGGGACTTTGTATTTCAAGTCTTTCAGATTCAGCACACGATTGATGCCGGGCCTCGCAGCGGCTGGACCTGGCTGCTCCCTTGACCTTGAATGATCGGGCCCAAACGAAATGGCCAACCTTATCCAGGCCTGCCTGCCAACACCAGCATGATAACCACCACCTGCTCCCTCGTCTCAAGCATATTTGCTTGCCTTTGCCTTTTGTTGGAGGGAAGTTAGGGGTGAGATCTGGAGGAGAAATGTAATCCCCTTTCCCTCTCTCGGAAACAAAAGAGAAGTTGTGAGATAAGCAATTACTTTTGCTTTTGATTTCTCTGCTTATGATGAAAGTGGGAAGGGTGGAGTCTGGGTTGAGAGAGGCATGTAATTAGCAGGATGGTTTTGTTTTGCACACGCTCGCGCACACACACACACACACACACAGCCCCTCAGAACCAATTAAGTAAACTCTGGGGTGACTTGTCATAGATGAGTCATGGCATCACAGGTGGGAGCTCTTGAAAGATTGTTAGCAAACTAATGAATTCTATGATAGCTACTCAATAATTCCCAGGGCTGAGGTAAGCTCCTGGAACATGTACTTTTGCTGGAAGAAGATTGAGTTAAAACCATGTGGACAGTGCCTCTGACAATCTGTTTCCTGAGAACATTTGCACCATGAAGAACCCAGGCCAGGGCTACTGGGGAGGGAGACCTCTGGAAAACACTTGGCTCAGGGGACAAGAAGGTGAGAGTCATCTCCAACTCGGCACCACCCGCGGGACCGTGGTGGTGGTGGTCACAGGCAGTCAGGACTGAGGTCTGAGCCTCTAGGGTGTGCACTGGGAAAGGAAACTAAATCAGAAATATGGTTCCGGACCTCAAGAAGATCCTGCTTTGGTCAGGAGACACTGTCCCTACTTTGGAAAAACTCCCAGGGAAGACAGCGTACCCTCCGCTTGGGAAGCTCTCCAGCTTGTTGAAGACATAGGTCCTTCTGAAGTTTCTGGTTGGTGGAGAAGACACGGACTAGGCCCATGGGAAAAGCCAAGCCATCCGAAAGACGGAGGGAAAGGAGAAAGACAGTGCTTGCCTTCGGGGGCCCTCTGGACTGATGGAGAGGAGAGAGGCCTGCTCTGATCAGAGAGGGAAAGGGCCCTAGGCCTCATGGGGAGATAACATCCCTCTAACAGGGACTTGGGGCCCAGAAAGTGGTGCCCGTGCAATTGGGCTTCTGCCTGGCAGCACCTTTCTTGAGTCATCTCTGATACTGATGGCATATCTTGATGATTTCCTTAAAAATGTATCACCTTTTGCCCATATGTCCCCACCTGCCCCTGGCACCTGATTTAGCCCAACCCCGTGAAGACCCCATCCATGTATCCACAGAGAAGCCCGTCCCCGCAGGGCCTCTTCCTCACGCCCTGCACAGCTCTGTCCTCCCAGGCAAGTGGCCCCAGAGGCTGGCAAGTCCAAAAGAGGATGGGCCACGGTGGGCCACCATCAGTTTCTCTCTAGTCTCAAGAGGCACAGAGTGGACAGTGGAGAGAGTTAAGGGGACACAGGAAATCTGCTTCTGCTTCTCCCCACTTCTCCCCTGTTATGCAACTCCTACTTCCCAGGCCCCACCAGCCTGGAGGACCAGTGGTCGCTTGAGTGAGAACCACCAAGTTTTCTAGATTTGAGCCCCGCCCAGTTAGCTGCCTGCGCACCAAGTCCCCGGTCCCACCCTCCCCATGGTCCCCAAGGTTGCTACCCACGACATGACGGAACTTTCTGTTTCTCCAGCTCACGGAACCTCCCAGCGCTTCTGCTATTGCCCTCACAGGCAGAGGGGCCTCTTTCCACCATCTTGGACATGTTGCTTCTAGAAGAAACCACAGCTGATTTCCAGGGCCCGTGTATGGCTTCCTAGTTCACTTTCCCTAGGAACTTCGAATACGGACCTCAAGGGTGGCTCAAAGGGCCGTTTGAGAATTGCGCTCACGGGCCAGTATCGATACCAAACCGGGCACCCACCGGGGAGCCAAGGGCTTTGACTGTCTCCTATTCAAGTTCAAGTCCCAGCCTTCAGGGAACCCGGTAACCGCCTCCTCCCTGCCCCCCAGGACATATTGGAACTTCCCTCTTTCGTTTGGAAGTCTCAGTTCTAGTGTAGATATAGCTCCTCTTATGGTCCAGCATTTCTGAAAGGTGGTTTCCAGGTTATACCCCACACAATGACCACACTACTTTATTTACTTTATTAAGAACTACTGCCTTGAAGAAAAGTCGATAAACAATTTAATAAGTCAGGCAATGTCTTCTAAGCATCACAAGTTTGGTTTACTGGGGGAGGAAAGTCACTCTGACTTGTTTAATAATCTATGCAGATTTGAAGTTTACGAGAACATTCTAGCCATCCCTGCAAGCACGGCAATGCACCGGGGGCTCTCATGGGAAGCAAACAGTTGCATGTTGACCTTTGAAAACCCACTGCACAGGGACCACTGATTTGAGCCGGGATTTCTGAACAGTGGGAGCAGGTTGACAGGTCTCTGGATTCCAGAAAGGTGGAGGGGCACCTGGGTGGCTCAGTCGGTTAAGCGTCTGCCTTCAGCTCAGGTCATGATCTCAGGGTCCTGGGATGGAGTCCTGCATCTGGCTCCCTGCTCAGTGGGGAGCCTGCTTCTCCCTCTGCCCCTCCCCTCTGCTCTTGCGATCTCTCTCTCTCAAATAAATAAATAAAATCTTTAAAAAAAGGTGGAAAAGCAAAAAGACGGAACTTGGAGTCAGAGAACCTGATGTCAGGCTGTCTCCTGCTCACTGTGCAGGTCCAAGGAGATATTTAACCCCTTGGTTTCTTCACCCACAGAAAGAGGAAAATGGTACCTGTCTTGTGGATTATCGTAATGATCTTGAAAGAGACACAAAAGGACTTAGCCCAAAGAGAGACCCGTCGCACATGAGCGTAGTCATGTGTTTCTCCTCCTGCCAACGTCTCTCTGATCCCCGAAGGGATACCTTTTGAAGAAGGAGGAGACGGGGTGGAGGAGGCATGGAAAAAAGAGGGGGAGGGGGAGGAAGAGGAGGGAGGAAGGGTAAGTCGTGCTAACAGACTAGAAAAGTTGAGGAATCCCTGGAAGCCAGGCAGCAGGGGAGCCTGAAGTGACAGGGAAGCAAGTGCAGAGAAAAACCGCAATCCAAGACCTGAGGAGCCCCATGAGAAACAGGGATGCCCAGGTGCAAATGTGAATACACAACCAAGAACCGCCGACCACATGAGGAAAACCAACACTGGACAAGAGAGGCCCTGACCTCACGAAGAAGGACCCACGCCTGAGGGAATAGCGTCACTAGGAGCCACAGAAGGCAATTTTAAAGCAATAATTAATAAGAGTCAAGATGATGACACACTTACACAGGATAATACGTCGCAACGAAAAGCAACAATTCGAGAATGAGTTCGGATTCAAAATATGATTATAAAAACTAAGGTCATCATCAGGGGCTGAATAAAGGAACGAACACGGTGAATTCGTGAGCTGAGTGGTGGGATCCAAGAGGCGCCCCAGGCCCAGAGGGAGAGGCCGGAGCTGGAGCGGGGGGAGAGCGGGGTGCCCGTAGGAAGTGGGGGCTCAATCACTGCCCCTGGAACCTGAAAGGAATCCTGGAAGAGGCAGCCTGGTGTCAGGGAACTGGTTTTCCCATCATGACACCAACAGTATTCATGAGTGAATCAAGCCCTTTCCTGTGTGAATTATGCAAGAGTAGCCTTCAGCCTAGTGCAAGTCAAAAAAATTACATATTCAGAATCAATAGGGTCTGAATTTGCCAATTTGACTGCACTGAGCTCTCAAAGGAGACACACACATACACACACACACACACACACACACACACACACACACACACTCCTGAGCCAGCTGTGTAGAAGGGTCTCCTCTGGAGATCATATAACCCAATACACTCTTTGCACAGCCGGGGACACTGAGGCTCTGAGGGTCAGAGTTGCCCCTGCGCCCTCCGCCCCAACCTCAGTCTATACCCTCCCAAGACCCCAAAGTGTCGCAGTTCGCCGGGTCTGCAGGCTTCTGTGTGTTCATCCCCTGGTGTCTGCTTTGCCACCATCCGCCTCTCCCTTGGGGTCGGGGCAAGCCCCAGGGGCCTCGGGCAGCAGTCTGACCCGGGGGGCAGCTCTGGGGCAGCCAGGAAGGTGCTCGTGAGCTACCTTTAGATTTGTTTGTGCGGCAGAGGGCAAGGGAAGCTAGTGGCTCCGGACCTGCTGTGTGTCAGCCTCTTGCACAGGCCGCTGACAGAGGCTTTGCTTGTCTGTCGGTGCCATTGTGGATCCAGCTTGTTCTTCTCAACCCCCACCTCCCAGGCTTTCAGTGAGTATATTTTCCCTTCGGGTTTTAGCGCAGTCGTCTACCCGCCCCTCTCTTAGTGAGGAAGAAATCACATTTATAAAACCCCTCCTCCTCTGTGCCAGACCCTCGCTGGGACACTGGATGCCCTCGGCTCAGTTTACTTCTTGCAGCCACTGTGTCGTACAAGCATCTTTCCATTTTGACGACCGGGAGCACTGAGTTCAGAGAGGGTAAGTGACTGGTGGAGGGCCACACAGCCAGCAGGTGGGGAAGTCAGGATTAAGCCCGGGCCTCTCAGACTCTTCGCTCCTCCCATCGCCATGCCACCTTCCTGGGAACTTTAAGAGTCTCCTGAGGCTTCTGGGGAAGGGCAATATAGTCGGAGTGACGAGGCACGCCAGCTTGGGACTTAGATGACCTCACTTCAGGTAGCAGGTAAGTAATGGCTGAATGCGGGCCTTGCCACGAGATTGCAAGCCACATGACCGGGGAAGCTTCGTGGAGGAGGCATTCCTCCTAAAAGAATTTGAAGAGCCAGGGAGAAGGAAGGAAGACATTCCAGGCTCAGCAGGCAAGATTTTAAATTGCTTTAAAAAGTAAAAGACAGTAACTCCACCTGCCTTTAAAGGGGGTCGGGGTATAGAATAATTTATGTCGGGGAAAGATTACGTCATGGTCTGGATCCCTTTACTGACCAAGTCGGGTGGAGGTGGGGAGCCCCATGGAAAGACTGATCACAGTAAAGACGACAGGTCAGAGCTTCTGCTGGGTCCCGCCCGTGTTTCTGATTCACTGAAATGGGTCCTAGCCCAAGTAGCGGGTGGAGGGCTGAGAACTGCTCTTCTGATCAAGAGGAGCTAAATTCGGTGGGCGGGGCTGCAGCCCAAGGGCCAGGGGGAGGCAGAACAGAGAAGGCCAAGAGAGGGGGAGAGGAAAGGAGGGTCCCGAGAGCATGAGGAGCCAGGGAACCCAGGGGGAGAAGGCGGTGGAGGAGCGTCTCCCAGGAAGGAGTGGCCCGGACCTTCAGGACGGCCGTGAGTGTCGTTCAAGTTGAACTTCACTGGACTGCGCTGTATGTGAGCACACAGCCCGTGATCCACAGCAGAACACGCATCGGTCTAACGCTGTGGCTGCTGTAGGGATTCAGTGGCAGAAGAGTCCAGCCGCAGACTTCCCACGACTCAGGACCTATTTTTATTTCAAATCACAAAGGGTGACCCCACACATGGCAGAGTTTGGGCACAGCTAAAGGGCTCACAAGAGGTGAGGAAGGCAGAGAGGAGAGGGGAAACCACACGTATGAAAGAAGTAGATGGCCTTCATTCACAGGATAAAGCCTTACCCTCAGCAACCACCACCGGCTCTGTGCATCTACTTGTATTTAATAGAGCTGTGGCACCATTCCTGTGGCCTGGCGCCATTTGAGTCACTTTTCCATAGCAGCTGAAGCGAGTACATCGAGTGCTGACCATCTGCCAGCACAGTTCTGAGTGCCTCACCAGCATGCAGTCAACTCATCCTCACCGCCACGCCATGACAGAGGTTGCTCTGCTTATCCCTGCCATGCAGACAGAGAAACTGAGGCACAGACGGGTTACATTAGCAGCTGACTCCACCCCAGGCGGTGTGGTTCCAGAGTCTCTCCTTATTCATTACGTTGCCCCCTTGCAAAACCACAGCGTCAGCCACTGCCTGTCCCAGAGGCTAGATGGAGGGTCTCACCTCTAGGAGAATGGCAGTAGAAAACCTACAGACCCTCATGATTCCATAAAGATTTAAATTTGCCTTAGCTCAAGGTTACACCTCTTCTCTGGGAGCATTGCATTCCAATGACTGATCGCGGTGGAGAAATGTGCAGGTCACTCCAGGGGTCACTCCAAAGGATAAACTCAGAATCAATAAGTGGAAGCAACCAGGAAAGATCAGTAGAAGAAAGACTTTGCTAACATGCTGAGGCGTCTGCACGAACACATGGCCTCGGGAGGTAGTGAGCTCCCTGTCATCAGAGGGATGCAAAAAAGAGAGTTCCCAGCAACTTGGTATGGACGCACACTCAGCAATGGGAGCTTTTAAGGGTCTCTCCAGCTTGAGATTCTATGTCTCTGGGAAATTTTCCTGATCTAGAAGGAACTACTCGAAAGAGTCAGACAATCAGGGGTTGCAAGTATCTGTGGGCTTCAAGGTACCCTAAGTTTGTCGTATTGGCCATTCCTGAAATCCCCTTCCTCTCTCTCTGTGCACTTGGCTAACTCCTACTCATCCTTCAGAGCCCAACACGAATGACACCTCCTCCGGGACACCACACTCTGCGTCCTCTCTCTGCTGTCTGACCTAGGCACACTCTGTAAATGATTCATGGAGGAACAATGTCAGGGGCTCCCTCGCAGCTTAGCTCTCCAGGGTCTACAAGAGGTGGTGTGGCCTGATCGTCAGGTGCCACCTTTCCAACAGCTGAGCTCTCTGGCCCCAGCCACGAAGGGTGCTTTACTCATGTCACGCCTGCGGCACCCTTGGGTGCAGATGCCTATGGACAAAGGTCTCGTTGGGAGGGCCGTGGCAGGCAGCCTCCGGTGGTCAGGCCCTTCGGGGACTGCCTTAGCTCAATGTTATTACACCTCTTCCCCGAGAGCATCGCATTCCAATGCCTGATGGCGGTGGAGAAATGTTCAGAAAAATATTACCATAACCACGCGAGACTACTTTCTTAGAAAGGCCTGCTTTCAAGGCTGACCCTTCTCTGGCATCTGGGAACTGGGATTTGGGGGAGCTTCCCTGATAAGAATGGTTCACTGTGCCTAACGTGTCCAAGCAATATGATTTATGCTGAACACCTGCTTTCCCCCTGGGAGTCTGGAAGTTTGCTACAAGGCAGGCAAAAGATGCCTATGTGACCAGGCCTCTGCATCTCCCAACAAAAACCGGGGGCTCAGAGTCTCTACAGAGCTTCCCTGTTTGGCAAACACTTTACATGTGTTGTCACCATTTGTGGCTGGAGGGATTAAGCTTGTCCTCTGTGACTCCTGGAAGCTCGAGCCTGGTTTTCTGGACTTCTTCCGTACACCTTTCCCTGCTGGTTTGCCTTTGCTTCCTTTGGCTGCAATAACCCACTGCTCTGAGCTCGACTATGTGCTGAGTTCTGGGAGCCCTCCCACTGAATCACCGAACTGGTGACCTCCAGCACAGGGGATAAAGGGCCCCAGAGCTCCGCGAGGGTCAGGCGATGCTGCAGGTGGGCCTCTCCCTCTGCCCCCACCCACTCCTTTCCCTTCCCTTCTGTGGCTGTTGACCCCCAAGAGCGCTCCCTAATCAACATCCTGAGCACTAAACTCTGTCTCAGGGTTTGCTTCCCTGGGAATCCGACCTGCAACGGATACAAATGAGTGTTTCAGGATCCCCAGGTCATCGGGCACTTCGTGGTGTGTTAATTTTACCGTCACACCCCCCCTCCGAGGGTTTCACAGGGGAGGACGGGCACCAGGAGAAGCCAGGTGACTTGCCCGAGGTCCCACCTCGAGTGCGTGTTGGAGCAGGGAGTGGACCTCGGTCAGGATGTGTCTGAAGCCTGCGGCCTGTCTCTTGAACCAGGCCACCTTTCCCCTGTGGTTCTGGAGGTCCGGGATTCTTCCAGGCCTGAGGACGAGTGGCCATGCAATCCCCTACGAAGACGTTCCAGGAGGCATCTGGGGGGCCAGATCTGGCCAGCCCTGAATGGGAGAGAATTCCAGAACCAGGAAAGCAGGCAGAATGTTTTCTCTCTCCCTGCAGGACGCCAAGGAGAAGATGAGTACACACAACTCCTGTCTGCTCACGCCCACCTGCGCGCCCTGGCTGGACCGCCTCGCCTCCCAGGGCTCCCCCCCCCCCGCCAGCCCTGGGGCCTGTGCCGAGGACAGGAGTGATCTGGGGTTATCTCATTAGCCCCAAGCCATTACAGCATGAACCCCGGCTGCCGCTGCAGGACCTGCCCAAAGAGTGAGGCCACCAAGAGCGACTGGCCTTCAGGCCGGAGAGGGGTTACTGTTCCACAGAGGCAGCCGGCTCCCCCAGCCGTCGGCGCCAAAGAAGATGGGGCTGCAAAGATGTGACAGACAGAGTCCTGGGGAGCTCGTGAACCCCATCTGCCCACAGGCAGCCGGGGGAGCGACACCCGCCCCCAGGGAGGCCCTGGCCGTGAAGCTGACCGGCACAGAGCCCCACGGGGGCCGGGGGTGTCCAGCTGCTCCCCAGAAGTCAGAGGTCCCGAGGAGGCATGTCACGTGCCGCGGGGCATGAGGGGGCTGGTGGGCCGCACTCCCCCGTCCCCCTGCACACGGGCAGCTCCACTTCTGTGTGCTGGAAGCTGCTGAGAGCCAGTGGGGTCTGAGTCTCTCTCTGTCCACACCAGTTAAATGAGAGAGAGAAAACCAAGATAATCTCTAAAGTGCATTCACGGCTCGTCTCCAGCACTCTATCAACCCAGAGGGAAACCAATCTGCGTGGAGAAGGTTCTGAGGCTGGTGCTTCCCTCCTCCTGAAAGGTCCCAAGAGGCCGCCCGGGGCGGCCCAGGGCGCCCACCACGTCTGAGCTCGCCGCACCCCGCCGTTCCCACTCCCTCAGGCTCTAGCTGCAAATTGGTTCACGTGATGAACACACGCTGCCCGAATCACTCATAGGATGGCTTGAGAAAAAGCAATTAAATGCTTTCTTAATTGTAGGATGGCAAGAGGTTAATGAGTTACTATAAAAACCAGTCCCTGCCATCTGGTGGCTGTCACCAAAGCCCGCACGCAGGGAGCGATCCCAATTTGTAAGACAAGATGACAGGATCACTCCAAGTCAGGAGAAGGGGTGGGGGCTCTCGGTGCTGAAGCTGGGAGCCCAGAGCTCCAGAGCCCAGCACACATCCCGGCTGGCCTCCAGACGTCCCAGGGCTGCAATGGAGGTTCAAGACCAAATGGAGGAAAATCAGACAGGGAGCCAAAATCACACATCGGTTCCAACGCTGTTTTTCTCTGGGATTCAGCTCCAGGGAGAGATGGCCCTGACAGCCACTTTGCTCAGCATGAGCCAGGAGGAGAAGAGAGAAAAGTGACAGACTGAGAACTTGGCCAACGCACAGGAGGGACAGACAGAGGCAGGGACTGCAGACCCTGCAAAGGCAAAGAGAAGCAAAGCAGCCTGGACAGACAGAGGGACAAAAGAGAAAGGATGAGAACTGAAATGCCAGGATATGAAAAACGGCTGTGACATGGGCAGGCTGGGAATGTGACAAGCAGATGAAAGGGCCAGTAATTTTCTAGAATCAGAGACAGGAAAGAACCTTTGAGGGTTTTGCTTTGTTCTGGGCAAATGTGTCCTCTGCGATATGCTGCAGCTCCCAGGAATCATCAAGAGAAACGGCCCTCCTCCTTCCTCCCGGTGGTGGGTGTGAAGGGCTGGCCTCTGCCCTTTCCCGACCACCACACACATGCACGTGTGTTCACACATATGCACGTGCTCACATATGTTCACATGTGCACATTCACACAATACATACACCTGTTCACACGCACATGCACATGCATACATATACACACGCACATATGCACACATGTTCACATGCACACTCACACGTGTGCACATGAACACATTTGCACATACGTATTCATGCATGCACACGTGTTCACATATGCTCGTATGTGTGCACATGCATACACACGTGTTTGACCATATGTAAACACATGCACACACATTCACATGCATACGCACACACGCGTGCATACACACGTTCGCACATATACACAGTTCACAAATGCGCGCGCACACACACACACACACACACACACACACACAAGTCCTCATCAGCCAAGAGCCAGCTCTCTTCATGCAGAGCAGGCCACAGGTTTCCAGCTGTCTCTCCTCCCAGCTCCCAGAGGTCCTCTCTGCAGTTCTCAGCCTGGCAGAGGCGGGTCTGCTTTCCTGATACAAAGGAAGAACCCAGGAAGTCTACATATCCCCAGGGCTGCACAGCCTGTGGGTTCTGGGAGGCTGAACTCACCACCGGCCCTCTCTGCCAGCTCGTAAGAACTGGCTGGGAAATACAAATACCCTTCCCTGACTCTCCGAGGGTCCAACTTCCCTTCTGGGCTGAGCCCTTGAGACCCTCCCTTGCCCAGATTCTGGAAGCCGCCCTCCCAGGGCAGTCTCGCACTGGCCACAGCAGCCCGCCTGCACAGAGAGGGCGAGCTCCTCTTCCCGCCGCTGCCCACTCCACCGTCCCCGCTTTCCACCTCCGAGGGCCACGGCAGCTTGTTCCTGTAGGTCCAAGTCTTCACTCTATGGCCCAAAGTAAACAAAAACACAGGGATCCGCAGCTAGAAAATGCCAGAATCTCCATTTTCCCCATTCTCTTGAGTCCTGGCTTTCACTTCTCCTCCCTCTCTCACTCCGGTGCCATGTGGCCGATTGGCTTTTGAGGAGCCTCTGCTCCTGCGGATCCAGAGCATCCAGGAGATGTCCTGCTGATCCACCCATCTTACCAGGGGTCAGAGACGCCCCTAACAGCTCTAGGGGAGTTTAGGGAAGGGACTACTGTGTTCTGGGGTAAAATTCGAGTTTGAAATTCCTCCTCTGCCCTCTGTACCCAACTAGCACAGGACTTGACCATAATTGTCCCTTCTATTTCCAGCAATAAACCAGAATCCCAAGGCCCTACCCAGTTGGCCCCGCTCCCGCCAGCTGGGTTCTTTAGGGACTCCCAGCACCTCTAAGGCTCCCAGCAGGGGTGTGCCAGGTCTTTGAAAAGCTTCCCTGGGGCCTTTCGGGAGGGCTGTGTTCCTTCTTGTGGTGATTCTGTGAGCCACCCTACGGCTTTTCTGCTTCCAAAGAAAAAGAGTGTGAAAGAGAGGCAGAGACTGACAGAAATCGTTAAGACAGAGAAAAAATGAAAATACTCTAGTCCTTGGAACTAAGTCAGCTAAGTCATGGGCACTGCTCTCTCTGCTCCCCTCCTGCTTCCTCCGGACTGAGGCTTCAGTCCCCCCAGCCCCATCCTCGAGGCCCCGTGAGTTCAGACCCCAAGTCTTGTGCCCTGACTTTAAGCCCTACTTCTCGGCCTGGAACAGAGCTCAGCCCCTGCTCATGATCAGCCACCCACCTTCTGCCCGCTGCCCCAAACTTCTTCCGACACAGGGAAACATATACGTACGTGTGCACACATTACACTCACAACGACGCTCGCTCACGTTCCCGTTCTGCGTTTCCCAGAAGTCACTGCAAGGAGTTGGCACAGTCCATCCTCCAGCCCCCGGCCCGCTGGGGTCCCCCTCACCCCAGACTGCAGGCATGGGAAAGGAGAAGCCACAGGGCCGGGAGCAGGGGCAGGGAGGGGGGGGTGCGCAGCACTGGGGGTCTGACCTGTTCCATGGAGACAAGTCAAAAGCCACAGAAATGTACTCCATGATTTTAAACTCTGTAAAATCAACACCCAAAGCATTGGACCCAAGGGTTTTTCTTTAACTTCTTAGTCCTGAGGAGTAATTTTCACCCAGGTGTGGTGTATGCACAGTCAGAGAGTGCCGCCATGCCATTTGATGCCCCCGAGTTCCTTCTGAGCCCCAGCCTACCTTTCTTCTTCAGAGCAAGCCGGGTGCTGCTTTGTTGAGAAGGATAACTCAGATGTCACTCTGAATGAATGAATCAGAGGAAGGCGTTCAGTTTAGAGGACAGATAGTGAACATTTCAGTGCATTTTAATAAGCTCAGCCCTGTGAGAAAACACTTAGAACAAACCGCCAGAGGATAACTCTAAAGCAAAACATGAGCAAATGCAAGATGCGGGGAACGTTCTGTGTACACTCGGAATGTCAGGGAACGCAGGGTAAAGGACAGATCGCCGCTTGGAGGTGATGTTGAGATGCGTGTGTCCCCCAGTCCAACTGCCACAGTGACCTGCTTGGGGAGCTACTGCTACATCCCTCACGTCGGTCCCAAGCCAATGACAACTGCCTGGTCCATTTTACCTTCGGTCAGACGTGCAGCACCGGCTGCTGTCCACGTGGCTCCCTCCCTGTGATTCTCCGGGCGGCGGCTGAGAACGTGGGCTCTGGACGAAGAAGGCTCGAGGTGTGAGTCCCGGCTCTGCCGCTTGCTCTCACAGGGCTTCAGTTTAAAATGGTCCCAATAAGAAAAACTGAGAGCTTTCCCTTAAGGTCAGGAACATGTCAGGGATGTCCCCTATCACCGCTGCTATTCAATATAGTACTAGAAGTCCTAGTCACAGCAATCAGACAACAAAAAGAAATCAAAGGCATCCAAATCAGCAAAGAAGAAGTCAAACTCTCACTCTTTGCAGATGATATGATACTTTATGTGGAAAACCCAAAAGACTCCACCCCAAAACTGCTAGAACTCATACAGGAATCCAGTCAAGTGGCAGGATATAAAACCAATCCACAGAAATCAGTGGCATTTCTATATGCCAACAACAAGACAGAAGAAAGAGAAATTAAGGAGTCAATCCCATTTACAATTGCACCCAAAACCATAAGATACCTAGGAACAAATCTAACCAAAGAGACAAAGGATCTGTACCCAGAAAACCATAGACTACTCATGAAAGAAATTGGGGAAGACACAAAGAAATGGAAAAACGTTCCATGCTCATGGATGGGAACAACAAATATTGTGAAGATGTCAATGCTACCTAGAGCAGTCTACACATTCAATGTAATCCCCATCAAAATACCATCCACGTTTTTCAAAAATATGGAACAAATAATCCTAAAATTTGTATGGAACCAGAAAAGACCCCGAATAGCCAGAGGAATGTTGAAAAAGAAAAGCAAAGCTGGTGGCATCACAATTCTGGACTTCAAGCTCTATTACAAAGTTGTAATCATCAAGACAGTATGGTACTGGCACAAAAACAGACACATAGATCAATGGAACAGAATAGAGAGCCCAGAAATGGACCCTCAACTCTATGGTGAAGTAATCTTCGACAAAGCAGGAAAGAATGTCCAATGGAAAAAAGACAGCCTCTTCAACAAATGGTGTTAGGAAAATTGGACAGTCACATGCAGAAGAATGAAACTGGACGATTACCTTACACCACACACAAAAATAGATTCAAAATGGATGAAAGGCCTAAATGTGAGACAGGAATCCATCAAAATCCTTGAGGAGAACACAGGCAGCAACCTCTTCGACCTCAGCCGCAGCAATTTCTTCCTAGAAACATCGCCAAAGGCAAGGGAAGCAAGAGCAAAAATGAACTATTGGGGCTTCATCAAGACAAAAAGCTTTTGCACAGCAAAAGAAACAGTCCACAAAACCAAAAGACAACCGACAGAATGGGAGAAGATATTTGCAAATGACATATCGGATAAAGGGCTAGTATCCAAAATCTATAAAGAACTTATCAAACTCAACACCCAAAGAACAAATAATCCAATCAAGAAATGGGCAGAAGACATGAACAGACATTCTGCAAAGAAGACATCCAAATGGCCAACAGACACATGAAAAAGTGCTCAACATCGCTCGGCATCAGGGAACTACAAAGCAAAACCACAGTGAGATACCACCTCACACCCGTGACAATGGCTATAACAAGTCAGGAAACGACAGATGTTGGTGAGGATGTGGAGAAAGGGGAACCCTCCTACACTGTTGGTGGGAATGCAAGCTGGTGCAACCCCTCTGGAAAACAGTATGGAGGTTCCTCAAAAAGTTGAAAATAGAGATACCCTATGATCCAGCAATTGCACTACTGGGTATTTACCCCAAAGACACAAATGTAGTGATCCGAAGGGGTACATGCACCCCAATGTTTATAGCAGCAGTGTCCACAACAGCCAAACTGTGGAAAGAGCCAAGATTTCCATCAACAGATGAATGGATAAAGAAGATGTGATATACATACACACACACACACACACACACACACACACACACACACACACACACACACAATGGAATATTATGCAGCCATCAAAAAAACCCGAAATCTTGCCATTTGCAACAATGTGGATGGAACTAGAGGGTATTATGCTAAGCAAAATAAGTCAATCAGAGAAAGACAAGTATCATACAATCTCACTGATATGAGGAACTTGAGAAACAAGACAGAGGATCATAGGGGAAGGGAGGAAAAAATGAAACAAGATGAAACCAGAGAGGGAGGCAAACCATAAGAGACTCAATCTCAGGAAACAAACTGAGGGTTGCTGGAGCGGAGGGGGGTGGGAGGGATGGGGTGGCTGGGTGATGGACATTGGGGAAGGTAGGTGCTATGGTGAGCGCTGTGAATTGTGCAAGACTGTTGAATCACAGATCTGTACCTCTGAAACGAATAATGCAATATATGTTAAAAAAAAATAGGGAAAAAGGAAGGGGGGAAATCGGAGGGGGAGATGAGCCATGAGAGACTATGGACTCTGAGAAACAAAGTGAGGGTTTTAGAGGGGAGGAGGGTGGGGGGATGGGTTAGCCCGGTGATGGGTATTAAAGAGGGCACGTATTGAATGGAGCACTGTGTGTTATATGCAAACAATGAATCATGGAACAGCACATCAAAAACTAATGATGTAATGTATGGTGACTAACATAACATAATAAAATAAAATATTTAAAAAAGAATCTTATAAATTAAATAAATAAATAATAAAACGGGCCCAATAATAGTGACTCTAACTCTTTCTGGAGAGAATTAGGTAAACTGATCCATATGAAGGCATATGGGTCCAGGTTCAACTGTAGAAATAGCACTAGCAGGAGGTATGTCTATTGCAAAGAATTGGCTCACGTGATTGTGGGGCTGGCTGGGTGAGTCTAAAGTTCATGGGGCACCATCAGAAGGGCAGACTGGACACTCGGGCACGAACGGAACCTGCAGCCCACAGGTGGAATTTCTTCCCCTTCAGGAGAATCTCAGCTCTGCTCTTAAGGCCCTTCAACTGATTAAATCAGGCCCACCCACACTGTCTAGGATAGTCCCTCTTCCTTAAAGTCCCTGCTTTGGGACTTGAATGACATCTACCTTCACAGCAACACCCATATTAGTGTTAGGTTGCATAACTGGAGACTAGCGCCAAAGCAAGGTGACATAAAACTGCCCACCACAGCAAGGTTAGCACAGTGGCAGGCTCGTGGTGACGGATCACTCAGTAACATTCGGCTATTACCGTTTGAGGTCTCCAAAGCATCTACTGATGAAGTTGGCACAACGAGTCCAGCTTCTCCCCTTTCTAGGCTTCATCTCACGTCGCCCGTAGCATCCCTTCCCTCACCCCAGGGAACCACAAGGAAGGTGATCCTCTTGGATTCATCCCCTCAGCAAAGACTCCCTGGGAGCACCCTATGCCAGCCCAAGTCCAGGGTGGTACATCCAGACGAAGCACGCCTGGACTCAGCTCCCCACCCTCCTCAAGTCCTCTTCTCTGGCCACATGCTCCCCGCCGGCCCACTGTGGGAGTCAGGGCCTCCTCTACAGCTGTCCTTCACAGCCACCTCGCCAAGGGGACAGAAATGCAGCCCACGCTCTGATCTATGCACCGCCCAGAGAGGCATCTTTTTCCAAACGCTTCGAAGGAGCCAAGAAGCTCCTGGCACCCTGATAGTACATTTGACCATAGACCATCTGCTCATCAACAGAAGGGTGATGCCCCTCCTCCCCGCCAGAAGTCACATGCCATTTACCACGAGATGTCCCGCTTCTCCAGTCACAGAGCACACATGTGATGCAATGAAGAGCCCCTCTCAACCCCTCTGAGCTATTCCGACCCCCATTCGGGTCTGCAGATCCTTCTTAGCACCCACCCTGGGAGCCTCTGCCCCCTCTTGCCCATTCCCAGTCCCCTTACCCTAACCCCTCCAGTCCCCAGGTGAGTGATGCTCTGTCCAGCGGCCACACTCATCCCCTCCTTGCTCCCGGCCTGAAGCCGCCTTGCTCAGTGGGACAGCAGCTGTGTCCATTACCCTAGGACTGCCCTGTCCTCAGCCCACGATTCTCAAGCCAGTCTACCACCTACATTTGCCCGTGCCAAATCTCTGATGCCCCAGGAAGCCCCCACAAGCACCACTTTCAAGTTACAGGAGCTTGGCCAAGTTAATGAACCTCTCTGAGCTTGAATTCTTCTGCAGTAAAATAGATACGATCATGAAAACCCACTTCAAGGGGTTGTCATGAGAAGCAAGTGAAATAATGGGTCCCAAGTGCCTGACGCATGCTCATCAGTCCCTCTCCCCCATGTCCAGCCTCCCTGGCCGGCTCTTGCTGCTCACCCTCCCTCCAAACTTAGATTTATCAGGTACATGAAACCCACACTTAACCCATCTGATTTCACCGCATATCAGCTCCAGCCAAGCTCACCAACCTCTGTCCACCATGGCATTGGGAGAAAAGGTTGGCTTGCCTTCACATCTGCTGGGAAAAGCCTCCCTCTCACAAGTGGAACCTGGCATAATGTGCAGGGTTTGAATCACTGAGTTATGATCAAAGGGAGAACGTGAAGAGTCTTATGACAAGGAACTGATTTCAAGGGAGAATGAGAAGCAGGTGTAGCTTTCCCCCTGCTCCCCCCACCAGCCCATGACCTGAACAATATGGGGGGGAGTGCAGAGGACCCCAATCTGTACTAAACTCAAGCACAGAGGAAGCACTTTGTCACCTATCAAGCACTGTATCAACAATAGTCATTATTAGAACTTAATTCCTCCCAGCTCCTCGGAAATACAGCCCCTCAGGGAGGTGGGCGAGGGGAAGTCTGGGCTTCTTCTCTCCACCTGGCCTTGGACAAATCTGCTTCTCCTCTGGAATATGAGCACTCCAGCCAAGGAACTTCCAGATGTGGGGCCCTTAGGACCCCCATCCTTCTGGCGGCAAGGCTGATCAGAGGGATCTAATTCCGGGCAGGCTTTGAAATTTCAGCACCATTGAGATTTGGGACTGGGTGATTCTTTGGCTGTCGGTGTGTACTGCAGGATGCTCAACAGCATCCCTTGCCTACTACCGACTGACTACCCACTCCCTAGTTGTAACAACTTAAAGTGTCTCCAGACATTGCCAGATGTCCCCTCGGGAGGAAAATCATCCCTGGTTGAGCTCCACTGGTCTTCACGAGGCTCATTAAGCCCACCACGACCTGGCCACCCACTGTTCCTCAGCCTTGGCACTCACCTCTGCTCCACATCTGACCCGGACAGTCCACAGAGCCCAAGTGCCGGCCATGCCCAGAGCCCCTTCCGAGTCAAGCAGCTAGAGGTCTTGTGACCCTAGACTCTGGCCACCAGCAGATGGACAGGGTCTCCGTCCTGGACTAGCCCCCGTAACGTCACTTAGTTGGCTCAGGGCACTCTAACTGCATGGTGACTCCCAGCCACTGACCAGGTTTGCTTTGGGTACTGGGGATTGGAACAGGATGTCGTGGAAACAGGATGCTGGAAAGAAAACACAGAAGCAAATACACGGACCACGGTGCAGGAGACACCAGCTTCTGGTGGTTCTGGGAGGAACCAACTAGACGACCACTCGTTCTATCAGGTCTGTAATTCCCCGTTTCTGCAGTGATGATATGCTACCTTTTAAATCATTTTTAAAGCCTTTATTTAAAATAATTTATCTACCGCTAAATAGTAACTATTGAAAGCTCTCTTTCCAAACTGGGATTGTTATTTCTGGCATGAACTAGATGTGTTATTTTTCAAGAATGTATTTTTGTTACCAGACGGGGCCGTTTTTATTTCATCCAAGTGACGTGGGCATGGGTAATAAAAATAAATAAATAAAAACAGAAGAGCAGCGAGCTTTATTTTTTTTTAATCCCACCAGTTTTTTAGGAAGAAAATAAATCAACCTATTCTCACTGCCCCTTCAGTCGCTCCCACCAAATTAATCTTCCTATAATTATAGCAATGCAAACATACATATAAACAAGATATATATATATCATATATGTAGTCACATACATTTTAACCAAAATGCAATCATGCTATATCCTTCTGCAGCTGGCTTTTTTATCCCATAACACTTAACTTCCATCGGTGACCCCCGTCCAAGTCCATGCCTCAGGAGTCTCACGGCCTGGTTCAAATACCAGCTCTGACTTCTCACGGCTGTGTGCTCTTGTGAAGGCTAATAACTTCTCTGTGCTTCTGCTGCTACGTATGGATGATTACAACACTGTCTACTTTATAAAGTGTCGAGAGGGTTAAGTGAGGTCACGTATATAAAGCACTCAGAAAAGTGCCTACCGTGGCAAATGCTCAGGAAAACATTGGTTATTACACAGATTTACCTTGTTTCTTAACAGTTGGATAAAATTCCATTACATAAATATACCACGCTCTGTGATGGGAATTTTGACTTTTACTAATGTTTGTTCTCATAAAGCCACAGTACAAAGAATGTCCTTGTACGTCTATCTTTACCCATTCGTGCTATGATTTCTGGAGGATGAATTCCCAGAGGAAAGATAGCTGGATTATTCAATAAGCACATTCTAAGTGTATATATCTCTTGACAAGTTACCCTCAAAAGGGTCGCAGGGATTTACATTCCTACCAACACTGTGTGTGCTCATTTCTTCAGTCTCCCCAGTTCTGAAGGTTACCAATCTTTTTAATCAGGTAGGCAAAAAGAAAAGCAATGCCACATTGTTGTTTGCATTTAAATTTATTTTTTAGTTATCAGTGAGATAGAATATCTTCTTACATTTGTTTCCTCTTTAATGGGCCATTTGTAGTGTGCGTGTGCGTGTGTGTGTGTGTGTGTGTGTACATTTCCTGTTTGTTTCTATTGTTTCTGACCGACTTGGAGAAATAGTTTCTATAGCATGGGTATTCACAGTTTTCCTGCTAGTATATGTACCCAATACTTTCTCCCCGGCTGTAATTCATGCATTTATGTTTAGGGTTCTTTTTATGGCGCCTTTCACAGTACAGTTTTGGGGGGGTCTTTATGTTTTGCTTTTTAATTTTTAGGTGGTCCAACTTGCCAAACGTTTTTCTTTTGGCTTCTGGGTTCGGTGCCAGATTTAGAAAGCCTTTCTTCACCGCAAGATATAGAGATAGAGATGAAATAGGGACATGACATATGCCCCTCTACCTGGCCTTGAGAGAGAGAGAGAGAGAGAGAGAGACGCAGATAGATACATTGATAAATAGATACATAGGTACATAGGCAGATAGACTGACTTACATGTAATCTTATGTAAACATAATCTTACAGTCTTTTAATTTCTTAATATTTTATATTTGATGCACGAATCTTTAATCCACCTGGAATTTGTTATAATACACGGCCATGAGGTAGGTACCTCATTTTATTCTATTGCGAATGGATAGCAATTTACGCCACGGTTCAAAGTGCCTTTGACCTCTAAGTGGCTCACCTGAAGGATAAGAATCACTGGACTTGAGTCTGTCTAGCCTGGGAAGAAAAGTGGGCTGGGAAGGACGCAGATCGCACCCCCACAGCCCTCTCCCTTTACATTTATCATATCCAGCAACAGCAGGTGTCAATGCGCCTCGTCTACTCAGAGAGCAGGGCATGGCGGGCAGGCTGCCGAGGGGGCCATGAACACTACATCACTTGAACACAGCATTACGGGAATGGTCAGAGCCTGAGCTATAGTTACCCTGGGACCACAGTAACTTATGTGCCCAGAGAAATCATTTTCCTGGAAGATGCCTTTTAGGCAGTGCGGAGGCTCAGGTGACCCTTATATCATCTGGTCCCAGGTTTCTGTGGATTTACACATGCTGGCTTCCCACAATAGAAAGAAATCTAATTACCAGTGGAATAACTTACAGGTAAGGGGACCTCTAGTGTGCACTCAAACTGGTTGTAAATCCTCCAAGCTGGATCCCGAGGAAAGTGAACTGGTGCTCAACCGAGACACCTCACAGCTCAGACAGCAAGCATCCTTCCTAACCCAGGTGTGGACGGGGGGGGCAGGGAGGCTTTAGAGGAACTAGGGTATACAGGGCCCAGAAAATGGAAAGAACATCAGACTGGGCATCTGGATGCCTGGGTCTTCATTCTCCTACTAGCCACAGTGTGACGTTAGCCTCCTGCATGACATCCTTCCTCGGTTTCCCTGTCCAGAAACACTGGTTAACATGTATTAAGCCACATCCCAGGGACATGCTGTGTGTTTCAGATACAAATCTCCAATTTTCATGACATCTCTGAAAAGGGAGAATGAGTATTTCCGTTTTGCATATGTGGAAACAACATCAAAGAGGGTAAGGATCTCTGTTCAGAGTGACATCACTGGAAAGCAGCAGAGCTAAACATCAAACCCCCCCTCCTGCCAAGCACAGAGTGTGAGCATTTTCCCTAGCATCCGTGTTTCCAGCACTGTGTACAGAAGCTAAAGGGTGCGTGGAGGAAGCCTTTCTGGGCCTCCTGCTGAGGCCACCGGGGAGGCTCCCGGGGCTTTTCTCTCCCTTGGCCTTGGTGTGGCCTTGACACCGGTGAATCACGCACACAGAGTCAGCTGTGGCCTGGTCCACACAGCTGCCCAGCACTCCGCACCAGGAGCTCCTGCCTCACTAGAAACCACGTCTTCCTGCAGCTGTGCATGAGGAAGGGGGGATGCAGACGTGCCTGAACATTGGCAGGGCCAGGGCCAGGGCCAGGGATGAGCAGGGCCCACACGTCATGGGTCTACACACGCAAGTTCTCACACCACCGACTGTTACATCAACTATGATGTCCTACGCGCCACCTGGACCGAAGATCTTCGTAACCACACAGCGTGAAAAAATTAGTAGTTGTAGGCTTTAAATAACTGAAAGTCTTCCATTAAATATAACTAAATTTAACTGTTAGTGTGCATGTCTGAGTGGAATTCATGAATGGGCTGGTCATATTCGGATAAGTATTAAAATAAACGGAGACATAGGTCATTTATTACTTTATATTTATTTCATAACATTTTTGCCTTCACTTTGGCGGAATCTCCAAGTACATCCGTTTTCACAAAACTTGATTCTATGGACAATAATCATCTAATGGTTGAAATATAAAATGTGGTTGTATTCAAAGACAATAAACAGTGAATGTACTTTCATTTTTAAAGTACCTTAAAATATATATAAAAATTGGAAAAATTAAAGTTACATTTTGATATGATTTCAGTGAAAGTTATTTCTCTTCTAAAATATTAAAAATGGCTAAAAAAATTAAAACGTGGGGCGCCTGGGTGGCTCAGTTGATTAAGCGACTGCCTTTGGCTCAGGTCATGATCCTGGAGTCCCGGGATCGAGTCCCCCATCGGGCTTCCTGCCCAGCAGGGAGTCTGCTTCTCCCTCTGACCCTCCCCCCTCTCATGTGCTTTCTCTCTCTCTCTCTCTCAAATAAATGAATAAAATCTTAATTAAAAGGCAAAATATAAATCATAATAAATATAAAATACTTTAGTCAAAGCTACTTAAAGCTGAAACTTAAATTTAATTTCTTAAAAATTTGAATATTAAATATTTTTTAAAAAACAAAACAGATTCAGTGTCCATATAGCTGCGCGTGGACAGAATCGACATCATACTTCACACGTATTTTGTCTTGAGCTGCATATATGCGAATTTAAGAGTAATATGAATTGTTCACTACAGTAAAATATGTCTCAGCATCCATTCGAAAGTGTTGTGAGCACCGTGTTAATTCTTATCTCCAGAACCAGGGATGGGAATATGAAGAGAAGCAAGAGAATGAATGCTTGACACTGCTGAGAAACAAGAATTTGTTGTACAAGCATCTACTGCATTCAAGCTGAGAGGAAGGATTTGACAAGTTAATTAATTTGCCTTTTTTCTTACCCAGCCCTTCCCCTGCTCCGATCCACCCTGCTCTCTGAAACGCGGTCTGCCTTCAACATTGCTAGAAGTGTAGAGCACATGACCTTCATGGCATCTGATCCAGTTTTCCCGAACATCGGCAAGAGATGCGCAGAAGGGCTTCCCTGGGGTCTGAATGGTGATTGTTAAAGAGCTGGTCTTTAGGGTTACGGACTGTGCTCGGCCAGCCCTGAGCTCCAGATCCCAAGTGTCAGAGGCCTGCGCACACGTGTGTGTGTGTGTGTGTGTGTGTGAGAGAGAGAGAGAGAGAGAGGAGAGAGTGATATTCAGGCCCTCCAAAGTATAAATCTCAGAGCAGAGGCTGCTCTATTCAGAGTCTCAATGTGGTGCAGGAAACAGAAGGTTTGGAGGAGTGCTGAGGCCCCCCAAGACCACCCCCAGGTAGACTCATAGGACTCAGCATACAGTCATACTCTTGGCTATGATTCATTACAGCAAAAGGATACAGAGCAAGATCAGCAAAGAGAAAGGCACATGGGGCAAAGTCTAGAGGAAACCAGGCTTCCAGGAGTCCTCCGCCTTTGGAGTCGCACAGGACAAGTTTAATTCCCCAGCAATGAATTGTGACAACACGTGCGAAATGCCATCTCCTAGGGAAGCTCATTAGAGACTTCGTCCCGGCGGCTTTTGGTGGGGATGGGGGTACTTGTCACATAGGGGCCCTCTGCCTGCCACATACCAAAATTCCAGACTCCCGGGAGGAAAGCAGGAGTTGAGCGAGAATCATATTGTTTGGACTGTTTAGGCACAGTGAGCCACCCTTACTAGGGAATGGTGGGGACCCGCCCCACGTCGCTGGATGTCCGCGAAGGGCCAGTCTTGCAAGCAGGACTTTCTGAGGACAGCGGTCTCAGAGGCTGTACCTGTGCTGCATAGAAAGTAGCTGGGCTGCGGAAGATGGAGGGAGGGGAGCCCTTTCCACACCACCCACCCTCGAATTCCACTGAAGGTGAAAGTTGGAAATGCCTGAGTAGACTACGAGTCAGTGACCAGCTTCCTGCCTTAGGCGGATTAATCTGAGTGGTCGCATGCAGTCTGAGGGGGCTCATTTCCTCCTGGAACAACACAGACACACTGTAGCCGATTACCCCCATCTCCTAGAAGATGCTAACAGGATGACGGCATTTTTATAAAGCTCATACTCAAGCAAATCTAAACAATACACTGTTCAGGAATGTCCTAGATGGTTAAACTAGTTTTAAATGCAAAGGAATTCAGGACAATTTTTACTGGAGGAGACGTGGGGAGGGACGCAGGGACCGGAGGCTTCTCTGGAGAGGAGCAGTTTATCAGCAATGCTCCGAAGATGGGAACGGGTTCACAGGCTCATTTTGTAATTACGGTTCATAACTCCACACGAAGTAAGTTATGAATGCATCTATTCTTTTACCTGGACCAAAAGATATGCATACTAAAATACCTTAATTGTTTAACATTTGTCTACCACCTGGGCCATGGGAAGGCACCCTTTCTGGCTATGAACACATGTAAGATGGGATTCTCAGTGCTAGTTACCCCAAAGCTAAAAAACATTATAATTTAATTGATGTAGAAACCCGTGGTCATCTTAACTCAAATGACATCAAGCTTAATATTCTTTTATTAGTGGCTGGTCCAAAGCCATCCTGTTTTTCTCACTGAGGATCTCATTTTTGTGAACCAATTAGATCTTGTGAATCAATTTGATTTTTATTACCCTGCATTTCATTGTTTATTTCAATTCATAGGTAAATAATATTATTTTGTTTTTAGTATATTTATTTATAGTTACATTCTATTTATGACAAGCGACTGTAAGGGAGGGAAAAGTTTTCCCTTCTTCCTTCTACATTCTTTGGCTGGTCTAATAATTGAATTGACATAAGGCAGATTAACATTTGTACATAGGGGAGCCCCACAAAGACATGAGACCCTCACAGACAGTCAGGTAACTGAGGCTTATAAGCCATCCTAAGCTAAGCAGAAGGGGGTAGGGCTCTGGGGCTTCGAAGGGGAAGAAGACAAGTTATAGGAAAATAAGAAGAGAATAGCTCTCTTCCTGGTACAGGTCCTCCGTCTAAAGTCTTTTAGGCCATAGAGGGGCAGGTAAAAAGCTCTCCCTGACTTTCTTGGGCCTTGAGCATCTTTAGCTTGAAATAGTCCACATGCCAAAGTGGCACATTCTGGGGCAGTCTGCCCTGAATCCCGTCATGATGCTGGTTTTCTGTTTATGGTACAGATGCAATGTTTCCTTTTAAAATAAGTTTCTACTTGGGATGCCTGGGTGGCTCAGTCGGTAGAGTGTCTGCCTTCAGCTCAGGTCATGATCTCCGGGTCTTGGGATAGAGCTCCGTGACCTATGGGCTCTGTGCTCAACAGGGGAGTCTGCTTCTCCCTCTCCCTCTGCCCTTCCACCTGTTCATGTTCTCTCTCTCTCTCTCTCTCCCTCAAACGTGTACTCTCTCCCTCTCTCTTGCTCCCTCTCAAATAAATAAATAAAATCTTTAAAAAATAAAATAAGTGTCTACTTATCTAAGCTAAAATCGGAGACAAGTTAAACACAAATGTTAATCGAACAATAGCACAAACGACATAGGGATGTGGCCAAAGTCGTCTGAGAAGTGAGTCAAAGACTCGGCTCGGAAAGCACTGTCCAGCCTCCAAATATCTATCACCCAGGTTCACTTGGTGAGGCTCCGTGGGAGGCCACAGAATGACGGGGTGTGTGTGGGCCATGATCTTTCTCCCTGGGGAGTTTCCACCTGGAAAAGCGGCACGCGCTGTTGTGGAAGATGGGGAAACAGTCGCTGCTGAGCTCTCGATGCAGGGGGCAGCACCTGCAGGGGGCAAAGAGAAAACTGAAATACGGGATGGGCCCAGCTGGTAAGGCAAGTGTGACATTTCGAGTTGCACTGCCTTTTCAAAGCACTTCCTAGACATTAGGCTACAACCAAGCCCAGCACTTCAAGGGCTACGTACAAATCCAGGGGGTTCTTGCTGGCTCCCCGGGTCTATTGCACTGTGTGTGTTTTCCTGAGGCAGGGTAACAGGTATCAGGTTTAAAATAATAAACCAAGAGCACAGGGTAGCAGGTGACAGGGTCTGCACCCCCTCTGCACTGTGTGTGTCAGGACTTGCAGGGGAAGGCCCTACCGAGAATCCTCGTCCTACCTGCCTATGGTAACGAAGCCCCATTTTACTAGCTCTGAACTGACGGAGTTGGCATAGCGCTCGTGGGGCTGTGGATGGGCCGTGCTAGGAAGAACCCTCATAAGTGTGACCCAGGAGTCGCTGCAGACAGCAATCCTCTGATGTCACAGCTTCTCCCCTCCTGCACATCCCCCAACGCCTATGGGCAGTAGAAACAGGCAGTGAAAAGCATTAACTAGATAATTGTATAGGACGCTGTTGGGGACCACGCCAAGCAGGGTGGCAGATACCCACGAGGGCTATCCCCCCAGTCACCCAGGCCCAAGGAGATGGACACCAAGAAGGCCAGACCCTGAACATTTAATTCGGAGTCAGAGGGTATCATTAGAGCTATTGTAGTAGTTAAGGAAATTATAGACATATAAGGAAGAATGAGAAGGACAGCAATGAGAGACCTGGCCACTGAGTCCCAACTACATGTCCCATCCAGCACTAAGTACAAGTATGAGGTTAGCTCAACCTTCCAGTGGCTCAGGGAAATGGAGGGGGACAGGTATATTACAGATATCGCTGCAGTAGAATGGGATGATTGTGCTATGTCATAACACCACGCTCCAGGAGGGACAGAGCCCAGATAAGGGGTAGCTCACCCTGCAGGAGACCATATGAAAAGGCTTCTTAAGTCTTAATGACTCTTGTTGCCTGGAACAGAGCCTAGCAGATAGTGGGTACCCAGCAGATATTTGCTGAAGTGGTGAATGGGTAAGAAGCCTGTGATCCGCTGCATGATGGTCCACAAAGATGGCCACCTCCTAATCCCCGGACCCCGTGACTATCACGTTACATAGCGAAAGGGACTTGGCAGACGGGATGAAGTTCGCACTGGAGATGCAGAGATGATCCTGGACAATCCAGCTGCGTCCTAAATGCAGCCCCAAGTTGCTTGTAGGAGGGAGATTTGGCACACAGAGAGGAAAAGGCAATGTGACCCCAGACGTGGAGAGACCGGCCACAGACGCAGAGGAGCGATGTGGACACACGCCGAGAAGCATCAGCAGACTCCAGAAGCTGGGAGAGGCGGGAAAACCGGGCTCCCTGGAGCCTCCCAAGGGAGCACAGTCCTGCCGATGCCTTAGTTCCGGCCCCTAAGACTCAGTTCAGGTTTCTGGGCTCCGGGACTGTAAGAAAACAAAAACTCTGTCGTTTTTAAGCCCCCGAGTCCGTGGGATTCACTCCAGCAGCCACAGGTAATTAATACGGCCACCGCTTTGGGAAGAAACTGCAGGCAGAGGAAGCTACAAAAGCTGTCTGGGCAATGCCAAATAGTTTGGAGAGCCTAGGGATCCCGAGCTGAGGCACCCGTAGGATGCAAACGGCCTGAGAAAGAGGAGTCTGGCTTGGCCGTGCAGGATGGATCGAAGACGCAGAGGCCAGAGGCAGGGAGCCTCTGCCAAGAGGTTCTAGAGGCAGCTCGGGCATGCAAAGGGATGAGAGCCAGACCTCAGGGATTAGCAGTGGGAACAAGAGAAGGGGTCGGTACAAAAGAAATTTCAAAGGCAAAATGGATGGCGCTTCATGAAAGATCGAATATAGCAGATGAAGGAGAAATTTCTTCCAGCTGTTAGAGCTGAGACTGGCAGAGAGGGAGAGATTGGAGGGAAGGGGAGACATTTCTAAATGTTGCTAATGATAGCCAGTTGGTCGCAGAACCATCCCAGTGCCGTGATTTGAGCTGCTCCAAGCGTCAAAGAAACAGCTAGTGGATCAACAGTCTCCGTGGCTGGCCACCAGTGGCTGGAGGAAAATGGGATTGCCAGAGCTCCTGGTTAGAAAGTATGGAAGCGTTCCTTCCAGCCTACCTCCTGATCTCCTCTCCGCTAAAGCCTCCCACGGCCTCGATTTTCCGAGTTGGGGTGGGCAGGAGAGGGGGATGGAGCGAACCGAGGGAAGAGAAGAGAAACCGGGGGAGAGCAGAGGAGAAAACAGAGCATGGGTCAAGCACACAAAGCCATCTTCCAGCTTCCATCTTGCCAGGGGTCTGAGCAGGATCTCAACCAGCCCATCAGAGTGAGATTTCAACCTTCACGGCTCCATCCACCCCGCTTCTCACTTGGAGCTACTTCCTTCCCCAAGGACCCTGGGCATAAACAACCTTTCTCACCAGAAAGGCAAGCGGATTCTGATGTGTCTGGAGACTGCAGAGCACGGAGAAGTCAATGGCCTGTGCAGGACCTGGTCTTGAGGCAAACAGCTCATTGAGAGTGTACCCTCAGGCCCAGGACAGCCCGGAGCCTGGAGCAAGGCCCAGAAAAGACAGAGGTTGATCCCAGAAGCACATCTCAAGAGCTGTTGGCTTTGGCTCGGGAGAGTGTGAATAATAACAGAGCACTGCCCTGAGCATTCAGTCCCCACGCTCACCCCGTGGTCACCCAGCGCCCACTGGGGAATTTTGCAGATGGGTCAACTCACTGCACTGAGCCACTCTCCCCCTGAAAAGGCCACAGCCCTCACTCAGGTCCCCCTTGTTACAGAAGCTGCCAAGCCTCGGTGTTCATCTTGGCTTGGGGGTGGGAAGGAGAGAACACAGAGATGTCTGCATTTACTTATTAGTTATTTCTTGAGCATCTCCTGTGTGTCAGGCACCTGTTAGATGCTTAGAATCCTCAGTGAATAAGACAGGTCCAGGCCCCAGGCCCCATGATGCTTATAAATATTACCAAAAATAGCCTTTAAAAAAAGCCTGAGCAGAAGCTTGAGTCAGAACCAAATCTCCGTATTTTCCAAAAGCATTGAACTGGCGAACGTGCAGATGTTCTCTGGATCAAACCGAGGTCTCATTCCATTTGAGTCTCTCTACTTTTGGGGATTCCAACAACCTGCTGAACAACAGGAAGTCACGTGGCCTGTCTCTTGGGACAAAGTCCCCAGAGGAATGTGCCTCGATCGCTGAAAAATCAATTTAATCGTACCACTTTCTAGCAGTGTTACCTCGCTCCTCACGCAAGCCCCTTCCCACGTTCATCCACTTCCTCGACAATGATTTATTGAGTGCCCGGAGTGTGCCAGGTGTGGACGAAGGGCCTGCCGCCCAGCAGGTGCATGCCATTCACCCGCTCTTCCTGTCAGCCTTGGCCAGTGGGCAGGGACACACCGCAGCCCTGGTGAGACAGGCAGAAAGCTGAGGGTCAGCTGGCGCAAGGAACTGGCCCCCAAACCAAGGGCTGGCAAGAGGCAGAGCCAGGAACAATGCCCAACGCCCTCGTTCCTATTCTAACGCTTTCACCCGATGCTCCGCCCAGTTCCATCCCTGAAAACCATCCTCCCACGGAGCCATGGCCCGGCCTTTGGCATTACCCAGTGCATTCACATCCATCACTTCACCTGCGTCCCCTGGCAACCCAGGATGGGAAGCTTTTTCACCCCCCTTTTACAGACGAGGAAATGGAGGCACAAGAAATGTCAGGATTTCTCCCAAGTTACACAGCTGGTAAGTTGCCAAATGGAGGCAGGAGCCCAAACCTTGAGGCTTCGGTGTCTTCTTTTCTCTTAACACTGAACTGCTCCTCTTTGTTCCTGGTACCCTGTCCTCCCACCCTCCCCCCGCAAAAAAAAAATCACAACCCGACCCAAAAAAAAAAAAAATTAAGTTAAATTAAAAACAGAAATGTCTTCTCCTCTCTAGAATCTGGCAGTGGGCAGCAGCCAAGCCTCCCGAGAACACTTAGTGATTTCCAGGGGAAATCTGACCATTGCTAACGTCCAAAGATACTGCAGTGGTTTCAATTAGGGAGCTGAGGGCTCTGGCTTCGGAGGCAAGGGAACAGTGGAGAATGCTCCAGGAGAGAAGGACTGACCTCTCTCAGAACCCCCTCTGTTCCTGACTAACATGTCAATAGCCTCTTAAATGGAACGTTATGTGTCTGGGATTTGACTGTCAGACTCATCCTTTTGGGGTAGGGTTGAGGGTTGTTTTTTTTTTAATCCAAAGTTGATTGCTTCTCTCATTATCAAAGCCACCATCCATCTGGTCCCACTTTCTTAAGGGCTGCAGCAAGGAATAGAGCTGGAAATGTGTTTTTACTTGAAGTTTTAGGATTCCCTCCTCCCGCCTTGTTGAGGGTTGTTCAAGGTTTAATGTTGTCACTGCAATATGATCTTCCAGTAGTGGGTGGCCCGGCTGCGCCATTTGAAACTAATTTACAGCTTCATCTGGGACTATCGTCACTTTAAATTAATTAACCAAAAGCACCAAAAATTATGTGAGGGAGGGAAGGACGCAAGGAAGGGGGGGAGCGTTTTCAGCAGTAAGAGAAGACTCCTCAAGCTTTGCAAGATACCGCCTTTGGGCACAAAGGGCAACCTTTCCTTTCCTTCCCACCCCCCTTTTTGAAACCAAAACACACATATACACCATAAAAAATGCAGCGTGCTGTTCTCTGAAAGGTTTCTTTGGGAAGATAAGAACTCCATGTTGGCTTCCACAAAGCCAAGCCAAAGCAGTTACTAAGGGAAAAAGGTACGTAGCACGGAATGATGGGAACTTCCTCCCACAGCACACAATGAACTAGAGAAGGAAACTTGGTGCAGGAATTGGGGGTGGGGGCTTCAAGAAGAGGCACGGAGATTTACCTCCAGAGGCGGTTTCTTCCCAGGCTGTAAGAGATCATTTATTCCTCGCACATTCAATAAGTATGTATTAACCCCTTATTATGGAGCAAGCACTGTGGGGGAAAGAAGAGCCTCTAAGAGGCTTACAGCCTTCATCAAAATGACAACCAACATTTGTGCCACTCTTGGCAGTCTCACACGTTCTCACATAATCCTTGCCACCAGCCTGGGAAGCACGCACCATTACCAGTCCATCTGACAAGCCTCAGAGAGGTCAAGAGGCTTGCCCCTGACCACACAGCTAGGAAATGACAGAGCAAGCACCCAGACCAAGGTCTGTCCCTGAAACCCGTAGCTGGGGATTATAAACACTAAAGCAACGGGGACAGAAGGGGCATTAAATCTTTGGGGACCTCCACACGAATAGGATTGAGAGTCAGCAGGCATCTTATTTTTCTACGATAAAGTGTTCCGCTGCCCGCCGCCCCCCGCCGCCGCCATCTTGAGACTCATGTCTGTGACGTGGCCCAGAGACACTGCTCTTTGACTAGCTCTAGGGAGTTCTGTGCCCTCACTCATTGCCGCATAAATCTGTCGGTGACAAAACCAAGCACATCATCTCTGGCTCGACGAGACGTTCTAAAGCTGAAACAGGCAGATTATAATCTATCTGCTCCTACACGCCAACAAGTATCTGAAAGTAATTTGAGAGCCATTAACTGCTGCTTGCATAATGTCTGGCTCATACTAAATACTCAAAAAACACTGGCCATGATTGTTATTTCCCAAATCCTTCCCTGTCCCCTCAGAGCTGGAATCTCAGAGTTGGAAGGGAGAGATACAAAGGTCCCTGATCCAACCAAAAACACGGATATCTGTTATAGAATTATGAACTCTGTAGTAAGAGCTAACACAGAGCGCTTAGCATACGGTAAGTACTATTGCACTACTTTATGTGCATTAATTCTTAGCACAACCCTGTGAAGTCTTTGATTACCCTGACAGGTGCAGACTCGGAAATAAGAATGAGTGAAACATCTTCTTGCCCAACCAGGATTCAAGCCCAGGCAGTTTGCCTCCCAGCTAGGAAACTTAGCCAGGATGCCATTTAACCTGCCCGAATCTTCCCTACCATCCTGAACAACGGGTCGTCTAGCCTTAGCTCGACCATCCCAGTGCAGGATGCTCACGCCCTCCAGAGACAGCCTCCTGTTGCATTTGAGGGCAACCGTCTTGGGTAGAAGGTTCATCTCGACGTTGAACTGAAATTCCACTTCCTGCCATTTCTACCCATTGCTCCTGATAATGCCTGGAGCCTCCCAGAACAACCGAACTCTTTTTCCCAAACGTCAATAGGCTCAGGGGATCTCCTGAAGGGCAGGTCTGTTTCTGCAGCTCTAGGGTGGGGTCTGGGGTCCCGCATTTCTCATAAGCCCCTGTGATGTCGACGCTCCTCATCCAAGGAACACACTTTGTGGGTTGAGGTTCTAGATCGGGAGTGGGGTCAAATCCAGCCTGCCACCTGTTTCTATAAACAACGCTTTATGGGAACCCATCCATGGCCCATCAGTTTATACACCGTCTACGGCAGCTTCTGTGTGACAGCAGAGTTGAGTAGTTGTGACAGAAACTGCCAGGCCTACAAAGCCTAAAATAGTCGGCCTTTTATATGAAAGGTTTGCCAACCCCTGCTTTAGATGACTACCCCTTAGGTTTCTAAAAGCACCGTCATGCCCTCCACCCGTGCCCGCTGAGCATTCTCACCTCAGGCCTCACCGCCTTCCCCACCCGCCTGAAACTCAAGTCCTCTCAGCATTCTGGGGTCTGACTCCCCAACACACTCAGCTTTGCCAGAAGCCCTCGTAAAGGAGGACCATCACACCCCAACACTCACGGACCATTCCCTCCTGATCCTGAGGCTCTATTCTCTGCGTGGAAGGGTCAACGCCTGAAACTCTGCCCAGTGCCTCTGCCCCCTGTCCTCACCTCCCACCCCCACCTTCCCCCGCCTCCATCCTCACCGCCTCCCCAGCGCTCTCTGTCTTCTCCCCTCCTCCCACACCCTCCACTGCCCCACAGACTCTCCTTGGGCTTTCTGCTTAATAATTGATACCAGTTGCTGCAGAATGTCAATTGTCAGGAGCATAAGGAATTCCACACCCAGGCTGTTGCTAAACTGGGTCCCACTCCGGAGGCTGTGGGGAGCAGCTCTGCTCAGTTCCACCCTGTAAGTGGGCCTTTCTGGCCATCTGGAGATGGTATCCCAGAGCCAGAGGGCAGGGATCCAGGCCTGGGAGATGACCAGGGGCCTGTTCATCCCCCCAGGACCACTGCTTCTGTGATCTCAAGGCCTGTGCTCACTCAGGGACATCTTTAGTGGCTGGGTGTGGCTCAGTGAGGAAGCCTTAAGACTTGGCTCTTCTCTTAGGTGGAGCAAGAACCTCTTCAACGAGATGACTCAGGACTGAAGGAAGTTCTGGATACACCTCAGAACTGCTTTTTTAAAAATATGCTTTTCCTTATCTCAGCATTGTCCGGTGGAGCCTTCTGTGATGATGGAGACATACTGTGCAGGCCAATAGGGTAGCCATTAGCCAGACAAGGCTACTGAGCATTTGGAATGTGGCTACTGTAACTGAAGAACTATATATATATTTTAAAGATTTTATTTATTTATTTGAGAGAGAGAGAGCATGAGCTGGGGGAGGGGGAGCAGAGGGAGAGGGAGAAGCAGACTCCCCACTGAGCATCCCGGGAGCCTGACGCGGGGCTCGATCCCAGGACCCTGGGATCATGACCTGAGCCGAAGGCAGACGCTTAAGGACTGAGCCACCCAGGTGCCCCGAGGAGCTATATTTTTAATTTTAATTAAATAGCGACACACAGCTAGAGGTTACTGTATTGAATAGTAGAGTCTAGCTCACACGTGGAACTTCCTAGAATTTGATCTTCCCACTCTTCAGGACCTAGTCAAAAAGTCCCTTGGGAGAAGTCACATTTAAGGCTATTAGAAGTCACTGGTTCCTCAGTGTGAATCCAGGCACTGAGAATAGGGATTAATTTGGGGAGGCCAGGGAAGGGGGTTCTGGAGGTTCTGGAAGGAGGTTCTGGGACCCAGGGCGAGATCAGGCCAGCCAGAGACCAGCACAAACAAACAAACAATCAAAATAATAATTTTGCCAACCCGGAACCCAGCCGGGACCCAGAGGCTCTCCGTCAGTATGGAAGAAAGTCCTATCCATTTCTACTGAAAGACCTGACACTTGATAAATGGCAGGAAGGGAAGAAGAGAAGGAAAGAAGAGGTGGTGGAGAGGGGGCTGCTTCATCCTGTCCTGACCCTCAAGGAATCTGTAAGCTAGTTTAAGAAACACAGTCGCAACAGCTGAAACAACTGGAGAACAATGAGGTGCTATAGTATGACAAGGCTCCTGTAAAAAAGAGAGATTCCAGGAGTGGGGACGTCGGTGGGAGCTGAAGAAATCCTGGAAGAAGGGGGAGTCGGCATGGGCCAGGCGCTGGGCAGGTTTCGTTTCGATTACAGAGGAAGAGGAGGAACTCTGGGCAGGAGGAAGTCTTGAGCAGATGTGCAAAGGCGGGGCCCGCGGGGCAGGCCGGCTGAGCGGGCAACTGACCCCATCCACCGAAGGGGGTGACGGGCCCGCCGGGAAGGGAGAACCAAGTTGGGACAGCCACCTTGCACTTGGGGGTCAGGAGAGCTGCAAGGCAGGAGTTTGGACTTGGGTCCCTTTCTCGTTGTCTCAGAAAGTGAGAAGCTGAACAGGGTTTCCTGCAGAGGCGCCCTGGAGAAGCAATGCCCAAGGTCAAGGCTCAGGCGGGGCCCGGGGCTGAGCCCGGCACGGAAGAGCGCCTCACGCGTGGGACACAGGTTCCTCTAACTGGCTGAAGCTTTCTCAGAACGGCCCTGTGGTCTGAGTGCTTCCTGGCCGGTGCCCGCTCCTTCCCTCCCTCCTTTTCCAGGTGTCAGACTCCTGCCTGCTCCTTGCCCTTCATCCTTCACGGGAGATTCCCCCAATAACTGTTGTGCCCGCCTAATTCTATCTCGGGCTCTGCTTTTTGTAGGACCTGAAATAACACAGGAGGAGACAGAGAATTCTATTATGTCCTAAGAGACTGTTGTTCCTTGAAGGCTGAGGCAGCCCCATGACCGAAGCAGTCCCTGACGATGTCTCTGGAGCATAGCGAGTACTCCGGACACATGTATAGTATGGCTATGCATCAGCCACAGAGAAGGGGTCAGGCCACCGGGAGCAGGGGCATGGGAAAGGCGAGTTTTCTGGTTTGCCTGGGCAAATCCTGACCATGGCCCCCAGCACTTCCCCCACCCCATTCTAACCCCGCCAGCTTCTGGCCGTGACCACCAGAGTTACAAGTCGTGTGAGTGCTCCCACAGCAGTGTCCCCTGAAGGGAGTGAGCCAAGCCTGCTCGCATCGGAGACACCCCGCTCCACTCTTCTCAAATGTGGACACCAAATGTTTCATGCTTTTGATCCCGCAGTGATAAGAGAAGTGTGAGGGATTGGGGGGGAGGGAGGAACCGAGATGCACTGAAGTTGCTGGTAATGTGTTCCCGGTGGGGGAAGGAGTGGGGAGTAGAGAGGGCATCTCTCACTCCAGTCCCTCCCCTGTCACCGGCCTCCCTGTTCAAGTAAGTCAAAGGCTGGGGGCGCCTGCGTGGCTCAGTCCATTAAGCATCTGCCTTCTGCTCAGGTCATGATCCCAGGGTCCCGGGATCGAGCCCCACATTGGGCTCCCTGCTCAGTGGGGAGTCTGCTTCTTTCTCTGCCCCTGCTCCTATGCGCACGCTCTCTCTCTCTCTCTCTCTGTCAAATAAATAAATAAAATATTAAAAAAAAAAAAACTAAAGGCCATCAGAGGAGACACTTTCACAAACCTCACCTACTCACTGGGTCCACTCGTTCCATTGTTTAAATCGGACTTCTCAACCTCAGCACCGAGGACATTTAGGGCCTGGCGATGCTGTGTCGGGGTTGTGGGGAGAGGGACTGTCCTGTGCGTTGTAGGATCTGGTCTTTACCCATCGGGTGCCAGCAGCACTCCCCACCCTCGGTGGTGACAACCCAAAGCGTCTCCAGATATTGCCCAAGTCCCGTGAGGATCAAAAGTATCCTGGTTGAGAACCACTGATTTAAATCATCAGGAGCAATCCCATTTTGGACAGAAGAAAATAAATTCGAGTCCTGCGGGTTCTCTCCCATCAATCTCCCTATAGTAAGTGAAGTTCTCAGATCCTACCGGGGCTCTAGCTACACTGAAACTCTCAAGACAGCTTTTCCAGACCTGGTCCTGGGGCCTTCCGGCCCCTCCCCAGATTCCAGAACCTTCTCTGTGTGTCCAGCCCCATCTTATCAAATCCCATCCGCCAGGCAGCCCAGCCGAGCCCAGCCAACAGCTGCAGTGGGTGCGGCATGGCTCGAGAGTCCTCAGGTTGTCTTACTTACGTATGCCAATGGTTTCTGGCGTGGATCAATAATGTAGCTCTGCTTCCCCTCACTGCATTTAAAAGGAACTGATCCAAGCAGGGATTACATTTGCAGCCCATCACCGAACATCTCTTGATTTATTTATTCATTCAACAAAGAGTTACTGAGTTCCTTCTAGACGGCAGGCACTGTGTTAGGAGCTAAGGATATAATCGTGAATCAGACAGACACAACCCTGCCCTTCCCAGTGGGGGAAGGTGCAGGCTCCAAAGTCAGGCTGCTGGGGTTTGGATCCTGGACCCACCGTCTACTAGCGACCTGACTTGGTCAGGTTTAACCTCTGTAAGGCTCAGCTCCTCATCTGGAAGGAGATCGTGGTGGCTCCCACCTCGCAGGGAGGTGGGAATTAGATGGCGGAGAGCATACAGAAAACTAGCGTGGTGCCTGGCACATGTTACGGTAACAAAGAGCTCAGCCTGCAGTGGGGGTTGTCATTGTTATTATTCAAGATGTTGCATTCACGACGTTATACCCTGGTGGGAGAGACAGACAAATTTAACATGCAATTATATAAAGTGTGATAAGTGACCCGAGGACAAGAGACACACAGAACTCATTTGGGTGCAGGTGTGGGAGGATAGGGCTCAGAGATGCTTCTGCCAGGAAGAGGTGCTGCCTGAGACCTGAAGCTGAAGTTGAAATTGGCCGGAAATAAATGAGGTGGTGGGGAGAGTGCTGCAGGCAGAGGGAAGGGCATGTGTTAAGGCTCAGAGACCGGAGCATGAGATCGGGGCACCTGCCGGTGTTCGGTGTGGCTGGAGCACAGCCGCTGCAGACGGAAGCTGGGGTCACACCCATCAGTCAGTCCCAAGGTCGCTGACTTGCCCCCAGAGCAATGGAAAGCCATGGAGAGTTTTCAGCAAAGGAGGAGTGTGATCAGATCTGGTTTAGGAAGTTCACTCTGCATGGACAGAAGAGGAATGACTGGAGGGATGGACACAGAGGTGACAGTGGCCTGGCCTAAGGAGTGACAACAGGAACGGGAAGAGGCGGACGGGCTCCAAGTCCACAGAGCAGCAGACTCTGATGACTACGGCTCCAAGCACATGGTAGATGACCCATAAATAAATATCTGAAGAATCAAGTGAGTGAATGGAGTACAACAATCCAGTCTTTGGGGGATCATTTAGGCTCTTGGCAAATTCCTGTAGCGTCCAGCCCAGGGGCAGCCTGGGGAAGCTGATTCAAAACAAAATAGAAAATGCCTCCCTCCCGACATCGTCTTCCCCCACAGGCAGCCAGGACCTGCACTGACAGAGAGAGAGAGAGAAAGAGGGGATGAAAACCAGGCAGTCAAAGACAACACAATGTGCCGGGCTCAAGGGGCTGCCATGTGTGGTGAGGCTAAAGAAATTACGTCCAGAGCCTGGAAAGGCAGGAGCTCAGAGGGACCGGATCAAAGGCTCCGAAGTCATGCCGCAACCCCTGAGGCTGGCTGCTGACAAACGAGCTCACACAGGTAAAACCTGGTATGTAAGGTGCTCTGCACGTGTTTGGGGTTTCCACACGGATAGAACACGAGCGCACTCCCCATGGCACAGAACGCCAGCTTGGGGCTTAAAACAGGTAGTCTGGGGCAACTACAAGAAAGAGCAAACTTTTTTAAATACTAGTTTTTAATGAGACAACTAATTCTTATAAAAAAAACATTACAGATAAGCTAAAGTCCCTCTGCACCAAGCTCAGTTCCAAACCCTTCCTCCCCTCTCCCCGGAGGAAGAGGCGAGCATTCTCCCATTCTCTGGGTCCCTGAGAATGTCTCCTCGTCTTTTTCTATTTATTTACATGCATATGAGGTGCCCAAGGAAAGCGCATTATACTGTTTCGTGGGGAGTCTTGTTTGCTTGCTTATTGTTGTGGCTGTGAATAGCCGTGTTCTCCATCTGCAATTTGCTTTTGAAATTCCCATCACGTCTAGAGATCTGCCCGTGTGGGTGCACAGGGCTCTGCCTCACCTTTCCTACCTGTAGCCCAGGTGTATATGTTACACCTGGGGGAACTCAGCCACTCCCCCACGTACACTTTATACAGCAGGTAGAAAATCCAAAACACCTTCCCCTTTAAGGATAGTATGGGCCAAAAAACAGAAGTATCTTCCAAAAGCTCAGGATAAGGTCCAGAATGGTAGAGTCTACAGGGCCCCCGGAAGCTTAGACGGAGCTGGGGGAATATCTCCAACCTCAACAGTGAGGGCCCCATTTGGGCAACAGTTCAAATGTAAGATTGAAAAGAGCTGCAGTGGGTGAGAAGCTGGGCAGAGAAATCGCTTCCAGCCTTGTCCATGCCTGGCTTAACCCATACCACACACACCTAAGGTGGTAAAAGGAAGCTTCTCCCAGCCTTCCCCTGGGGTGGACGTCCAACCCTACCCTGTAGCCCAAGCTGATTTCGGAGCTGGAGCAGAGAGAGCTCCTTCTCACACGCTGGCAGATGGAAAGAAGGAGGTGAGTCAGAGGAGTTCCTTGTTTCTGTAAACGTCTTCATTGGCCACGGCGGACTGCCTCCTGACCCATAAACACACATGCCCGCCCTTCTGGGAGAGACAGGGGGCTTGTTTGATTGTTGTGCCTTCTATATTGGGTCCCTTCAGATCACACCTGAGACTGGATGACTCAGGCCAGGCTAGATTCTATCAGACATGTCAGGTCAGAGGGTAAAAACCAAAAAGCAAAGCCAAGGATACTGGGGTGGGGCTGCAGGAGCTCTTGACTGGCCCTATCTGTAGGCTGGGTGAGCGGTCACCCCTGGTGATGCCCGAAGTTCCGCACTACAGCTCTAGTACTTGCTCAAGGCCCTCTACTTCATCCTCTTTTCAAGACAAAACTACCCTCCAAGCCCACTAGCCTGAAATTCCACCACCCAGTAGGAGTAGGCCAGGCAGCACCCAACCCCGACAAAGAGGAGCTGCACGTCATCAGGGTTACTGCAGGGGTGGGGTGAAGAGCCACAGAAGAGACCCAGGGGATGCTGGGTCTGGGCTACCACTTTGTCTCCAGGTCAAGTCCTGGCTTTGAGCCTTACAGTGTGTCACAAGTAAGTGACCCAGCCTCTCAGGGGCACCCTTTCCCAGTCACATAAATGGGAGACAAACCGGGCCCTGTCTACCTCCCAGGGCTCCTGGCAGCTCACACGAGCTCTGGGTGTGCTGTCCAGATAGGCATGGGGCAGGGGAGCCAGGAAGGGACTCTACAGCAAGCCTCAGTTTTGTTATCCATAAGATAGAATAACAGCCCCTACCTCGTTGACTGTTATGAAGATTGATGTAGATGCTGTAGGAAGCACCCAATAAAAGGCAGGTGTTAATAATCATCATTGAAATAATAATTATGGGGGCGCCTGGGTGGTTCAGTTGGTTAAGCATCTGCCGTCAGCTCAGGTCATGATCTCAGGGTCTTGCGGTCGAGCCCTAAATCTGGCTCCCTGCTCAGCGGGGAGTCTGCTTCTTCCTCTGCCCCTCCCCCCCCACTCATTTTCTCTCTCTCTCCCTCTCTCCCTCACAAATAAAATCTTAAAAAACAAGAAATAATAATTATGTATAATGAAGCTTACAAGCAGTAGTCTGGGATATGGCCCCCTCGAGTCTCAGAGAGGACTTAGCCTCCAGCAGACAGAAGTTCAGCTAACCCCCAAAGATTCCAGCTTCTTGAGTCAGCTTTTCTGATAGGAGGGGCACCCACACGGCGCCTATACCTCTCCAAGCCTCCACCCACCGGCCTTCTCAGTCCTCCTGAAGTCTCCAGCCCTTGTGCGACCTGGAGGCTGCCACCACCACGCCTAGCCGTCCCTCAGTTCTCTCCGCCCTGGACCTCGGCAGTTGGGCAAGGGAACGGCAGAGGGGAGGGTGTGAGGACACACCCAGGTTCCTGCCCAACACCTGCTGCAACGATGGGGGGGGTGGGGGTGGGGGTGGGGGTGGGGAGGGCCCAGCGGCTTGCAGCTGGGGCCTTCCAGAGAAAACTCAGGCCGGGGGGTGCCGAGCAATAGGGTAGAGGCTTTGTGGCCCCTCCTCCGGTTGTTTTGAATTCTCTTGGTCCTGAACCAGCTCCCTCTGGGTCCTCCACATTGCCCCTCCTCCTCCGTGAGGCCTCATACCATAAGATAAGAACGTCTGAATTTTGTGTGGCCCCACTAAAGCCCAACACCAGAGCCTTCTCTACCTGCCTTACATTAGACTGGAATAAGCTCCCAGAAAGACCCAGATGTGGTCCCAATCTCCTGAAAGAACTGGCCTCGGCTCAACAGTGTGGCCAGGGGGGTTGTGCCAAGTCACTCCCTGCCAAGTCATTCAGAAGGTCAGAGCTCAAAGGTCAAGCCCTAGCCCCATCCCTTCACGCAACAGATAAGGAAACTGAGTCTCGAGCCAGGAGCGATGCGCCCGAAGTCGAAGCTAGCAAGGGAACCAGGAGCCTCTTGACTCTAGCCCCCGCCCCCCCTTGCAAAATAAATAAACCCCACCTGGAGCCCCGCGTCCTGCTTTTCATCAAAACATGGTAATAAACCCGTTCACAATTCTTTCCTAAGTGCAGTCCTTTGCGGCTGTGGCCTTTAATGAGAATCATCTGGGCAGATTCCGTGTGGAACGTGGGCTGGCTTGAGAGGACTTGGGGGGCAGCTCGGGTTAGAGGGAGGCGGCGCCTGGCAGAGCCCTGAGGCCCAACAGCACAGACCTGCGGAGAGCCAGGAACACGCCCCCGCAGGTGTGTGTGTGTGGGGGGGGTTCTCCAGGCCGCCAGCCCCCGCTGCCCCCCACTTCCTGCCCTTCCTGCCGGGGCGCCCAAGGCTCGGCTCCTGCTGTGAAAGCACGCGCTCGCGGGTCCTTGCCTCTCCATATTCTGGGAATTTCCTTTGAAGTCTGGAAGGCCTTTCATTCCGCCGCCTTCGCTTGGAATTGGGCGAGCGGGTCTCTGGCGGTCGAGGGAGCCCCACCCCTGCCCTGCGGCCCGCGCCGCGACTTTGCTCGGGTGCGCAGCGCCACCTGCGGACCGCTCGCGGGTCCCTTTCCAGCGGAGAGGTCCTGTCCCTCAGCCCGCAGGAGAGGCTGACCCCGGTGGGCGAGCCCCGGGACAGCAGCAGGTCCAAAGAGCCCGGGGTTCAGCCTCCAGAAGTTCTGGGTTGAAGGCCAGCCGCGGCAACGTGAACGTGGGGCAACCGTGAGTGCCACCGGTCCGTCGATGGAGGACCCCCAACCTCCCGAGCTGCTGTGAGGATCACAAGCAGTTGAGGTAAGGCCCTTGGCAGTGCCTCGCCTCCCCTCCCCCAGTCTCTCCACACCCCTCTTTGATGCCCACGTGGCCTCACCCCCACCTCTGCAGCCCCCTCTGCTCCTCTCCCAGCGCCCTCCCCCAACCCTTTACCTGTGCGACCAGTCTAGTTGCTGCTAAGCCTCAAAGCCTCCCTCCACCAGGATCCTGAATGCGACTTCTTTCTAAGGTGACAGTCACCCGATACGACAGACAGACTGGCACAAACACCGATCTGGGGCTCCAGTCAGCTTAGCCAACAGTCCTATGACCTTGACCTTGGATACTACATTGGCCCCTCTCAGGGCAATTTCCTCAACTTTGAAAAAGGAGAGAAACTGTTTAGATCTTCACTCCTTGACTCAGGTTCTCTTTCCAAAATCTGTACACAATGAGAAGTGCTCATCTTGTCTTCCTCGACCCTATAACGGCCCCTCCCGCTCCCTGCCCCTCCTGGGCTGAATTGGTAAAGAGCGCCACCCCAAACTCATCAGGCACCTACAGATCTGGGGAGGGGGCAGCACAGACTCTGCTCCTACATCCGAGAGCCTTCAGAGACAGCCTCTTCTCTCCCGCACCCTCCTGCCTCTCTGCCTCCTGCTAGAGCAAACCTCCCCGCCTCCACACACACACACACATACACACCCACGGCCACCAGAATGGCCACCCAAAACATGCTTCCGACCGGGTCACTCCCTTGCTTAACACTCTCCAGTGGCTCCCCAGAGCCTTTAGGATGCAGACCAGGGTGCATACCCTAGCAGAGTGAGCAAGGGCTGTTTGCCCCTGCCGATGTTTCCAACGTAATGCCCTGCCCCTTCCCACCCCCGTACCTGAACCTGCTTGTGATTCCATACACGCCATGCTGACCCGCACCCCTGCACTTTACTTACAGGGTCCCTTTCGCCCAGGAGGCGCCCTCCCTCAACACACCCACAGACACACTATGACTTCTGCGCCAGTGCCTCTCCCCTCCCTTCCCCAGCCAGGCCGTTGGTCCTCTGTGCTGCAAAGCCCTCCATGCGTACTTCTGTTGCCTCCCCTAACCACGTTATATTCAAGTGTAAGTCAGTGCCCTTGTTGTTCCAATTAGGTGTCCGTCTTCCCCTTTAAATCGTGCACTCTCAAAGGCTGTCTTATTCATCTCCAAATAACCCAGATGGCTCCCGGGACCTCCCAGCCCACTTAGCTCTAGTTTAAATGAGCTTGGTGGCAGACACGGCTAATTGCCTTCCCAATAGCCATTTCCAAGTCTCCCGTAATGATGGAACCCAGATTTTGTTCAGGGCGGCAATATGCACAGCTAAATTCAATATGCACAGCTAAATTAGTCTCCTTCCCAGACTCTCTTGCAGCTAAGTGTGGCCATGTGACTGACGCCTGGCAGAAGTCACTGGATGGGGCTTCCGAGAAAGCTTTTCGAAAGAGGACAGATTCATGCATCTGGCCTTTTTTTTTTTTTTTTATTTCCCCCTCCCCTTGTTCCTTTCCTGGAACATAGGCAAGATGTCTGCAGCAGCATCAGCCATCATGCAATCATGAGCACAGAAGCCACACACTGGGTTAGAGCCACGAGATGGAAGGAACCTCGGTCCCCTGTCACAACCTTGAGACACAACACCAGCTGCCTGCTTTCAAACCGCTCTTTGGTGGTCGTGGAGGCTGGGGCGGCGGGGGCGGGGGGGGGTGCGGCGAGTATCTCTTATTCGCAATCATATGCAATCACAACTGATACAAACACCACTTCCTCACCCAGGAGTTCAAAGGCCTCCCCTACAAGAGGTCTGCTAATTCCCAGTGGGCTCACATTCTCATGGTCACCACAGGCAGTAAGATCCTGCTCACTGTTCTTTCACCTCGGAGCCTGACACGACAAGCCACGAGCCTTCCATTTTTAACAGTTTCACAGTAGGAAGTAGGTTAATTGAAAATATTTTATAGTAAAGACACAGACACGCTGAATTGCAGCATCTCACACTTACTCAGGCTGAAGAACGGTAAGCCTCATTCCCAGCAGTCCATCAGCTACTCCAGCCTTCTGGGGAATAGGTTCTGACCACATCAGCCATGTGGTCCCCAGCCTCACACCCTCTGGCCTCCTCTCTCTTCTTTCCCCAGCCCTCCAAGGAGCAAAACCCAAATTCTTCTCATGATCTCACTCACAGCAACTTAACCATCACTTCTCTGGCTTGGGCTCCTATGAACACCCTCACTTTCTGTCCCAGTGGCTTGCCAAGCTATTATTCTAAAGCGATTATTTCTCTCTAAGAGGAATTCTGTGACTAGAGATCACACTAAGATCATTAACTTCTCACTCACCCTACATTTATTTTTCTTCAATGTTCCACACAGTGTAGGGACCCCATGAAGGAAGGTGGGTCGAGTTGACAGGGCTGGAAGAGAACCCTAAGATACCCACACCCCAATACTCACCTATTTTAAGAGGTGCCATGGCCTCTGATTCAAAGGAATAATTCTGCATGAAATGTCAAGCCAAGTCAAAAGAAAGATTGGTGCTAAGGCCACACAAGTGCAAGATGAACCCATCGACTTGTGTGCAAGTCACATTTGGTCTCTGGGCTTAAGTTTCCCATGAAGAGCTGTGACTGAACTTAGAAGGACTCTTTTTTTTTTTTTTTCCTTTGACAGAGAGAGAGAGACAGTGAAAGAGGGAACACAAGCAGGGGGAGTGGGAGAGGGAGAAGCAGGCTTCCCGCCGAGCAGGGAGCCCAATGCGGGGCTCGATCCCAGGACCCCAGGACCATGACCTGAGCGAAAGGCAGACACTTAACCGACTGAGCCACCCAGGCACCCCAGGAGGACTCTTTAAATCTCATCTTTAAAAAACTAAGAATGATATGAGATCCCTTTGTAAATTGGAGATACTTTCGTGTTCCTTAGACTCTGCCTCTTTTTCTCGATCGGTCTTGGCGAATGTTTACTTTTCAAAACAGTAACTTTGAGGTGTTTTTTATTACCTCTACCAAATTGTTCTTTTTCTTTGCTTGTCTTTATTATCGCTTTCCTTCACTTTCTGCATTTATTGTAATTTCTGAAGTTTGATGCAGGCTCATAAATTTTTAGGCTTTCTTTGTTTCCAATATAAGTATTAAAGGCTATAACCTTCCCTAAATACATGGTGTTGGCTGTGTCATCATGTTTTGATGTGTAATATTTCTGTGAGGGTTCAATTCTAAATCTTTTATAATTTCTATTATGATTTCTTTAATCCATGAGTTGTTGAGAAGCATTTCTTTTTTACCTTCCAAAATAATGGGGAGGGTTGTACTTTCTTATAAATATGGTTGTTGATGTCTAAATTAATTGCATTGGGATTACATAATGTAGTCTGTATGACAATAATCTTTTTGAAATGTTTGAGGCTTACTTCATGGCCTTTCTCATGATCAACTTTCATAAATGTTCTATGTGTTCTTGAAAAGAATGTGTGTTTTCTATTTGTGTGCAAAAGTCCTTGCATTTCTATTAAGTCAAACTTTGTATTGTTCAGATATTCTGTATCTTTGTTAATTTTGTTTCTCCTAGAAAAATGAGTTAATAAGAAGGAAATGTTAAATAGTTACTTTGAATTCATTGTTGATTTCTCCTTCTAGTTCTGTAAACGTTTGCTTTATATATTTTAAGCCTATTTTTTTTAGGTTTGTGTCACTTAGATTTGTTACATCTTTCTGGGAGACAATGTTCCATCATTACATTGTGGTACTCTGCTTTTATAGTTATGCTTTCTTCTTTAATTAGTATTTTGTCTGAAATTAATATCCCCACACCATTTCTTTCCTTGGCTAAGTATTTGCCTCGCATATATTTTTCCATGCTTTTTTACATTCAACTTTTGTGTGTCTTTATGTCTCTTGTAAACAGCATACAAACTGAATTTTGCTTATTTAAAAATAATCAATTCTGAAAATCTTTGTATTTTACCAAGAGATTTTAGCGACTTTATATTTATTGTGATTACTGGCATAGTTTTATTTTTGCTATCTTACTTTGTATGATACATCTGTCCCACTTTTTCTCTTTCTCTTATTTGGTTTTTCTTTACTTGTCATTTGGAGGGGCTGATTATTTTTCTCATTCAGTTTTTTTACCTCTATTACTTTAATAGTTACTCTAGAAAATTTAATGTGCATATTTAACGATGTCTAAAGTTAATCAGTATCCTTACCTTTTTCCTCTGAACAATCCATGGACTTTAAAATACTTATCTCTGATCACTCCTCCATACTTGCAAGTTATTGGGATCTATGTTTTATCCTGTTTTTTCTTTAATCAAAAAATAGGCATTATTTTATAAAGTCAACATTTATTTATATATACACACATGTTCACCACTTTCTTGGCTTTTCCTTTTTGTGTGCCATAGCTGGGATCTGGGATTACATCTGAGAATACACTCCTTTTGTGAGAAGAACATGATTTTTAATCTAAAATGACTTTAATTTGCTCTTCCATTATAAGATACTTTGGCTGAGTATATGTAATTTTAGGCTAATGGCATTTTGTCACAGCACATTTTTCTACTGCCTTCGGGTTTCTATTCTGCTCATAGTGTAATTACTTTGTAGGTAATCTATTTTCTGACTGCCTTTGTAATGTGTTCTCTGCCTTTGGTGTTCTACATTTTCACTATGATATGTCTAGGAGTGAATTTTGTATGCTGCTTAAAATTCAGAGCATCCTAATTCTGAGGTTTTGCACCTTTCAGCAATTCTGGAAATTCCTCAAGCATAATCTCCCTGTCTTCTCATCCTGAAACTCTGATTAGAGACTGCTCTATCCTCCATGTTGCTTCACTTTTCTCTCATAGTTTCCATTGCTTTTTCTCTCTGATCTACATTCCAGTTAATTACTCCACACTTATCTTCTAGTTCATGAATCTCTCTTCAGCTGCTTCTAATCTCTGTATCCCCCATCTACTGAGATTTTCCATTTCAATTGCTCTAGTTATTGTTCCTAGAGGTTTTATTTGGTTCTTTTACAATTCTTCTTGGTCTTTTTCTTTATTTTCAAAATATCTCTTTACTTATTTTCTTTTTTGTTAAAGTTTTATTTATTTTTTTTACTAGAGGGGGGAGGGGAGAGGGGAGAGGGACAGGGAGAATCCCAAGCAGACTCCCCATTGAGTGCAGCACTCAACGTGGGCTGGATCCTGCAACCCTAAGATCACAACCTGAGCCAAAATCAAGAGTCAGACACTCAACCTTCTGAGCCATCCAGGCACTGCTACTTATTTTCAAGTATCTCTTTAATTTCTGTAAGTGTGCTAAACATACTTATTTAATAATCTGTATTCTTCATTCCAATATTAAAGTCTTTTCAGGTCGAATTCTACTGTCTTCTTTTTCTGCTGATTCTTCCTTACAGTGCCTTTTCCATGTCTGTTTTGTGATTTCTGACTATGAGCACAAGTTCCTTAGAATTTTATCTGTGAGAGTTCTTTGAGTCTTGGGATGAAGTTGTGTTTCTCCAGATAATTTCTGCCAACATCTGAGTTAATACAAACCTAAAACTACTCTATTTAAAGTTTTTTGAGACTATATAAGCAGAATGAACTTGGGCTGGAGACCTGTATTAGGGCCAGCTGGTAATTAGGGTTTCTCAAAGGATCGCTTTTCTCTCCACTCAGTGCCCAGTCTTGTCAAACAAAGGCAAGTTTGCTTGTTGTCCTTCCACCTGCCTGGTGGGTTTATTTTCCACTAACCTCTCCACTAGGGATGTAGCCCTTCTGAGTCCCAGCTCTAGATGAGGGTCTCTATTAGTTTTACCAACCTGGGTGGGTCCAAGATATTATTTCCCCCCATCACATCTGGCTGTCAAAAACTAAAGCTCAGGATCATCAGTTCTTGGTGGAAACATTCAGGGTGAACTGGCTTCTGTGCTAGCTTATCTACCTGGCTTCCCTGTTGTTCTTGTTTTGTTATTCTCCCTCCTCGTCCTGCCTGCCTTCTCCTTTTGTTTTTGAATATTCCTTATTTTTTGGTCAGCTCAGCTCTTCACTTAAAACCTTTGGTTTTCCAAAATAATTTATCCCAGTTTTGGTGGGGTTTTTTTTGTTTGTGTGTTTTTTGTTTTGTTTTGTTTTCTTCTAGAATCTAATTTAGGATGTTCAGTCCACCAAACTTTGCAAAACAAAGTCTAAAGACATTTTTGGATTATAACAGTTGTCCCTAAGTGTACCTGTGATTCATACTGTCTTCACTAAGTCTCACAGGTACTGCAGTGATTTCATTGTCTTGCTTTCATGCCCCCTTCACCTTTACCAACACCAGACCCTGTGGATGACTGACTTGTATCTTGTCTGTGTGGATCCCAAAAGGGTACTAACATTTCAGAACAATGAAAGTTCTTCAGGTCATCTTCTGATGGAGATAATAATGACCGCTAACTTCTAGGGGGCACTCACTACGTGCCAGTCGTTAGGCTAAATGCTTTTTGTGCATTCTCCCATTTCATTCACACAACAGCCCTATGAAGTAACACAATTACTATCATATCCATTTAAAATACAAAGAAGCTGAAGTCCAAGTGGTTAAGTAAATCACTCAAGGTCACCAGCCAGGCAGGGCCGAAGTTTGACCCCCCAGGTTGTGTCTAACTCAGAACCAGAGTCTTAACTACTGTGCTATATGGTATGAGTAATGCTCTTTGGCCATGATGACCAACAGCCACACAAAGCATGAAAATGGTACAGGCAAGGAGGGGTGGCTGAAACGACCCCAAAGCCTATCCATCCCAGAGCACTTTCAGCCTTCAGAAGCCTTAAAACTAGAGGTTCGTCCTTTCAGGTGAAGGTATTATGTCTTTAACCTTTACTTCTAGGAATGGCAGCACACAATGGCTGATAATGGAGGATGGAAGGAAAATTCTCATGTATGTAGCATCTGTTATGTGCCAGACTCTAGCCAGTGCTTCCCACATTAACCCTATAAAATGGATATTCTCACCACATTTTGCAGATGGGGCAACTGAAGCCCTGAGTGGGCTTGGGGTTCAAACTCAGAACTATGTGATTTTAAAGCCATGGTCTGCTTTCTACATTAATACTGAAGATGGTAAGGCAGTGGAGTGAGGCACTGTTCCTAAAGTTGTGTGGAGAAGAGAGAGTCAGAAAGACCAAGAATCTCAATCAGAGAAGGTCAGCCAAGGTCCCCAAAGCACAGATGGATGAGGAAGAGAAAGATACTTTTGCAAAGACTGGCCTAACCTGCTCAGCCCTGCTGCCATCCCTGGCACTAAGACAATTGGCACTAGACCCCCAGAATGGGATTTGGAGATGGATCCCTTGACAGTCCTACAGCAATAAGGACCCAGTGCTGGGGATAAGGGGGGTGTTGATAACCCCTGGAAAGTAGCTGTATACAATTTCTAAGACCCGCCATGCTGGACAGTGAAGTGCTGGTTTATGTAGTAGCTCTGGCACGTGAACAGTATGGGGACAGCGGTAATTATAAAAATTGTGCTAGTTGTATGGCTTTGGCTAACTGCTTTGGAAGATTTAAGAGACAATGATCTACAAAACTCTAGTGAAGGATATCAAAGAAGAACTAAATAAATGGAGAGAGATTCCATTTTCATGGATAGGAAGATTCAATACTGTCAAGAGGTCAGTTCTTCACAACTTAATCTAAAGATGCAATGCAAGCCTAATCAAAATCCCATCAACTTGTTTTGTTGATGTCAACAAACTGATTCTAAAGTTTATATGGACAGGAAAAAGACCCAGAAGGGCCAACTCAATATGGAAGGATAAAAACAAAGGTGGAGGACTGGTGTTATCTGAGTTTAAAACTAATAGAAAGCTACCATAATCAAGACAATGTGGTATGGGTGAAAGAACAGACAAGTAGACCAATGCAATAGAATAGAGGGCCCAGAAACAGGCCCACGTAAATATAGTCAATTGGTCTTTGGCAAAGACAATACAATGGAGCAAAGATAGTCTTTTCAACAAATGGTGCTGGAACAACTGGACGCCACATGCAAAGAACTGAATCTAGATACAGAGCTTACACCTTTCACAAAATGGATGATAGGCCTAAAATGCAAAATGAAAAACTATAAAACTTCTAGAAGATAACACAGGAGAAACTTAGATGACCTTGGGTACAGTGATGGCTTCTTAGGTACAACACCAAAAGCAAAAATCCATCAAAGAATTGATATGCTGGAGTTTCTTAAAATTAAAATTTCTTGTTCTGCAAAAGACATTGTCAAGAAAATGAGCAGACAGGCCCTCAGACTGGGAGAAAATATTTTCAGAAGACACATCTCATAAAGAAATGTTTTCCAAAATACACAAAGAACTCGCAAAATTCAACACTAAGAAAATGAACTATCTAATTAGAAAATGGGCAAAAGACCTTACAGACACCTCACCAGAAAATATATGCAGATGGCAAACCGCATATGAAAAGGTGCACCCCATCATATGCCATCCGGGAGATGCAAATTAAAAAACAACAAATTACTACTATCCACCTGTTAGAATGTCCAGACTCTGGAACACCTGACAACATCAAATGCTGGTGAGGATATAGTGCAACAAGAACTCTCATTCATTGCGGGTAGGCATACAAAAGTGGCACATCCGCTTTGGAAGATGGTCTGGTGGTTTCCTATAAAACTAAACATTTTTACCACACAATCTATTAATCTTGGTGTTTACCTAAAGGACTTGAAAACTTATGCAGCTTTCTTCATAACTACTCAAAGTGAGAAGCAACCAATATGTCCTTTGGTAAGTGAATGGATAAATAAACTGTGGTACATCCAGACAACGGAATATTATTTAGTGCTAAAAACAAATGAGTCATCAAGGCATGAAAAGACATGGAGAGACCTTAAATGCATATTACTAAGTGAGCAAGCCAATCTGAAAACATACCATATGATTCCAACTCTATGACATTCTGGAAAAGGCAAAACTATGGAAACAGTACACAGATCAGTGGTTACCAGGGATTAGGGAAAACGACAGGATGAATAGGTAGAATACAGAAAATTTTTAGGGCAGTGAAACTATTCTGTATGACACTGTAATGGTAGACTAATGTCATTATACTTTTGTTACAACCCATAGAATGTTCACCATTTGAGTGAACCCAAATAAAAACTATGGACTTTGGGTGATAGGGCTATGTTGATGTAGGTTCACTGCGTCTAACAAATGTACCATTCTGGGGCTCTATGTTGATAGTGGGGGAGGCTGTGTGTGTGAGGGGATTGAGGTGTGTAGAGGGTATCTGAGAACTCTCTGTACTCTCCACTCAATATTACTGTGACTCTAAAACTGCTCTAAAAATTAAAATCTATTAAAAAAAAAAAAAAAAGGAACGGAAAGGGAAAAAACTAACAGGCCCAGATCGGGTGGAGACCAACTCAGGGTTCACTGTGAAAGCCAGAAGACCTGTGTGGACTCTCATCTCTCTTACCCACAGGGACTTCTGGGACAAAAGTCAGGCCCCAGATCAAACTGTAAAGATAGCAGCGTTACTAGGGGGAAACATCTTCCACATCAAAGTCAAAGCCTTCAGAGGAAGAGCGGGACCCTGAGCTATGGAACAGGGGCACTGAGTGGACAGGCCTGAGGATTTTTGAACCTCCTGAAGTTCTGAGTCCTCAGGGCTAGAAGAAGCTTCCTCCTCTTTGCTAGAGAAGAGTGGCCTCCGCAGGCCTGGAGACCACGTATAAACCTCACCTGGGAGGGCCACCTCCCCAAAGTATTCTTGACCTTCTCAAGATCTTTCCGCACCATTGCGTGCTGCTTCAGGCCAATCACCAGGGTCAGGATTCAGCAGAGCCCAAGCAGAGAAACACAGCCTCTGCTCTGGCACCAAACAGCTTCCACATCAAAGGAATGGCAGCCCCTGGCTGGTGAACACCTGCAAGAACCATGGGAATATTCATGGAAGTAGATCTTGGGAGTGTGGGCTCACTACAGTTGACTAAAGATAAGGTGGAATATCTTTTGTATGTGTTGACATGGGAGCATGCCATAACTCAGGACCTTTGGAGCCAGCCTAAGACCCTGCTGATAACTTCTTCACGGCGGGGCTCAGTGATGGCCTATGGCCCAGGAGGTGGCTATGCTGGAATGTTTGGCAGAATTCTCAGGAAGGTGACAGTGTTAGAATGGATGCATTATGCGAAAGCACAGAACTCACTCTGCTTCCTCAAAGTAGCCAGAGCCTACCCCCATTATAAGGCAATAAAACTGCACTGCTAAGAGGACCACCAGAATCGCTGAGAAGCTTAGTAGTGGTGGTGGCTATTCTCTGCACGACAGGGTTGAAAGTAGCAGATGCTGCCACAGAACTGGGATCCCCAGAATCCTAGCGGGGATGATGGGATTCCAGAAAGGCTGATGCTAAGGAGAGCAGTTGACCAGCAGCACCAAGGTGGACAGAATGACTGCAACAGACAGCAAGGGCCATCAGACTACCCTGACCTGCAGGGATCTTGGTGGTTGCTAATTGATGATGCTATTGTGAGGGGCATGATAGACAGACAGCTGACTAGAGTGTTATTTGACTTGAAAAACAGAAAAACAAAAACCACTCAGAGCTAGCGAGCAGAAGCTGCCACAAGCGGCCACCCCAGAACGCAATGGTTCTGCACACAGTTTTCAGATCTAAGTCAGTTCACAGACCTGGGGCCCAGGGATTGCAGAGGAGGCCAGATCTCCTTGAGAAGGGACCCCGCCATAACGCCATCACAAGTGTATATGATAAACCATTTCTTGATCCCTTCCCAGAGTCATGCGGCCCGTTACCATGGTAACTGTGCACTGGGAAAGGAAAACACCCAGACTTTTCAAGGAACTCTGGACACCGGTCTGAGCTGACACTGATCCCAGGGGAGTTGAAATGCCAGCTAGAGTAGGGACATACCGAGGGCAGGCACCACGGGGCGGTGGTGAGAGTGGATGCTTTCAGATCACATCCTTCTCCTCTGCAAAGTGGTGACTGTGACAGCTTCAGCCTCAGAAGTGAAAGAACCAAATGATGTGCTCGCGAGAAAAGACCATATAATCATCCTGGCTGCTGAGTGATAAATGCCTTTTCTTTTAGAGCTTAACCATAAGAAAGCTAGTCCCTAAATCAACCATTGAAGGGCCAGAAAAATTAAAATTAAAAAATTGTATTAAAAAATTAAAAATACAGGGGCGCCTGGGTGGCTCAGTCGGTTAAGCGTCCTGGGATCGAGCCCCGCATTGGGCTCCCTGCTCAGCAGGGAGCCTGCTTCTCCCTCTCCCTCTGCCTGCCACTCTGCCTACTTGTGCTCTCTCTGTGTCAAATAAATAAAATCTTTAAAAAAAAATTAAAAACACAGTCATGTCATCCAACCAGTGTTGGGCACCACCCCACCCCACCCCCAAGTTCCCCATGGGAAGGGGCCATGCCTTCTGGGCCTTTCCCGGTATCTCCCAGCTCTGGCCAGGCTCTCCATCCTGCTCTCCCATCTAGGAGGTGGTTTTGCCACAGCCTCAGCATGAAATGGAGCCCCCTTGACTAGGAATCAGGAGCTGGGGCCCTAATCTTGGTTCTTCCCCAGCCAGCTATGTGACATCGGGAGAGTTCCTCACCCCATTCGGGTTCCCAGGGTAAAATAAATGGGGGGACTGGATGCCCCACCAAGGCCTCTTTCATCTCCAGGACCCGATCCCAGTGAATACATCTCTGGAGCCTCACTTGTTCAAAGAAACTGAACCTCGTTATAATTGTCTCTGCACAAAGCCCTTCAGAGTGACTGTATTTATCTAACACAAAGGACTACCTTGTTTCTGCTGGCAGGGGCCTTCCCGCGGTCCCAGGTACACCCAACGCCGCTCTGAGGGACCCAACGGGACTTTAGCCTTGGGACAATCCCTGAACGGTCCAACACCACCCCACGCCCAGGCACACGGCTCTTCTCTGCTTTCAGCTGTCTTAATTCTTCATACCCCCAAACATGCCATTCTGGCCTCTCTGCGATGCCCTTTGCACCTGCGCGGGCTGGGTGGCATGGGGACGGGGGGCGGGGGCGGGGACGGAGGCGGGGGTGGGGCAGGAAGCAGATGGAGGCCCCGCCCGTGGGGCTCTCGGTCTGGGCCAAGGGTTGCATTTAATCAGTCACAGGCCAGAGCCTAGTTAGCCCGGGAATGCGTACCTTGGGCAGGTGTCCCCCGCCTGGAGGAGACTTAGAGCGGCCACTCTCTCCTCACAGACTTTTGGCAAAGCCCTCACCATTTCTTCATATTAATAATGAAAAAGGAGAAACCCTCAATGAATGTGCGGTGAAATGAATCTGCAATTAATTTCAAATAAGCTTAAAATCCCATCGAAATGCCCTCCCTTGGTATTTTTATGGAAATGGCTTTCGCTAGATAGGCGCACCATAAAGATCCTGAAACACACGATAGACGAAATCCTCCTAGGCGTGCTAAAGGATAATTTGGTTTTTCTCAAAGCTACATTAAAAAAAAATAAATAAATAAGGGATAGAAATAAGCCAGCTTTTAAAAAAATCTTAACCGCTAACCTATAAACTATCCCAAGAAGCAATCTCCCCACTCAGGAAATTTAGCGTATGGTGCTCCAAGCTTAACCCTTTTGCTTCTTCGCAACCTTGCGCATCTCTCGCTTAAGCCAAATCACTTAAAGTTCCTTAGCAAAAGGGGGCCTGAGAGAGCCTTTTCTCGTGGATCTAAAATCAGCCATGACCCTAAGGCCAGCAGCTCCCTCCTGCCCGGGGTTGGTCTGGCTGCAGGTCAGCCCCGTGCCAGCCAGGAGGGCAGCGGAAAGCCTTTCTCCCCCCGCCGCTGGGACGGTTTCCAGATCCAGTTCCCAGCCCCCCTGTCTGATCCCAGGCCAAACCTTGGCTCCAATAATAACAAAGAGGCCCAGAAGATGAAAAGCTGAAGTCCTTTCTCTTCCAGCTGAAACCAGGTGTGATGTCGACGGGGAGAGGTGCCAAGCTCCAGCGAGCCAGATGAAGGCACGCTAAAGCAATAACCCGAAAACGAGCCCCAAATGGGGCCAGATGCCCAGACCTTTCACTTATTTTGCTATAAATGAGTTTCCTGGGGCAAAATAATTTCTTCCTTCAAAGAAAATCACAGTCAGAGGCCAAAGAGGAGAAGGTTGGGGAGGAGGGAGGAAGTGAAAACGGGAGGTGGGTGAGGGACACGGGCAGGAGCCTCTTGGTAGGTTTTCTGGGGTTTCCCCGAGAGCCCAACCAGACCCAGAGGGAGCCGAGGGTTTGAGCTCCTACTCTGATGGTTACACTAGGGAGCAGTCCCAGAAGCTCTGCCCAGCCTTTGGGCCGATGCTGTGTTCCTCGGCAGGGAGACAAGCCATTGGGATGGTTTGCTGGCCTCCCAGAGGGCCAGACCTCTTGGCTGCCCTGAGGGCTGGCAGGGGAGGCCTCCGAATCCCAGGGTAAAACCTGGGGGGTGGACGCAGGCTGCAGGCTGCCTTGGAAGGCTGCTCCCAACTCCGTCTCCCTTAGTGGTCACTCAGATGCAGGGATTTAAGAAGGTAGCCTTCAGCCCTGCCTGCCAGGAAACCTAATCTCAGGGTCACGTGTATTTGGAGCTTCTGGACTCAATCTCAAAATGAAAGCCAGATGCCCTGCCAAGCGGCTTCTGCCTGGTCATTTTGAGTCGATGACAGTAGAGGTTGAACCAGAGCTGGTGGCCATCTGCCCAGAAAGGGGTGTTTTCCCTCAGTGAGATACCACCTCACACCCGTCAGAATGGCTAAAATTAACAAGTCAGGAAATGACAGATGTTGGCGGGAATGTGGAGAAAGGGGAACCCTCCTATGCTGTTGGTGGCAATGCAGCTGGTGCAGCCACTCTGGAAAACAGTATGGAGGTTCCTCAAAAAGTTGAAAATAGAGCTACCATATAATACAGAAATTGCACTACTGGGTATTTACCACAAAGATACAAATGTAGGGATCCGAAGGGGTACGTGCACCCCAATGTTTATAGCAGCAATGTCCACAATAGCCAAACTGTGGAAAGAGCCAAGATGTCCATCGACAGATGAATGGATAAAGAAGATGTGGTCTATATACACAATGGAATATTATGCAGCCATCAAAAGGAATGAGATCTTGCCATTTGCAATGACGTGGATGGAACTGGAGGGTGTTATGCTGAGTGAAATAAGTCAGAGAAAGACATGTATCACATGACCTCACTGATAGGAGGAATTCTTAATCTCAGGAAACAAACTGAGGGTTGCTGGAGTGGGGGTGGGCTGGGAGGGATGGGGCGGCTGGGTGATAGACATTGGGGAGGGTATGTGCTATGGTGAGCGCTGTGAACTGTGCAAGACTGTTGAATCACAGATCTGTACCTCTGAAACAATGCAATATATGTTAAGAAAAAAAAAAGATAGCAGGAGGGGAAGAATGAAGGGGAGTAAGTCGGAGGGGGAGACGAACCATGAGAGACGATGGACTCTGAAAAACAAACTGAGGGTTCTAGAGGGGAGTGGGGTGGGGGGATGGGTTAACCTGGTGATGGGTATTAAAGAGGGCACGTTCTGCGTGGAGCACTGGGTGTTATGCACAAACAATGAATCATGGAACACTACATCAAAAACTAATGATGTAATGTATGGTGATTAACATAACAATAAAAAATTAAAAAAAAAAAGAAAGGGGTGTTTTCTGCAATGACCAGATTTGGGGACCTGGAAGATGGCAAAGCCTCTTTCTCCTTTGCCTTTGGTTAACGGCTCATTTGGGTAGGGAAAGTTGGTCTGGCCGGTCACTACCATACTTCCCAAGACCTCAGTTGCCTCTTGGATCTTGAGCCACCACCTGGAACCCAGCACATTCAGCACCACACCAAGGACCCTATCCCTCTGGGCAGTTTTTCCTTCAACTGCAACTTGGAGAAGTCTGAATTCTGACTGCATCACATCCAGCCTACCAAGACGCAGGGAGGGCTGAGGGATTCAATTGTTCAACCGATATTTATTGAGCACCTAGTGTGTACCTAGTACTGTTGCAAGCCCTGCAGATATAGCTGAGAACGAAGAGGCTCTTCTCTCGAGGAACTGCTGGTTGGAGTCCCAGAGCAGGATCTGCAGTCTTCAGGAACCAACCAACAGGACAGCCCCCTCTGCCCAGGGGCCCTAAGGCCCGGAGAGCAGCAGGGCCTGCCCAGTGCTACCCAAAGTAGGTCTTCTGCCCTCTAGTCGAGTGTTCCTTCTGCCACCCCACACACTCACCCATGAATCTCACAAGGCTTTCTCAATCACCTGCTGGGTACCCAATCTGGAGGACCCAGAGATCCCAAGAGGAGGCAGGAGATGGGCTTCAGAGTTTGAAGCCAAGAGCTGCCGTTTACTGTGACCCTGGATGACTCTTTTAACTCCCATGAACCTCCTTTGTCCAGTGGGATCTGACAGCAACCAGTTCACACTACTGGAATTATTATGAGAATTGAGGAGAATGTTGGTCCAGCCCCCACTGCCTGATAGAGTCCTGTAAATGCTGCGGTTACGAGGGCTTGGCAACTGCTTTGCCTTCAAGGAGTACAGTCCAGCTGAAGAGGTAAGACTGGGGCAAAATGGTTGGAATGCTGGCACCCAAATATGTGACTTGTGTGATTGGTGCAAAGGAGGGGAAGAGCATCCCATCTTTGACTTCCTGAAGGTGATGGGGCTTGGCCTGAGCACTGATAGATGGATGGGATTTGGGTAAGTCTGAGCAGGCCGAGACTTCCAGACCAGAAGGGGCCTCAGTGAGCGTGTAGACATCCATTCATTTTTTCATCTGTTCATTTGACAAATATTAATTCAGCACCCGTTGTGTGCCAGGCCCTGCTCTAAGCATTGGAGAGACAATGGGGAAGAAGGTGAGGTCCCTGCCTCCATGGAGTTTATCTTCCAGAAGAGGAGACAGTCAGCAAGTTAGTAAACATAGAAACTAACAAGAGAATGTAAGGAGCTGGTTAATATGACAGAGGAACTTGGAAAGGGAAGGGACTTTCTTTGGATAGGGAGGCCAAGGACACGTCTCTGGTGCCACGATTTTTCTGAAGGATGCAGTGACTGCTCTCTCTCAGGGTCAGCCATGGAGAGGAACAGAAAACAAGGAATCAGGCTGTCTCCTGGGTTGTTGGTTGAAGCAGTTGGGTGATGATTCTGCCTTTTACGAGAAGGGGAAGTTTTGCGGTGAAATCGTGGGTTCTGTGTGGGACATGCCACGGCGGATATGCCTCTTAAAACATTCCATAAACAGTGGAACAGGCCGTCCAGAGCTCAAGAGAGAAACAGGCCTGGAGACACAAAAATAAGACCCATTTAAATGGAGATGAAAAGCCATGGGACGGGGAGAAATTCAGACAAAGAGCAGAGGAGCCAGGATCAAGCGCTGATGACCTTGCATAGAAATCCGTTGAGCAGAGACTGAGAAGAATTAGACTCTGAGGCAGGACGAAAATCAGAAGAAGGGGCACCTGGGTGGCTCAGTCGGTTGGGCATCTGCCTTCAGCTCAGGTCATGATCCCAGGGTTGTGGGATAGAGTACCGCATCAGGCTCCCTGCTCAGCGGGGAGTCTGTTTCTCCCTCTCCCTCTGGGCTCTCCTCTCTAATAAATAAATAAAATCTAAGAAAGAAGAAGGAAGGAAGGAAGGAAGGAGAGAGAGAGAGAGAGAGAGAGAGAGAGAGAGAGAGAGAGAAGAAAGAAAGAAAGAAAGAAAGAAAGAAAGAAAGAAAGAAAGAAAGAAAGAAAGAAAGAAAGAAAGAAAGAAAGAAAGAAAGAAAGAAAGAAAGAAAGAAAGAAAGAAAGAAAGAAAGAAAGAAAGAAAAAGAAAGAAAGAAAGAAAAAGAAAAAGAAAGAAAGAAAGAAAGAAAGAAAGAAAGAAAGAAAGAAAGAAAGAAAGAAAGGAAGGAAGGAAGGAAGGAAGGAAGGAAGGAAGGAAGAAAGAAAGAAAAGAAAGAAAGAAAAGAAAGAAAGAGGAAAGAAGAAAGAAAGGAAGGAAGAAAATCAGGGTGGTGTTTAAGATAAGAACAGGAAAGCATTTGAATTTTTCAGCACAAAGAAGGTGGTGTCAGAGAAGCTGTGGCTTACTCACAATTGCATTTCCACTTCCTTGCAGTTGAGCCAGGATTCCTGCCCACTAGACACAGGCAAGCTAAAGCGTATCTTCCTGGGATACCTGGGTGGCTCAGTTGGTTAAGCATTGCCTTCAGCTTGGGTCACAATCTGGGATCGAGTCCTGCATTGAGCTCCTTGCTCAGCAGGGAGCCTGCTTCTCCCTCTGCCTGCCACTCCCCCTGCTTGTGCTCTCTCTCTCTAACAAGTAAATAAATACAATCTTTTAAATAAATAGATAAATAGAGTATCTTATTCATGGGACACCTGGGTGGCTCAGTCAGTTAAGCGTCCAACTCTTGGTTTAAATTTATTTATTTAGAGATCTTGATTTAAATTTATTTATTTAGAGAGAACTGTAAAATAAATAAATTAAAAAAAAAAAATCTTACTCATGCTCCCCTCCAGCGCAGGTCTGTATGTGACCTGGCTTTCTCTGAGTTGATGCACTAAACTCAAGATTTGGATAATGGGGTGTAGTCTGCATCTGTTGCACCTGCAGGCAAGCACGGCCGTGGAGGCATTTGGGGTTTGAGCAACACCTGTAACAGAGGGTCCCAGAAGTCCCTAGCTCTGTGAGTGCTGAGAGGCAGACAAGGGACACTCCTTCAAGTGGCACAGACTGCCGCAGGAGCAGTGTGGACCGGGTACGCATCCCCACCATGGCAGAGGAAGCAGCCCCCATGGCAGGCCAGGCGTTGCATGATGTTCTAGGAGGTGTTTCTGCCGGACTGGATGCGGGGTGGGGGGAGTACAGCCTCCAGCTGCCTCTCCAGCCCTTCCAATGCTTTTATAAACACAGGACTCTCTTCAATCTCTTTCGGCCTCGGCTAGCTCGGGTGTCCGCAGTTGTGAGAAGGAATGGGAAGAAAGCATGTATTTGATAAGGAAGGGGATAGTCCCCTGTGTCAAACACTGCAGAGAGTTTAAGATAAGAACAGGAAAGCATTTGAATTTTTCAGCACAAAAGTGACCTTGACGGGAGCGGTTTCAGTAGGAAGCAGAAGAGTGACCAGGAGGTGAACGGGATGAGACGGCCAGTGGAGAGCATCTTTTTGAGAAGTTTGTCTGACATAATGCAATGGCTGGGGGGAAATGCAGGCTCAAGGAGACGTTTGTTAAGAGGAGAGACTTTAGGCATTTTGACTGTGGAAGGGATGCCGTAGAAAGAGAGGGAGTTTAATCATATACAGAAAAGAGAGGCTAACGGAGGGAGACAAGTCCTTGAAGGTAAGGAAATGGGATCTAGAGTGTGTGGAAGAGCCGGCCTTCCAAAGGATGAAAGAAACTTCCTTCATTATAACAACCTCTTGGATTCACAAGATAGGGGGCAGACCAAGGGTGTGTGGGGGGCGCTATGATGGATAAAATGAGAGGAAGCCAAATTGTATGAAGCCTTGAATGCCAACCCAAGGAATTTAGACCTCTTCCTGCAAACACTGGTTTTGGGGGCCAAATGCTTCCAGCCAAGAGGATCACACAAGAGCAAATATCTGAGGGAGACCCAAATCAAGTCCACAGGAAGGAAGACCCTTACCTAGTGAGTGCCCATTGTTAGACTGGCATCAGAACGGGGGCAGGGTTCCGGACTCAAGAGAGAGCAGTATGGTGGATAGCGCACTGGCCTTCGCCTCAGATGGACCTAGGTTAGAATCTTACCACTTCATAGCTGTGAGACGTAGGGGAAATTACTCAGTTTTTCTGAGCCTCCTCTGTAAAGCGGGAAGAAGAATTGCTCCCCTTGGAATGGATGTCGTAAAGACCAGGTGAGATCACACACTCGCCTCGCACATAGTATTTAGTGAGTAGAAGCTACCTGAGCCAGCATTCCTGGCAGAGGGGCCTGGGATCCACAGTTTTAGTAAGCTCTTGGAGGTGATTCAAGTGTTGGTCCCTGGGGCCTGCAAAAAAGCTTGTGTGGGCTTTTCCCATGGCCTCACAGATAGTAGGCACTCAATTTGTCGAAGGATTAGTTAGATAGACAGGCAGACAGACGGGGGTGGTGGCGGACAGAGAAGAAGAACAAGAAGGAGAAGAAAAATAGTGTCTTAATCCGTGCAGGCTGCTATAACAAAATACCACAGACTGGATGGCTTATAAACAGCAGAACCTTATTTCTTACACTTCTGGAGGCCGGGAAGTCCAAGATCAAGGTGCCAGCCTGGTGGGATGAGGGCCCTCTTCCCGGTTCACAGCCAACACCTTTTTGCCGTATCCTCACGTGGTGAAGGGGCCGGGGGTCTCTCTGGGGCCTGTTTTATAAGGGCACTAATCCATTCCTGAGGGCTCCACCTCCTCTCAGAGGCCCCCACCTTCTAATACCATCACCTTGGGGGGAGGGGAGGTGGTTAGGATTTCAACATATGCATATGGGGGGGGCATAAACATTTAGACCTAGATAGATACAAAGATAGATAGAATGAACATAAGTAGACAGAAAACAGATTGGCAGATCAACAGAAGTAGCTGTAAAAAATTACAGTCTCAATTAGGAGCATTAAAATTTAAAACCATCTTTGTGAAATTTTGCCACTCTCCTGTAAGTAACAAGGTCATTGCGCATGAGTCATTTTCCTCTTTGGAGGAAAAAAACCCAGGGGAAGGCCCCATAATCACACAAAATCCAACACCGGCCAAAGCCAAATGAGCCACAGACTAACTGCATACATACACGCTTGTCATTTCCTAATAGGAGAGTCGGGGTTTTCAGCAACAGCCTTGCAGAGCTGATCCGTTTGAAACAAACATTTTATCTGGAAGCAGAACAAGTCTGTTGGACCTAATTACATTGAATCCACTTCAGGATCAGGTTTCACCCCTCCATCCCAAGATACACCAGGCAGGGCTCAGGGTTGCACAGACCCCAAGAGATTCCCCACAAGGGTCCCAAACCCCACCAAAGCCAATGCTGACTTGGGAAGAATTGTTTTAAAATCAGCCCCTTGGGGCACCTGGGTGGCTCGGTCGTTAAGGGTCTGCCTTCAGCTCAGGTCATGATGCCAGGGTCCTGGGATCGAGCCCCACATCGGGCTCCCTGCTCCGCGGAGAGCCTGCTTCTCCCTCTCCCACTCCCCCTGCTTGTGTTCCCTCTCTCGCTGCCTCTCTCTCTCTCTGTCAAATAAATAAATAAAATCTTAATAAATAAATAAATAAATAAAATCAGCCCCTTGCAGGTTTTCACCAATCCCTTATCATTCCCCTAATTTATTAGTGTCTGAAAACCAAGGCTTTTGGAACGGTCCTAATTTCACTTCTTCCTGCCCCGTTGGCAGGAAGTTGCAATAAGCCAAAAATGTGAAGGGGGGAGCGGGGAGGAAAGAGAGTCCAGGACAAAACCTAGCCTGCCTGACATTTTCTTTCAGGAGAATCATTTGTTATGCTATTAAAGCTCCCACCCTCATCATTCTTAGAGAATGTCAGCTTGAATATTCAACTTTTCATCAACCTTGATCTCCAGTTGATGCCTCTTCCTCCCTGCAGAGCAGGAATTTTGAAAGGTTAGAAGCCAACAATCTCAAAATCACAGGCTCTTCAGCTCTTGGCAGCCAGACTGCCCGTCCTCCTGCTCCGTCTCTTGGGGCAATTGGTGTGGGTGTCCCTGTGGCAGCTGAGCCTCACTCCGTGAGGGCCCCAGTGGCTTCTGGGGACCTTCCCTCCCGTTCTTCAGTGAACATGACATCTGGAACCTAAAGCTGGCATATTAATAAGGTCTGCATATGGAATAGGACTCTGCGTCACCTGAAATGCTTAGATTCCCATGTGGACCAGTAGTTGTTCCTGAGGTCACTTTCTGCTGATGGCATCAGGGGGCCAAAGCTTCTTCAGAAGGGTGGGGAACACCCTTCTGATGAGCTCAGAGAAACTAGCTGGAGCCATAGTGAGGCCTGGTATAAAGCCTCAAAAGGATTTTTCGGTTGCTATTTGAGTGTGACAGCCCAGTGTGGTAGAAATTCCACCCGAGGTTGGGATCTTCGCCTGCCCATGAACTAGCTGGTGACCTTGGGCGAGCTGCTTGAATGGCACGGGAGCTCAGTGTTCTCAGCTGTAAGCTGGGTGGAGGGGATGCCCGCTTCACCAGGGCAAGCGTGGGAAATACGAACAGACCGCGGAGGATGCCTCACCCAGCCCTGGACGCGGGGTGGCCGCTCAATCCAAGTTCATTCCTTGCTTCCATCCTGGCCTTCTTCGTAGGGGCCTCGAGGGGTCAGAACAGGTTCTTCTCAGAGGATGCTCACTGCTCAGAAGATTTTCAAGAGTGGTTCTGCCAAGGTTTTGTCCCTGTATAAATTCAACAAGCAAAGACTCTTTTGATGCTCAACGGAGAAAACTCTGTGTCCTCACCTCTGGTCTTGGCAAGTTCAATACCAGCTGCTTACCAATACCAACCGCTTACTTTACATCAGGAGAGACAAAGACATTGGAATTTAAGTTCCTTTGAGGGCTAAAAGATAACAGTCAACACCTGCAAAAAAGAACCTGTATCTCTTAAAACATGAGGGATTTTTTTCTACACAGGAAATGAACACGTTTATTTTCTTCCTTGAAAAGACCTCCACTCAGGCTGCTTAGAACTTATTAGCATCCAACCAAACTGGGGGCATTTATGTTGAAGACACATTAATATTTTTCTCTTAAGAAAACGTTTCAGGATCTTTGAAAATCTTTTTTTAGACCATGCATAAAATCTCTTAATGTGCTACACCATTGGATTCCCCAGCACCACCCCCCAGGCCAAGAATATCCACTCCCGCCTCCCCCATTAGACTGTCCTCTGCCTCAAATTCCTCCATATGGATCCAGTCCTTTGGGTTAAGCATTATCTTTCACTAGGCTCCTGGGGAGTTAAGGAGGTCCATAGCTGCTAGTACAGATATAGCAGGAATAAATCTAAACTCATAAATTTAAACATGCAATGGATAGAATTCTATTTATTTTCCTCATCCAACTAATTCAGACCCCTGCCCATTCTTCTAAATTGTTCTTGATTTCTTTATTGTTGATTTTCCAGAGCACCATGCATATTCTGAGTGTTACATTATTGCTATTTTCTCCAACTTTTTACTTGGAAAAATCTTAAACTAACAAAAAAGTGACATGACTATCATAACAGATTTACCAATTGTCATGTTGTTCCATATCTGCTTGCTTGCTTGCTTGCTTTCTTTCTTTCTAAAAGATTTTATTTATTTATTTGACAGAGAGAGAGACACAGCAAGAGGGGGAACACAAGCAGGGGGAGTGGGAGAGGGAGAAGCAGGCTTCCCGCCGAGCAGGGAGCCCGATGCGGGGCTCCATCCCAGGATCCTGGGATCATGACCTGAGCTGAAGGTGACACTTAACGACTGAGCCACCAGGCACCCCTCTTTCTTTGGTAAAGATATAAATATAGATTTATAAATATATATTTTGAGAAGTTGGTGGCATTCAGACACTTCACCACTAAATATTTCGATGTAAATCTAAGAACAAGGACATTCTGTTACATAAACCACAGTGTGATTCCTCCACTCAACAAATTTAGCATTTATATAACACTAATGTCTAATTTAGGGTTCATATTCAATGTTTCCCATTATCCTAATCTGCTTTGAACATTGTAAAAAATACCTCCCAATCTATCAATTATTTATTAACTCCACCTATGAAGACCATTTAACAAAATCTTCAATTTTGATATCATCAAATGCATTCATTTTTCTCCCTCGGGAGAGAGGTTTTGAGGGTCTCATTTAAGAGGTTCTGGGCTACCCCCGAATTGCAAATATATCTTTCAACAATTTCTCCTATTAGCTTTATAGTTTCACCTTTCAAATTTACCTTCTATTTTTTTTAAAGATTTTATTTATTTATTCGAGAGAGAGAGAGAGAGAATGAAAGATAGAAAGCACGAGAGGGAAGAGGGTCAGAGGGAGAAGCAGACTCCCTGCTGAGCAGGGAGCCCGATGCGGGACTCGATCCCGGGACTCCAGGATCATAACCTGAGCCGAAGGCAGTCGCTTAACCAACTGAGCCACCCAGGCGCCCTCAAATTTACCTTTTAAATCTCAGTGGGGTTCACCTTTGTATAGGGTAAGAAGTAGGGATTCAACTTTCTTTTCACAGAGTGAGCAAGATTTTCCGAAGGTATTTATTAAACAGTCTGTTCTTTCCTGGGTTGTTTGCCACACTCTGTTATACATCTGGCTCCCACCAGTGTGGATCTGTTCTCAGGCTCCCTCTTCTTTCCGTGAGTCTGATTGCCCATTCCTGCTCAGGGGCCACCAGTGATTTTTGCACCTGGGTGGGGAGCAACCTCAAAGGTCCCTCTAGCTAGACTAAGAATCGATTTGACATGAGACAGATTAACAGGAGAAAATCACATTGAATAGCATAGGTATGGAGAATCCACACAGACATGGAAATCCCAGACAGACAAAATGAGGTACATACGTCATTCTGAACTGAGGAGAAGGGGCTAGTGGTGTGCACTTCACAAGGTGGTTAAGAAGAGCGGATGTTTGGTAGTTAGATGTTTGCCCTGCCATACAGATGGGTCGCTCAGGTAACATTTTTCTCTAGTAATAATCTTATTTGAGAAAGACCCCCAATTTAGATTCTTCTGTGTGGTTAAGGGAGGGACAGTTTCTCTTCAGCCTGCAGGGTCTCCAGTGCCTTTAGCTCAAAATAATCCACATGCCAAAGTGGCACATTCAGGGGTGGAGGGGGGCTGGTCCTGAACCCCTTCAACATGTTTCCCATATTTCTAATAAATCAAGTTCTCTCTTTTTGTTCTTATGATTCAAATGTGACAGCTATTTGGAGACTTAGTTATTCTACTGTATCAATTTTAGACCATATTTTTTAAGTTCTTCAAACATTCTTGCCCACAGCCAACTACTGTAGTAACTTTAATACAGAGCTGCCTAGACACTAAGTAATGAAGTTACAGATGAAGGTTCTAGTCCTGAAAACTCATTTCATATCCTACCCCCCAAACGCCAAAATTTAGCTTGAAAAGAAGCCAATAAAAGCAACTGTTTGTGAAGTGGTTGTGAATTCCAATTCACATCTTCAGAAATACAAGAAAAAACACTTTTTCTAATTTCTCAAAGCTGTAATGGATTTCTTTTGGGGGCTTCTGTTCTACTAGAGTAGCAGAAACTTATTTTCATTCCATTTGGCGACACTTCCCGCTTCCTCTGGGGTAGCATTTGAGTTCCAAAGGACTTACAGAGAACCAAGTCTTCAAAGGGAGGGGAGATCTATTGAGTCTTCAATATCACTGAGACAGGCAGACATCATTAGATGTCCACCGTCCCATCTAGTGCAAGGTTGATGGTCTCCAAAGGTCTCTCTCTAGTCCGGTTCCCCCTCAAGCTCCTGGCAATCATCCCAGCACCGCATGAGGGGGATTAAGAAAAGCTCCGAGACCCTCATCTGCCCAGATGCTCTGACCACCAGTTCTCTGGGATCCTGCCACTCACAAGGCACCACCAGGAAAACCAGGCCCAGGTGCCCCATACTCTCAGACTCCACCAATCCATTAGGTCTCAGCAGGATTCATTCTCCTATCCCTGGGACCACTGACAGCTACCTCTCTGTATTGGTCAGCATTGTCCAGAAAAACTGAACCAATGGGATGTATATACAGAGAGAAGGAGATTTGGTGTAAGGAATTGGCTCACATGGTTATGGAGGGTGGCAAATCCCAAATCTGCAGGGTGGGCTGGCAGGCTGGGGACCCAGGACAGCAGGTGGTCCAGTTCAAGTCTGAAGGCAGTCTGCTGTAGAACCAGAGAGAGATGTTACAGATGAAGTTCAAAGGCAATCTGCTGGAAACTTCTCTCTTACTCAAGGGAGACCGGTCTTTTTATTCTATTCAGGCCTTCGACTGATTCGATAAGGCCCACCCGCATTATGGAAGGCAATCTGCTTTACTCAAAGTCCACTGATTTATATGTTAATCTCATCTGAATCCTTACACAAACACTCAGAATAATGGTTGGTCAAATATCTGGCCACTGTGAAACCTCCAAGTTGACACAAAAAATTAACCACCACACTCTCCTTGATTAATGCTATATCAGTTAGGATCCAGTCGGGTAATTCACCACAGAGGATTTATATTTTTAATGAGATATCATTCACATATCATAAAATTCACCCTTTTAAAGCATGCGATTCAGTGGTTTTTAGTATAGTCACAAGGTTATGCGATCAGTACCACTATCTAATTCCAGAACATTTTTATCACCCCAAAAGGGGACCCATACCCATTAGCGGTTAGCAAGAGGATTTATTACAGGGAATTGACAACAAAGGGCCAGGCATCAAAGGACTGAGAAGTCGGAAAAGGACTACCGATGTCATACAAACATGTAACCACAGGAAACAGCTACCACTCCTAGGACTAGGGGAGCAAAGGGAAGATGTCCAGATTACCAGAACCCAGGACCCTGGAGGCGGGATCTCTCGGAAGGGGGTAGCAGCCTGCTGGCGTTGGGACGTCAGGATGTTGGAGGAGGAGTCACAGAGCTGGGACTGGGATCTCTGAAGGAGGGGGCATGTCCTAAATGCTGTCACACTGCAGGACCCCTGCTGGGTGGGAGGGGCTGGTTGTGGGGCCCTCAAGAGATGCTGGAGGCTGGAACCAAGTCCCCCGCCAGGGAAACGCTTCAGGAACAGCAAGCCCTCAGAAGGAGCGCGTCCCTTCTCCATGTTCTGTCTTTCCTGTGTCCGTTTAGTGCCCCCTGTGGGCAGGACCTAACAGGGCCGAGCCAGCAATGGGGACACGCAGGTATGACAGCTTTCTCACATGGCACCTCAGGCTCTCTGTGCTTCAGGGCAGCCCCGAGGGAGGCAGGCCGGTTCTTACCTGGAGGTTGGAGGAGAGGGATGACAGAAGCCTTGCTCTTCTTCCCCATGCTGTTTTCTTCCAAACAGTCTGTCCCTATTGTAAGTACTTTTGTAATCTGTCCTCTGCCTGGTCCTGGGGCCTGTTAGCATGACCCTCAGAGACACCCGGGCAGGGGGGTGGTGCGGGGTGCGGGGAAGCAAAGGATGGCAGAAGAGGCGAGTGTTGGTGCCTAACAGACCGGTAGGGTCTGCCCCTTGTAGCCATATTTCATGCAGTGCAACCCTGAGAGCGAGGCGGGCTGCAGGCTCAGATGACACGGCCCCTGGCCCATCATCACCCTCAGCCACACGCAGAGCGGCACCAGTTTTAAACCTGGAAGTCCCCTTCTCAACTAAGTAAGGACAGCAGCACCCGTCTCAGTAGATAGAAGGGCACGAATCCTCAGAGCATCCAGCGGGCACAATGGGGACCGTCAGCTGCAGAAGGTCCAACGTGACCCCGCGCAGACATTACCACGCTCAAGTGAGGAGCCAATTGTGTGGGTGACTCTACCCGCCCCCAATGTTACTCATCTCTCCACCCTGTGCCCTGACTGCTTGGCCTCCTTCTGTGTACCGTGGATGAGGAAACACAGATTCACTGCAGTCATGTCTGCGCATGGGTTTCCCTTTAATCTAAGTCCACTACTGACACTGGTCTGCACAGGAGCATGGTGCTGCATTTTCCCTTGCCCCAAGGGCTCAAGTTTTGAAATGCAAAAAGTCAACGGGGGAGATTAATTTTTTTTCTTTGCATTTTTGGCATCATCTCCTCTCCAGAAAGCCTCAACACAGAATGGCCTGGTTGCTTCGAGGTAGAAGTGGGAAAGAGGTATGTCATAGTTGCTTTTTAAAAAAACAAAAACAGGGCACCTGGGTGGCTCAGTTGGTTGAGTGACTGCCTTCGGCTCAGGTCATGGTCTCAGGGTCCTGGGATCGAGCCCCGCATTGGGCTCCCTGCTCAGAGGGAAGCCTGCTTCTCCCTCTCCCACTCCCCCTGCTTGTGTTCCCTCTCTCGCTGTCTCTCTCTGTCAAATAAATAAAGGAAATCTTTTTTAAAAAGTAAAAAACAAAGCACACTTGATTTTGTAATCTCACATACCTTCAGCTCACAAAACAAAGATGTGCAGCTACAAAGTGAGCATCCATGCGGCCCCCACCCAGGGCAAGAAATACAACGCTGCCAGCCCCCCAGAAGTCCCCACGTACCCCCGTCTATGTCACCAACATCAACCTGCCCGCAGATGTCACCATCCTGCCAGCCGTGGGGTTTGGAATGCGCCAACCTGGCTAATCCGGAATTGGGCTTCCCCGGACCTCAGAGGGGAACTCAGAGTTCGTTTCCCTCCCCGACATTCCGGTTATTTCTCTTGTGCAAGCCTTGCAAGGTAGAAGTCAAAGAGCAGCCATGACTTCCTGAAGATCATCACGGTTGGATGTGGTGGCGGACAGATGCAGAGGGCCTTGCGGATCGCAGCTTGTCCTCACTTTGTTCCTGCCTGCTGACCCAGCGGGGACCCCCCCCTTCACAGCTGGACATCCAGCTGCGGACTCAGACGAGGCAGCTGTGCGGAGGGACCCGCCCCCCCTACACACTTCTCCAGTCCAACCCCGGTCGAGTCGCTGCGCGCTCCCGGGTTCTGGCTCTTGCGCCAAGTCTGCGAGTCGGCGTGCACGTCCCACAGTGCTTCAGGGAGGCTGGGGAGCCGCTTTTCTTTCTCCTTCAACTCGCCTTTCTGAGCCTCTACTCCCCCAGCCTTTCCCACCACCGCATAAGGTCTAACTCCTCTAGTGAATCCTGCAGGCCACCCGGCTCGCAGTCTTGCACTCCCCTGCAGGAAGGCAGCCTGATGCACAGCCTTCCGGGGTAACCACTTTCTCGCCTTTCTTTATAGGGCTGCCAACCCGCATGCATCCCGAAACACCGGACTTCAGTTTTGCCTGTTGGTTTGTTTAATAGTATGTGAGTGGCATCGCCCGATGTTCTATTTTGTGTCCGACTTGATTTACTCAACGTACGTCTGCAAGATTCATCTGCACCGTTTTGTGAAGCTGTCGCTTACTCAATTTTCTTTGCTGTGAGAATTTCTTTGTATGAAGTGCTTAACATTTCAGTTATTCCTTCTATTGTTGGTGAACCTGTGGGTTGTTTATTTGGACTATTATAAATGATGCTGCCTTACACAGTCTCGCGTCTGGCTCTTGCACGCCTGTGTATCATGTTTGTTCTGTGCATATTCCGGGGCAGGACGACTGAGTTAGGGGGCGTGTGTGTCTTCAGGTGTAGGCAATAAAATCGAATTCTTTCTCAAGGTGGTTTTACCAGTTTACATTCTCACCAAAATCGCAATTAGTTTTATCAGTCTTTTCATTTTGGTCATTCTGGTGGCTGCATAGGGGAAGCTCATTCGGGTTTTTAAATTGCATTTCCCTGATAATGACGTTGAGCGCATCTGCATATCTTCATTGTTTTTTAAGCGTCTGTTCCAGTCTCCCGCTCCATTTTGGATTAGGTGTTTGTGTATTTTTTTTTTCTCGTTGATTTGTAAAAAATGTGTATATATTTTGAATATAAGAATCCATTTTAGGTGTATAGTTTGGGGCGTGTTGAGCTATGTGAACACCAACTGTTGAAAAGGCTACTCTTTCTCTGTTGAGTTATTTTGGCAGCTTTGTCAAAAAGCAGTCACTTCTCTGTATGTGGTGCCATCTGGGCTCCCCTCTCCCGCTGACCTGCATGTCCGTATCCCACCTTGTCTTATTTACCGTAAGTCTTGGAGTCACATAGTTTAAGTGTTCCAACATTTTCCTTCTTTTTCAAAATGGTATTTGCTTTTTATGATGCTTTACAATTTCAAAATTTAAATTTCAGTGAATCAATTTCTGGTTTTTAAAAGCCTGCTTGGATTTAGATCGATCAATAGATTCAATATTCCAATCTAAAGAGAATTGACGTCTTAACAATGTTGAGTCTTTGAGTCCATGAACATGGTATTATTTGTCTATTTGTTTGAATCTTTCATTTCTTTCAACAGTGTTCTTCCATTTTCAGTGTACAAGTCTTTTGTTATATTTAATCCTAAGTATGTTATGTTGTTGACATCTTATTAAATGAATCCTTTTATTTCATCTTCCTATAGTTCCCTGATAGCATACGAATTGCGATGAATTTTTGCATATTATACCTGTGTCCTGAAGCTGCTAAATTCACTTTCTAGTTGGAGTAGCTCTTTGGCAAAGTTCCTGGAATTTCCTGTGTAAACCATCATGGCCCCTGCAAATAGAGGCAGTTTACTTCTCACTTTTCTACCTGTACACGTTTTATTTCTTTTTCTTGCCTTATTTCATTGTCTAGGACCTCCAGTATAATGTTGAATGGTAGCAATGAGAGTTGCATCCTTACCTTAGGAGCAAAGCCTTCACTATTTCACCATGAAGGATGAGCTGCAATTTGTTCATAGATGCCCCAAAGGAGTTTGAAGACGTTTCCTTCTTTCCCAGTTGCTAAGAGATTTTACTAGGAATGGATATTAAATTTTTCAAATGCACTTTCTACATCTATTGAAATTATCACGTTGTTTTCTCCTTTATTCTGTTAATACGATGAATTACATTCATTCTCAAATGTTACACCAACTTTGCAATACTAGGGGAAACCCCAGGTGGTCATAGTATAGTATCCTTTTTATATACTGCTGGATTCAATTGGCTAAAATTTTGTCAAGAACTTCTGTGTCGAGGGGTGCCTGGGTGGCTCAGTTGGTTAAGCGACTGCCTTCGGCTGAGGTCATGATCCTGAAGTCCCGGGATCGAGCCCTACGTCGGGCTCCCTGCTCAGCGGGGAGTCTGCTTCTCCCTCTGACCCTCTTCCCTCTCGTGCTCTCTATCTCTCATTCTCTCTCTCTCAAATAAATAAATAAAATCTTTAAAAAAAGAAAGAACTTCTGTGTCGAAGGTTTGTGAGGGATATTGGTCTGTAATTTTAAATTATTTTTGGAATATCTTGCACAGATTTTGATATGAGGGTTATGCTGACTTCAGGAAATTAGTTCGATAGTGGTTCCACCTTTACTTTCTAAGGGATTTGACCTAAGGTTGGTATTATTTTATTTCATTCTGGAAGTTTTTATAGAATTTATCAATAAAGATATTAGAAGCTGATGTTAGCTACGCTGGAATTAAAATTAAAAAAATAAAAATAATCGAAAAAAGGATATTACAGGCTGGAGGTTTTTTTGTGGGAAGTGTTTTTTTTAACAACAAATTAAATTTATCTAATAGGTATAATATAGAGCTATTCTGAGTTTCTGTTTCGTTTTGTGACAGTTCTTGTAAATATTATTTTTAAAGTTATATATTGATCTTATCTGTAGTATTGAATTTGTTGGTATAAAGTTATTTATAACATTCCCTTACAAACTTTTTAACGTCTATAGTAATAACCCGTCACTTATTCTTGGTATTGGTCATTTGTCTTCTCTCTATATTTTCATGACCAGGAATTTACCAATTTTGTTCATCTTTTTCAAGGAAACAACTTTTGAACCTGTTAATTTTTTGTGTTACTTGATCTTTTCTACATTGATTTGTGCTCTTATCTTTATTATTTTTTCCTCCTACTTACTTTGGGTTTACTTTGTTCTATCTTTTTCTGTTTTCCTCTAGCTTTGAAAATGGCATGCTTGGGCACCTTTCATCTTTTTTTACTGTAAGCATTTAAAGCTATATATTTCCCCTCTAAACACTTGTTTAGCTAAATCCACAGATTTAAATATTATATTTCACTATCAGGCAGTCTGAAACAGTTCTAAATTTCCTTGGTATTTTTTTCTCTGATGATGAATTATATAAAACTGTATTGTTTAATTTCCAATCTGTGAGTTTTTTCTACATGTCTTATCACTACTGATTTCTCATTTAATTCCATTTTGGTCGGAGAACAGACTCCAAAGTCCCAAATTCTGAATGCATCCCTCTGGGTTTCTGTTCTCCCCCAGTACTCTTCACAATCACATCAGCTGACTATATGCTTCCAGTAGATTTTTTTAAATGATATTTTGTCTGTGTATTTCTTTCTATGCCAGGTGGGAGGGTTAATCCAAATTACCCAGCCTGCTATTACCAGACGTCACTATAGTTCCTCTTACAAACATGTATCATTCAGACAGAATCAGTCATTTAGCATAAGAACTATGCCATAAATGCTCTCGGTGGAATTTTTTGACATGGGATAGACTGCTCACTTCTTGAAACATGAGTCAAATGAAGTCTGGCCAAAGGCACTTTCTCCCTTTCCTAGGACAGCCTTCAGAATCAAGCTGAGGCATTCTTTTTACAAGAACTTCCAAAGGCTCTCCAAATTGGGGTCATTGGGGTCCTCTCTCTCAACCATTTCTCATTGCCTATTCAGTTTATAAGAATGTCTTGGACAGGGGCGCCTGGGTGGCTCAGATGGTTAAGCGTCTGCCTTCGGCTCAGGTTATGATCCCGGGGTCCTGGGATCGAGTCCTGCATCGGGCTCCCTTCTCCGCAGGGAGTCTGCTTCTTCCTCTGCCTCTGCCTCTCTCTCTCTCTCTGACTCTCATGAATAAAAAATAAAACATTAAAAAAAAAGAATGTCTTGGACATTTATTAAGTAGCAATTTCTGAGGAAAGAGAAATTTCATTGTTTTCTCTTTATTCCTTGATCCTTGTTTTATCAACCTAAAAGACTCATTTTCGACTGCCTTTCTCTTCAACAATTAAATACAATATTTTCTGGAAAATTCTACAAAGCTCCAGCTAGTCTTACAGTTTTCACCAAACCCCAGTGTCATTGTTAGGAGGGGCAAGCTTATTCCCCACTCAGGTCTCATTCCCCATGGAGGATGTAACACTTTGTAACACTCTGGCCCCCTCAGATTGGTGAGGGAGAAGAGAGAAGCCTGGTACGCTCAGTCCAGCCTCTTTTGCCCTTTCTCTTGGGAACAGGTCGCTCTGAGGAAGCACGTCTTCTGCTATGCTCCTCCAAGAGCAAAATTTTGTAAGCCAATGCTTCTGGGTGGGTACATCCATCAAAATCTGAAGTTTGGGATTAGAAAGCCCAAATATCAAATTTACCATTAGTAAAGGAGCTATTTTGATGTTTATCTGTCTTATTTTCTTGTCTGTTTTCTCAGTATGTTCAGAAAATAGGGTAGGGTGGGAGGGTGCTACTGACTAGGTTCTCTTGAACCCAGTAGATATACTAATTTTCTCCCATAAGTAAACCATCCATCCTTTGTTTAAAAAGAAAACATTCTCATGTTCTCAAACATTCCAGAGAGACTGTGGGTCTTCCGAATTAGTTCCTTGGTTCAGAAGTGCATGATAGAATGATGCATCCAGGGGCAAGTCTGTGCACCTCGTGATTCAGTTCATCATGATTTTTGTCACCATTGATTGTGTGGACTACTAACAGTTTCATGGGATGCTTGAATCCAGAAAAGAATTTTAACTAAAGGAGTCTTAATTGTGATAAGAAAGGTCAAAAATGAGGAAGGCAGCAGTGGAAATGTAGGTAAATTGAGAGCATCTCTAATGAAAGAAGAACAGGGGTCTTGAGTCCCCAGTGAGGCATGATAGGCCAGAACCAAGTTCAAATTCCAGCTCTGTGACTTTGAGCAGATACTCGGCATCTCTGAGTCCCCCATCCCTCCAGGGTGAAAACAGAGACAAACGATGCCCATCTCAAAAGAGGCAGGAGGTGACTTCAAAAAGCTTGAGATGTAGTGAATACACGATAATGGTAGCTTATTCTTCCTTCCAGAAAAACCAACTGGCCCACATTTTCTTGATGGCCTTAGGGAGTCTTGGGGAAGATTCTCGATGATACCGAGAACTGGAGAAACAGGAAGATTGACAAAAACAAACAACTAAAACAGTATGACCGAGTTTAGAGAAGGAATGACTTGGGCAAGCATCTCACATGGGTACAACTTCCCGATCCGTCGGAGGGGCTCCCCTAACTGTAATTTGATTTGAGCCTCGCAATCGCTCTGGGAAACCAATGGGGGCAAATACTACTGGGTCCAGGGGCGCCTGGGTGGCTCAGACGTTGAGCATCTGCATCATGACTCAGGTCATGATCCCAGGGTCCTGGGATCGAGTCCCGCATCAGGCTCCCTGCTCGGTGCAGAGCTTGCTTCTCCCTCTCCCTCTGCCATTCCCTCTGCTTGTGCTCTTCTGTCTATCTCTGTCAAAGAAATAAATAAAATCTTTAAAAAAAATACTACCAGGTCCATGCGAAACGTGAGGAAACGAACAGTAAGCAATTAGATGTGATGGCTCATGACATTCCAGCCTCGTTCATCTCCCCCATGGTACCTTCTAGGTGTTTGGGTTGCCCTGAAGTAACCATAACGATGCCGCCCATGTGCGTATGTGGCACTTTTCGGTGTGCAAATCTCACATGGATTTTCTCACCTAGTTCTCACAACAAGGATTTCTGGCACGTCACAGATGAAGAGCCCAGTGCCTCAGAGAACGCAAGCAGCCCGCTCAATGTCACACAGCTAATGCAGAGGCTGACCTTGGGCCTTCTGACAAGTCCGGGGCTTGCGGGCTCCTGGATTTTAACCACATTGAGGACATCAAGGGTGGTGGGGGCGGGGTGGGAGCACCGTGCACCCCTGGCCCCGGCCCTCGTGGTCACGGTGACTGGCACAGCCAGGACTCTGCCCGGGTCATTTCGTGTAATCTGCAGCAGTGCTCTGATTTATGGATGGCTTTTATTTCCCACTGGGACAGCGTGAAAATGATCAGATGACTAATGAGCTTGGGAAGATGGATGCGCTCTGAGCCAGCTCCCACAGAAGGGAATTCTACACCGGGTCCCGCTTGGAGCAGCACAGGACGATGGATGTTTCTGCAGAAGGCTGGCCCTCATTTGCTCCTTTGGCAGCCAGTTGCTTCTCTCTGCAGACACAGGGTGGCTTAAGAGGTAATAGTGCTGGCATCTCCCTGTTCTAGGAGTGGAGAGGAGATGAGCATTGATGGGTTCAGGGATGACAGCACAAAACCTCATTCTGGGAAGAGAAGGCTGCATTTAACCCCTTGGTAGCTGTCAGGCAGGCCACCCCCCCGAGCCTTCCCAATGCCTACGTAGCCGCCCTACCTGATCACGAGCCACGGCGCTTTCCTGGTGGTGCGGTCAAGTCCTTCACTTACCTACTGCTGAATCACAGACCGTCCCAAAACTTCAGCTTCAAACAACAATGGTTTTCTAGCTGACAATTCTATGGGGCAGTTTCGGGTGGCTCAGAAGGGAAAGCATGTTTCTACACGTGTGGTGCTGGCTGGGGTGGCCCCACTGGGGCTGGGGGATCCAATGTGGCCTCATTCATGCATCTGGGGCCATGGTGCTGGGTGTCAGAGGGGTGCCTCAGTTCCCCTCCACACAGCTTCTCTCCAGCACGACGGCCTGGACTTGCTTACACGGCAGCTGGGTTCCAAGCACAAAAAATAAGTGAATTGGCGAGTCCACGTGAGCTTGGACTCAGAAGTCCCAGGAGGTCACTTGATCAAAACAAAACAAGACATGGAGCCAGCTCAGATTCCTGGGGGGAGAAATCGTCTGCACCTCTGCATGAGAGGGGCAGCAAGGTCTCTGCAAAGCGATGAGGACGCGAGGGGTGGGATCCACTGGGGGCCACCAGGAGGCAGCCTCTAGGATCTGGTGGGATCAACACCAGTGGAAGGAACAGGAAGGAAGTGGAAGGGGACTGAGGGAGAAGCTGCAATCAGGTCCACAGGGAGCCTCGGCTGATGCCACAGGAGCCGTGAAGCTAGAATGGCCCTTCACAGCTGTCCCCAGGCCGTCCGAGATGCCAAGACTTCATACCCTCACGTCGAAGGTTGTGGGCACCATGGAAAGGGGCATGAGCGGGGGCGAGGCAGTTCCTGAAAGGGCTGACCCCTAACGGCTGCCTCCCCCACAGGCTCCCTGCAGCTGGGAGCAGGTCCTGCAATGAAGGGGGGTCTGGGCAACCATCATGGTGTCCACCATGTTCCACCATGCTTGCCTTCCCTAAGAATCTAGTTCTCTCCCAAGCTCCCATCTCCTTGAGCTTCCCACACCACCACACCCCTAAGACAAAGCAAGATGCCTTGAATTCTCCTTGACATCTCCATCTCCTGGTCTACATCCTCAACATCCCCCTCCCCACTGCCCAGCATCTCCCTCCCATCCCGCCTGGTACAACTCCTACCCAAGAGACCCGGTTTCCTCCCTTCCTGCCCTTTCCCCTGCAAAACTAGTTTTGCCCCGAGACTCCTCTGCTCAAAGCCCTTCCCTGATTCCCGTTGCCTCAAGACAAGACTCCCTGGCTTCTGGAAGTGGCTCCAGAGGCTCCTGCCTTCACTTTCCTCCCCGGCCCTGGGGGGCTGCTTGCCTCTCTCCCCTCGGGGCCACTGCAGGAGTTGCTCCATCTGTTTTGTGCACCTTCCTTGCCCCACTTTTTTGTCGCCCTCTGCTCAGACTTCAGCTAACCCTTTGTTCCTGGCAGCCTCCCGGAGCCCCCAAGCCCACCTAATGGGGGCAAGTGACTTTCTTCCCATTCCTGTGGCCCCTCCGCTCCCCCGTCCCTGCACGCTGCACACAGATGCAGATGCACCTCCTCTCCCACTAGACAGCGATCTCCACAGGGATGCCTGAGCTCTCTGCATCCCAAGCATGTCACAGTGGCTCAGCTGCATCTTCTCTGGATTATGGAGGGGCAGCAAGAAGAAGAGAAAAGTGGGCTGCACCAAGGTCCTGAGTTAGACAATCCTAAGGAGATGAATGTCCTCAAGGGAAGAAAGAGCTGCTCTGGAAGATGGGCCTGGCCTACAGACTGTGCCCGGCCCAGTGGGGAGAGGTTGGTGGCCATACTCATCCATCGTGGGCATCTCTAGTTGGCTCTTAGCAAGCCTAGGGGAAAAGGCATTTCTCTCTGCCCTGATTTCTGCATGTCCATTCAGGAAAGGACTCGGTGTGGCCTTGCTTGGGTGTTCACACCATGACTAATCCCCGGGGCCCAGGAATTCTGATAGGCTGAGCCCAGTCCGATGACCGCCCCTGGTTGGGCGTGGGTGGACAGTGTGTCCTCCTCAGATGCAAGGTTGGTCCAGGCGACGGCCAACTGCTGGAGGACACCCAGCAGAAGCTGACAGGCTGTGGAGGGCACCGCTTCCCTTAAGGACAATATCCAGATCTCCACTCCCTCCCTCCTGGGCTTTTCCTCACTGGCAGAGTCCTTGACATTTCCTGCCATGGGATAAAAAGCACGGCCTGTCTTCTTCCCACTCCAGAATAACGCTGCCAACGCACAAGGCAAGGGAGCCGCCCATCAGTTCTTGGGCTCTTACTGTGAGCCAAGCCCTGTCCCACGCACTTTATGAGGATTATTATCCTCATTTCCCAGGTTAGGTAACTGAGGCTCAGAGAATTTAAGTGGCTTGTCCAAAGTGTTAGTATATGGCAAATCTGGGATTTGAAACCAAGTCCTGGTTCCTGTGAACACCTGGGACTTTGCCCGAGAGCCAGACAGGGCAGCCCAGGAGCATCAGAGCTAATGCCTCCAAAAGTAACCCAGCGCGCGGAAGGATGGGTGCTCCGTGACTAGAACACGAAGTTTGTATTTCTAACTTCTGGGATTCACACTGCCTTCTACAAATACAGGACTAAGAGGGGACTTGCGGACTATCTTATTTAACTACCTCCATTTGTATTTAATTTTATTTTATGGGCCCTCAGGGCTATGGTTTTAAGATCCATCCGTGTTTCTCAGTGAACATCTGGTCTGTTCTTCTAAATGCTTCTAAGTCGTGCCTCCACCCTGGCTCACTGCCCACTGCTGCAGAGATGGACTAGATCACAGCTCGCTCCACAAGCGACACTGTCAGCACCCACGGTCATGGCTCTGTTTTTAAAGGTGAGAAAAAAGGGGGGGCCAAGGAGAGGGGAGAGGCTGGTGGCCAAATTCACCCATCATGGGCATCTCTAGTTAGCTCTTAGCAAGCCTGTGGGGGGGGGGGGCGGGGGGAGAGGCATTTCTCTCTCTCCTAGTCTCTGCGGGTCCATTCAGGAAGGACTCAGAGTGGCCTTGCTTGGGTGTTCACACCCATGACTAGTCCCCAGGGTTGGGGCTTCCTGAGTTGGGTCACAGGACCTCCCCTGCTTTGGGATGGGTGGAGCTGTCCTTTACCACCCTACAGAGGACAGATGGAATGGGGAAGGGACACTTCGTTCTTCCAAGAAAAAAGGAATTCTGACAAAGAAAAACAGCAGGAGTCCTCACAGGGTCTCTGGATCACTCCCAGGCTGGAATACCAGGGGCCGGTCATAGGGGCAGAGTCTCTGGGGGGGGGGGGTGCGGAGCGCAGTGGGACTCCCTCGAAGGAGCAGGGGGGTGAGCGCACGTGGCCGATGCTGCTGCCCATCTGGACGGGCGTGCTCCCTGCAGTGTGCTTCCACACGGGGCTCAGGAGCCCCGAATGCCTCTCTGCACACTCCCCAGCGCTGAGCAGGGAGCAGCAGGGCCCCCTCACTACACACCCCCTCTCCACCTGGATCCAGCCCGGAGGAAGGAGAAGGTGGGCCCTTTCGGGGGAGCCTCACCAGGTGTGCGCAGAAGCAGGTGCAGGGGCACTGAGAATCTCCCGCCACGCGAGGGAGCTCCACTCTCCACTCTGCTGAGTGCGGGGTGCAAGCCTCGCTGATGATTTAATCTCTCAGAAAGTGGAGGAACGAGACCCTGCTTCCATGGACTTAATTCTGGTCAACAAAGCAACCCACGACCACCGATCACCGAGGACCAGGATTCAGTGCATCAACAGCCCAGGTTTCCTCTCCTTCCGTGTGGCTGCTCGAGGGGTGCTCTCCAGGGCCTCCCAGGGCTCCCCACAGGGACTGAGCCTTCACTGTCCAAGTGCACACGCGCATGGTAGCTCAGGCTCTAGAAGCTTCCTCCCCCCTTGCCTCACTTCCCCACTCCCCTGCCCCCTTTCCCAGGATCGCTTTCCAAAACCCCTTTCACTCAAATCCTTCCCTCGGGGTCTCTGTCTGGAGGGACTCCAACTAAGGTAATGTGATAACCAAGAAAGTAAATCTGGAAAGAAACCTGGATGCACAGTAGAAGAGCGGATAATCCTACAGCCTTCAGAGTCAGACAGTCTGTGTTTGAATCTGCCTCTACCAGTGTATAAACATTTAATATTAAAATGAATGTTATTTATAGACTTGAGGAAGTGGATTTCAGAACAGGCAGAGCTGGAAACTGGAGGAACAGGAAAGGAGTTCAAGGATGGGAGGGAGGCTTTTACAAATTCTGAGAAAACACAAATTCCTCCATTCCTCAGAGGCAACTCCAGCAAGGCTCTGGCTTCCCAGGATGCTCTTGGTGGGGGGGGAGGGGCGGGCAGATGTTTAAAAGGACAAAGAGCAGAAGGAGTGACTGCAGCAAAGCAGAGAGCAGAGGCTCCCACCCCCAGCCCAAGCGGCTGGCAATGGAAGGCCAAACCCCAGAATGCACTGCGACTTGCTAACAGCCCAAGGACAATGGAGAGGGTTTTGTTCAAGTCTGTCCCAAAGGAGCTGGAGAAGGAGGAAGGGACAAGCCTGTGCTTGTGGCAGAGTAGGCTCCTCATGAGTGACGGGGAGAAAGCAGAACCGCTGTCACTCCTGTCTTTCCTATCAAGGCGACCGTTTTAAAACATCAAAGGTGAAGACAGAGTCCAGAGAAATTAACACTCAAGTAAAGCGCCCGCTGGCATAAGGGAGGCTGGCTTGGGCTCCCACCGGCAATCTGGCCGCTGGGGGCAGGCGGGCAAGTGGTAACCAAGAGCGGGCTGCAGCGCTCGGCCCTTAGTCCCAGCATGCTCTAGAAGCGTAGGGAATATTGCAAATGCCGTGCTTGTCCCACCAAAGGCTCTAAACCAGCATTCTCTCCCCAGGACATACACGGTCTGGAGACCATATGTGGTGGTCACAACTGAGGTGTGTGTGTGCCGGGGCGGTGCATTGACATCTAGTGGGCAGAGGCCAGAGAGGCTTAACTCCCTACAAGGCACAGGACAGCCCCCTACAACAAAGGATTCTCTGTCCCAACACGCCCATAGTGCCAAGACTGGGAGAACTGGCTCTAAATGGGTGACTGTTGAATGAATGAATGAGCCGTTGAGCGCCCCCGGTGTGCCCTGGGACTGCACAGATGAACAGGACACGGGCTGTCCCCTTGAGAGCTTATCCTCCGGTACAGGAGACTGAGGCAGGTGGCCGCTCACCATAGGACGTGTGCTTTCATGGAGGGGATCTGAGAACAGAGATACAAGAGCCACCAATCCCACCAGAGCAAAAGTGCCATGGACAGCTGAATGGAAGTGTGTCCAGGACTCCAGGCAGAGATGAAGGTTGAACATGCCTCTGTGCTGGGGACACCACAAGCCAGCCAGTGGGACTGGGGTGCAGGGCTCTTAAGGAGGAACGACCGGGGGCAGGGCAGGGGACACCAAATGCCATGGTAAGGCCCCCTGATTGAGTCATGCCAGCACAGAGTTCAAGAAAGTTGTTAAGCAGATGATATGATCAGATTGATCTTTTAAAAATAAGAATATATGCATTGTCTCTTTGGTTAAAAAAAAACAAACAACTTCTTCCCTGATGTAAAGAATTACTGTAACATTAATCTTATTCATAAATGCACCATGATCAAAACACAGTGGAATATACTAGAATCTTTTAGAACACACCAGAACATTGCCCCATCCATCCTCATCAACTCCTCCCTTTGCCCTGTATATATGCCAGATTTTTTTAAGTGTACAATTCAATAACTTTTAGTAAACTTACAGGAGTGTGTGACGCTACCATAATCCTGTATTAGAACGTTTCTATCACTTCAAAAAGTCCCACGTGTGCATTTGTAGTCAATCCCCATCGCCACCCCCAGTCCCAGGCAACCACTAATCTGCTTCTCTGTTGCTATATATTCGCCATTTCTAGACACTTCCTGTAATGGAATCGTATAATATATGGTCTTTTGCCTCTGGCTTCTTTCACTCCGCGTGGTGTTCTGAGGTTCATCATGTGGGAGCATGAATCAGCAGTCTGTTCCTTTTTATTGCTGAATGATATTCCAATCAGATGTCTATTTAAAAGACGATGCCGACTGAATGAAAGATGGGGAGGAGGAAGAAGTGAGAAGCCAGGGGACCCGCTAGGAGACCGAGGTGGTTGTTCAGGCTGTAGGCAAAGAAGGTCTGAGCTGCAGGGTGGCAGTGGGCCTGGAGAGAGGGAGGGACTGGAGGCCGCAGGCCCTGGGGGTAGTCCACTTACACGAGGCTGGGTGGGCAAGGGGAGAAGCCTGGAGGCCGAGAAAGGGGCGAAGTGAGCTGATAGCACCTCTGGGCGGACTCACAGCTGGCTGAGGCGGCGGGGTGTCCACAGATCCAATCAGCCCTGAGGACCCTCGGGGGGCCCCGCTGAGAGGCTGGCTCCTTAGGCCAGTGGGATGAAGACACTGAGAACATGTCTGTCAACTGTGCTGATGACACAAAGCCATGAGGGACAGCAAATTTGGGATGCCTACATTCAAAAAATCTTGGCAGGCTCAAATGATGAGCCATGGCAGAATCTGGGCAGCTCTTCGGGGAGACCTAAAAATGCCAGTGGACTGTGGTTTTCTGAATCCTTGTCTGTCTTCCTGGGATGCTGGGAGGTTTGTGAGAACCAGGATGGTGTCTGCAGGGTACAAGGGGGTTCATGAGAAACGGATCCCAGTAGCTTGCTCTGGGTTGTTGGGGCCTCCTCTTTTCAGCTTCCTATGGGATCAGGAGCCCCTTTGCTCCAGCAAAGAGGGTCTGTGGCTGCCTGAAACTCCCACAGGTCCCCGAGGTCCCCAAGTGTAGGACGATCACCTTCCTCCATCCGACAAGCCTAGCACGCCATTCCGTGGGATGTTGGGAAGATGGAGACTTCATGTCTCTTCTTGTTGATCTTGACTTGTGTGTTTCTCCCAATAAAGTCCGCCCCTTAACCCTTCCTGTGTCGTGTGCGGGAATTTATCCCAAGCCTTGGTATACAACAGGTGGCCAGCAAAGTAGCCATAGCAGCACGAGAATGATTTCTTCATTTTGTACCCATCCACGCCAGCAGAGTGCCTGGCGCATGCTCAGTGTTTCATAGACAGCTGATGGGCACATGAATGCACACAACACCTGAAGGATACCTGCCTTAAACAGAGTCGGTTCCAGTTTCCAGGTAGCAAGCAGGGATCCTAGTGCTCTCATCTAGTCATTGTGCCCTAATTCTTGAAACCAGAAATTTGATGACATTTACTGTAATTTTTTAGCTAGAGAAGTAGCATCTGCTCTCCAAGGCAGATTTAGAAACTATAAGCAATGTTAACTTTTTGATTAATTTCTTTCTCTCTCAATATAGAATGTGTGTTCAGAATACTCCTTCATTCAGACATGTACATAGTATATCTACACACAACCCACAGATCTTTACTACATAATTGGGTCAACAGCAGCATTTTCAGTTTTAACTGAACATTTTTGTGTCATTAAGACTCTTTGGAAATACCTTTTATAATCAGGGCAAAATGTTCCATTGCACGTAGGTTACCTGATTGACTGGTGCATCCCCCTCTCACTGCCCCTGTAGGTTGCCTCTGAGTCTGGGGACTGGCTTAGGGGATCCCTGAGCCTGCGTGCCCCACGTGGGGCTCAGGAGTCCTTCCCCAGCTACCTGCTTCTCTTCCCTTTGCCTTGCCCGCTCTCCGTTCCTGCAAACACCCCTCTTCCGGTTACCTTGCTCAGAGTCCATGAGCAGCCTCCCCCTCGCCCTGCTCACCACCTCAGGGGCCACTTCACCCGCCTGGGTTCCCGTGTTCTCCCCACCAGCTGGCTTGCAGAACTGCCCCTCTCCGCAGGCCTGGAGGCCATGCTGGTCGTTCCTGGCTCTCTCCTGCCATCTCCTGCCCGCTTGCAACGTGTCTGGCAGTGGGCTTAACTCCCACAGTGCTGGAACCAACTGGGAAAGGACAGGCCCGAGCCAACATGACCACATTTGACAGATTTCATTGGGAAGTCCCATACTTACTTTGTTTCTCAGTTATCTGCATATTCACATTATGAGAGGCCTGATCTCATTGCCTTTGAAAATAGTCCTAAAGGCTTTACTTGGTAATAAGCCCAGGAAGAAATCAATAATGGAGTGTGGCTGTCAAAAAAAAAAAAAAAAAGGCTCATGCCATTTCCAGCCAGGAAATGGCATTTCTTTTAGGCTCAGAACCAATAGGGGGATGTCATGGGAAGGCGGTTTCAAGTCAACACGAGGAAAAAAGCTTTGTAACGGGAGTTGTCCCCCAATGAAAAGGACTGGCAGTAACTGGCCCAGAGCTGGCAATGTTCTCGAAAAGATGGGATTCCGTAGGCCTCCAAGATTTTATTGCTACCCCCACATGCTCATTACGCACACTCCTTAAGTGATGAGAGAGAGAGAGAAAAAGAGGGAACACTCAAACATCTATGCAAAGTGTGAGCTCTGGTGAACCTTCATTACATAGCCCATCCCCTGGAGTCACTGGGGCCCAGAGGCCTTGGAAGACCAAGTGAGGTTCGTGGCTGTTCCCCTGAGGCAGGTCCTGAACAAGCCCCGGGCAGTCTTTGCATGAGCTGCGGGGCCCTGGCAGAGTGGGGCAGCCTGCGGTCTCATTCACTAGAACAATCCTGGGGCGGAGTGGGGCACAGTGTCCTCCACTCTCCCTGGCCCTGGCAAGCAGAGCTCACAGGCCCCGTGTCCCCCCCCCCTCCCCCCCCCCGTGTAGATATACCCTCGGCTCCGGGATGTTTTGCGGCCGTCACAAAAAAGAGCATGTGCAAAAGCAGGGAGGCAGAGGGGCTTGGGACAGGTTGCTGGGGAAGAAAGCATTCGATATGGCGAGCGGCTGCCTGGCTGGGGCTGAAGTGGGCAAGATGTGAGGCTGCTGGGGCAGACGGGGCTCCAACTGAGAACAGCCACGCTAATGAACTTGGATTGCAGTCTGAAGGCCATGAGGAGCCACCGACAGAGAGCGGTATGAAAAGCCTGAGGAATTCAAGGACTATGAGGTAAGTGGTTCTTTTTAAGGGTGAAGACCAAGTTAAAGCTTTGATCCCTACATTCTTCTTTTTTTTTTTTAAGTAGGCTCCATGCACAGTGGGGCTTGAACTCCCCGACCCTGAGATCAAGACCTGAGCTGAGATCAAGAGTCAGATGCTTAACCGACTGAGCCACCCAGGTGCCCCTGATCCCTACATTCTTGATCTCATGGGCTCCACTTGCAAGCAGTGACCAACATGAGACACCATACAGCACCATATGGAGAGGGTGATGCTTTGGTCTCACTGAGACATGTCTGGATTTGCTTCCTGTGCCCATGATGTTCTTGCCAGTATAGCCATCCTTAGACTCACCTTCTACACAGACTTCATATCAAAGACAACCTCTAAGGAACTCATTTTTCTGCAAAATTGGAAAATTGGTTGATGGGTTTCATTCATTAGTTTTTACCATGTACCAAATCACCCAAGGGCCTTTGGCCTTACAGAAGGGCGTAGTCACCTATTGAAAACTCCAGTTGCAGCATCGTTGGACAAAACAACACCTTTGAGGCGAGGGCACTGATCTACAGTACACAATATATGTCTTGAACTGGAATCGCTACATGGCGCCCAGAACCAAGCAGTGGGTGTGGAACCAGAGCTTGTTCGTCAGTTTCATGTCAGTATTGACCCACTCACAAAATGCTCGCTTTGTTGGTTGAAAGCTTTCAGTCTTGAGAGAAGAATACTTCCATCAGGAGACAAAACAATGGCTTCAAATACTTGGCTATTTCACCTCCTCACGCTACTGTGGTGGTGAAACCGAGCTAGTGCGTAAGGCAGGAGGAGAAAAGTAAAGATGGATCGTAGAAGATCCCATGGGACTCCTCTTGACACGGCAATGATCGATGGTAAAAATGAACAGAAACTACTAGCGTTTGCCTGTTTCCTTAGAGTAAAAACTCTGACCTCAGCCAATTTCTAGCTCGCAATATGACCCTTACCGCAGTAGGAATGTGTAAGTGGGAAAAGACGAACAGTAGCACACCATTATGTGGCATTTCTACCTTGTATATAAAAGATATAAATGATCTCCAAAGGATAGAGAGTAGACAAATAATTAGGAAGTGATGAGTTTGGGGTATTTATCACATCGTTTTTAATATAATTTATTTAATTGTGATTTTATATAATTTAATTCTTAATCATGGCTGGGTTTTTTTTTTTGTAAGATTTTATTTATTTATTTGAGAGAGAGAGAGTGAGAGACAGAGAGCACGAGAGGGAAGAGGGTCAGAGGGAGAAGCAGACTCCCCGCTGAGCAGGGAGTCCGATGCAGGACTAGATCCTGGGACTCCAGGATCATGACCCGAACCGAAGGCAGTCGCTTAACCAACTGAGCCACCCAGGCACCCAATCATGGCTGTTTTTAACAAGTGACTCCTTCCATGGCCGAAGATTTACCAGTCTACTCTCACAAGGCAGGACAAGATAAATCCAGCACACCAGTGATAAGCACTTCCCTAGAAAAAGGGTCATTAGCCTCAGATCCCTCGGAAATGAAAGTTTGGATCACCTTTCCTGGTTAAATAATCCAACTGAGGCTCTGGCTGAAGGCAAAGAGAATCTTAAATATTGTGGAGGAGAAAAGTCACAAACACCAATTCCGGCCTTGGGTCCATTTGCAAAAACTAAGGCTAGAGTGGCTACCCATTTTTTCTTCCAGTCCGTGTATGCATTTGTGGGTTGTGATTCATTTCCTTGTCTTTGCTCCATTGTCCCCAGCTGGGCTAGTCAGTTTACAGGTTAGTCTCTGGGTCAGGTCACAGAATTATGGGAAGAATGTGACAGGACTGGAAGAAGAGGACCTCCCCAGAGACCTGGGAGGTGGGCTGGGTACTGGTTACAGTCCTTATGAGATGCTGGGTGGTCTCCCTTTGACAAATGGATGAATGCAATTTGTATCATATGAGGGTTAAGACTGGGGGAAGTTTTGTTTTGTCGTACTTTGTTTTTGAAGCAAATGTGTGGGAAGAAAGAATGATATTGATATATAGTAACACATGACCGCATGATGCAGACCTGGATATAGCACAATTAGCAATTGCTCTGTCTTCTGCCCAACCTCTGTTCTCAAATGGGGGCAGGCGTAACTTATCTTCTGCTTCTGCAGCAGGACTGACGAACACGGAAGGAGGACAAAGCCAAGCAGGGGAACAGCAGACTACCCTGGCTGGTAAAGGAGAGAGATAGAGGGTATACTCCTCCATCACTGGTATTCCTTCCAGACCAGGACAATGACACGGGAACCAACCAAGTGGGGGGAGTTTTTGAATCACGGCACCTGTTTTGGAATCCCTTCCTGCTGCAGAATCCAGAATCATCCCCTTGATATTTAAGCTGGAGCTGACGCCTGCCGCAAATGGCACCGTTTCGCAGTCAGGACCTGGACCCAGGTGAGTCATGTGCTGGCGGGGCTCTCGGAGCTGCCTCCCAGCCAACTGCTGCCTCACCCTGTTATGTAATTTGTTGCGCGGACATACAGCTCCCATCTCATAAGGCTTGAATTTTCTTGGAAAATGTATTTCCATTTAGTATACAATGGTATACATAGTAAATAGATAGTATTACAACAGGGTGTTAAGGTATTGGACACCAAAGGGAAGTTAGTGGATACTCGTGTTCTGTTTGTTTGATTTTTGGCTTCCCAGAATTTGAGCCCATTTCTAGGACTGGGAAATTCCCACCCTATGAGTCTTAGACTGAGACGGTGCTGACGACGCCCAGGACCCACTTTCCAGCCTCCCTCCCATTTTGCACAGGCAGGTGCAGCCACCTCCAGGCACTGCGTGATAATGACAGCAGCATCTACACTGAACCAATTCTACAACATGCTCTGGCTGCATAGGCTTCACATTTGTCTTTCCATCTTCCCAGTGATTCTATGAGCTTCCTTATATTTTTTTCAATAAATGACATTTATTCTTCAATCAGGCAACTGCTCTTGTAACTAAAATCCTTGGTGGATACGATATACATAATTTCTAAGGGGGAGTAGCAGAGTCTTATTCTAACTCTCCGCCTAGTGGCCCAGGACATAGGGCCACCCCCCCACCCCAACAGAGTTCTGGGCTGAAGTGAAATGATGAGCCACTTTGAGCTACTGTGGAATCTTTTTTGAATGAGTCTGCTTCCAGCATCAATTTGCTACTTCCTTGGTGAGCTCCATGAACTCTCTGGCTTTAATCTCTCCTTCTTTCATACGGCTTGTCTCGAAGCCACAATTGAAGAGGTGGGAGAGAAGCTCTTATATCTGTAGTGGCTTGCTTCTCCCCTGAATTTTTCCTCTCTTGGTTAATGCACACAAGCAAGGACTGACTGCATAACAGCAGTGGTGAAGGGCTCATAGACATGCATGCAAGCACACATACATCTCAACCAAACAGTGTCAGAAAAAGCAACCTGAAATCCATAATTCAGAGAAAACAGTAAGAGCATGATTGGTCCAAACGCCAAGACAAACCAACAATCACTCCAGGAATAGAACCTCATAAAACTTTTATGCTGAGAAGTACTTTTGTAATAATCAAAGCATCTCTTTTCCATTCATGTCTAGATACTGGAGTTAAGGTATTTATCCAAGGTCACACTGGCAATCAGGAGCCTACCCAGGGCCCAGCATCAAATTGCGCTTATATGTGTACATTTCACAAAACTGGATACATTTTCATCATTAAGTGTGTTAGATATTACCTAATGTGGTCACACACACACATACATAGTGTCCAGTAAGATTAAAAGACTTTCTACAGAAGGGCAAGCCCAACTTCCAACTGAGCCCACTAATCTTTAAAAGACACCCTTCACTTGATTCACAGTTAATTTCTCTCCCCAAGACATGAAACTCTTCTATAAAGTGTCATTTTGGAAGGATCTCAGCAAGCTTTGCACTTTGGAAATTTTACTGAACTAGTTTTTCCACCATGGGCCCCGGCTTTTCCTGCTGACCGTCACAGCCATGGCAAAAATGGGGCCATCCAAGCTCTTGAATACATCCCAATCCCAACACAGAAGAGAAAGGATTGATATGGGCCAATGTTTTTGATGTAACACAAAATGACAGAAAAGGCCCTTTGATTCACCCAGGTCCTAATGGCGCTGTCCTCTGGATTAGAGAAGTAGCTCGGGGGGACAGAAAACCCTAACAGACTAGTTTTCCTTTGGCCTTTAGAAAGCTCAGAGTTGATTTTGCAGGCTAAGTGTAGTTATGATATGAGGGCTTTACCCCTACCTTTATCTGAACCCTCGATTTCCTCATGTAATTATTTTCACTTTGTCATATATGTTTCTGCAAGTCATTGCTTACTTTTCTGAAGAACAAAGTGAATTTATTTTTATGATTCTAACATTGTGAAATAGAGTCACCAAAAGTCTTAAAGACATACAGAGAGGTTCTGCTTACTGTTTAACCTAGTTTTCTCCAGCACTTTAGGTAAATACAGTAAAGTCTCAAACCCAGGGACTTGATGTTGGTACAATGTGTGTGTATAGTTCCAGATCAGGTTAGGGGGTGTGTGTGTGTGTGTGTGTGTGTGTGTGTGTGTGTAGATCCATGTAACTATGTAACTTCCACTGAGGTCAAGACCCAGACCATTCCACCCCCACAGAGACCTCCTTTGTACCATCCCTTTCTAATCACTGCCCCACTCCTAAACCCAACTCCTAGCAACGGCTAATCTGTTCTCCATTGCTGTAATTTCGTCATTCTGAGAATGTTATATAAATGGCTTCATGCAGTATGGAAAGTTAATATATTTTTGAAGTACATTTTGTTCACTCATCTCTTCTTCTCTAGATCATTTTCATTTGCTTTTTTATTCATACATTCACTTATTCAAGTGGAAGCTTCTGGGCTGGGGCAGCCACTGCTGGAGAGATTCAAAGTTTTCTGAGTACCCCTAAGCCCTGTAGTTTATAATTTGGTTTAGGAGATAAAAGCCAGTAAAACGGATGTTGGACTTCTGGCTTTCAAAACTGTGAGAGAATAAATTTCTGTTTTTTAAGCCACTGCGCTTACAATAATTTGTTATAGCAGCCATAGGAAACTGATATCTGCCCCATCAACTAGGACAGCGCCTTTCGGATACATGGCAATGACTCAAGAAATGTTTTATGAACATCTTGAGTTCAGAATAAAAGGAAAGACTCTTCCTGGGGAGCCTGGGTGGTACAGTCAGTTAAGTGTCTGCCTTCGGCTCAGGTCATGATCTCAGGGTCCTGGGATCGAGCCCCTACTCAGTGGAGAGGGAGCATGCTTCTCCCTCTCCCTCTGCCCCTCCCCCTGCTTGTGTGTTCTCTCTCTCTCAAGTAAATAAATAAAATCTTAACAAAAAAAAAGGGGGAGGGGGAAGGAAAGGAAAGACTCTTCCAAAGGGGGATTTGGGTTGTCCTTGAAGAATTAGGTGAATTATAATGGCAAGAAATAGAGTAGGAGACCATTTCAAGAGATGGGATAAAATGGGCAAAGCAAGGAGGCACGCAAGCCCAGGACGATGAAGGCAATGACAGGGGCCCAGTTTGGCTAGGATAGGAGATACAGATGCCCTGGCTCCCTCATTTACCAGCCCATGTATGGGTTTTCATTTGCTTTCCTCCGATACAATCAATTCTACCAATGTGGGAAACATGCACAGATTGGTCTTCAAAGAACTGAGCACAAGCAGGGGTATTCTGTCGTGTGCTATAGAAATCCAAACAGGTCCCCTTGACTCCCCTGCAAAGAAACTTTTCCCTCCTCTGGGAACTCGCTTTCTAAATTACCGACCAACTGTTTATGATTGTTTAGCTAGCATCCTGTAATAGTTTTAACTCACAAAGTCCATTCATCAGCTTCGTGGGGATGTGGTAATTTACATAGACAACTGATAGACTTGTCCTCTGTCTCCAAGGACCCTAATACTCGCTTCACTCCTGGCATCCAAAAAGAAAATACAGCCAATTCTGTTTTATCCAGTATTCTGCTCAGACTCTGTTAATGAGCACATCAGTGTATCTACAGCATAATGATAATTAGTGTGTGTGGTGTTGCAGATGACCCCGAGATACCATAAGGTCTGGGCAGGCCTTGTGAATTCTCAAAGTCAAAATCAGATTACTTCAACACAATTGCTTATTTACAAGAATTCTGCATTAACCAGAACATTCCATTCCCTGCCCACATTAAGGAACAGAGTTTTCCATTATGGCAATCCCCAATTGATAGGTTCCCCCAAATCCCTGCCTATTTACCCAAGATTGTCTTTTTTTTTCTCCCAAGAGCAATTGCAGAAAGATTTGGAACTTGAGGGAACATATAGATTTTGAAGTGGAGGTAAGAGATAGGTAGACCATTGAAACAGAACAAAGAGTCATAAAACAGCCCCAGATAGGAATTTAGCACATTCCCAAGGTGGCATTAGAAATCAGTAGTGAAGACACAAATTACTGCATTGAAGATAAAAGATAATTGAATTATCAAACTGGATAGCAAAATAAACAATAATTAAACTGAATCTCTACCCCACGCGACATTGTAAAACAAATTCCAAGTGGATTATTTGTTTAATATAACCAATAATACCATAAAAGCACTAGATAAAATGTACATACATGTGTTGGCAAAGGATGTTTAAGGCATGACGCCAATGCTACCAACCACAAAAGATGGCCAAATTTGTACACAAAATTTAAACTTCTGAATGGGAGAAAAGACAAAGTTAAGCACAGTTGACAAAATTAGAGGGAAAAAATCGTCACCCTACACAGCAAAGAGTTAACAGCCTTTTGTAGGTGATCCTTTCATTAGCTACAGGAGTTAAAAGCAATTCCCGCCCACACAGTCCAAGCCAACTAAGCACTCTTAACCCTAAGCTCTTAAGACAAGGGTAGGAAGCCTATTTATTGGATTCCCTGGACAAGGCAGAAAGTGCCCCCCTGCAAAATCCTATATCGTTATTTTTCTACAGCACCGTCTTCCTTGGACTGGATGCATACCATGGTATTAGAAAAGATACTTTACCAAAGCATTAAAGATATTTGTATCTGGGTTTGGGGCAAATTATGTTCTCCTTGTTCCTGACTGTATTTTCTAGGTTTCTAAATTGAATATACTTTGCTTTGGAGATAAGGGGGAAATTTTTCTATCAGCTCAAGTTCTTAATTGTAAGAAACAGAAACCAATCTTGGCTGTTTTAACCAAATAGGGGATTTATTATTTATTATGAATGTACTAGGTAACTCACTGAATTACAGAGAAGGCAGGAGACCAGGCTTGGGCCCAAGCAGACAGTAAGAGCTTCCAAATCATACTCCAAAGTCTGTCTGGGGAGAAAACAGCAGCTGTCCCAACCAAGCAAAAGATGCTAATCTTTGGGCCACCTCCATCTCTGCACCAGAAACTTGATCTTGGAGCAAACCCAACTGTCCCTACTACTAGAAAGACATCACCTCTGCTTCTTACCGTCACTTCATGCCCCAAAGTCGAGGGCGCAGTTGGCAAGATGACCTGGCCCTGGGTCATGTGCCTCCATCCTGAGATGTCAGGGAAAAGTAAACATCTGGCATTTTTAGCCTCTATAGTGGGCGGACATCTCTTCTCTTCACCTCATTCAGGCTCATAAGACAATTCCCTAAACATACAAAGCTGGTTCGTATGTTAGGTCGTCAAGAGAACAGTTCACTGTCCACTTCTTAATATACTTTGAAGCAGAGATTTTCATCAGAAATATAGGGGGAGGGAGGACTCTCTGAAAAGTAGTAGTAGTTTAGAGGGAATTGTGAAGATGGGGTGAGCATAATTCAAGCAAGGATGAAGGCCTCCTCCACCTGCTGCAAATTTTCGTCCTTGCCCCTTAAAATGTGATTTCCCCTTAATTTTATTATTCCCCTAAGATTCTCTAATTAGTACATTACTGGGAGCTAAGCATGCTTTTTTAAAGTAAAAATTCATTTATAATAGTTGCCCGGTTATCGATAATGTACAATGTGTGAATCAATTTGGTCATACTGTTTTTTAATACCTGCCTCAAAAACCGGCCCTCTTTCCTATCTTGGAACGAGTGGAGGGAGATGAAGGGAAATAGGAACACACAAGCAGCAGGCCTGGATGAGCGGGTGCCAAAGGAGGATCCAGGTTGTGGTAAGAACAGAGGGGGCCGCAAGGGACACAGTAATGAATGCAGAGGGAGCAGAAAGGGAAGCAAAAAAAATACCGGACACACCTCTACTTTAGAAACTTGCTGGAAACATCTGGGGATCAAGAATAAGACAAGAGGAAAAAAATCCCCTTCATGGACTGAAATGGACCCCAAATGTGCGCCGTTACTGCTGACTCAGTCATCTCATGGGCTACAAATTATTCCAAACTAAAAAGGTTATCCCAAACTAGCTTCCATTTCTTACCATCCAGGCGGATGGAAGCACTTAGTAGGGCATGCTGTCCATCCCACTGAGCATGCCCCAGAGGGAGCGCACACCCCGGTTTGAGATGAACACCACTGGCTGTGCAACACCAGCTTGAGAACCAGGGCCAACCGTGCTCTTTGTAACGGATGCTGGGCCCCACGTACGTGGTGCTCAGTCCTCGCACTGGCTTAAGTTGAACCACATTGAGGCCAGCTCCAGAGAAGCAAGTGGTATGTTATGGTGTCTCTGACATGTTTTCTGGGTCCCAAGCTACTGCTTACTTTTCCTCTCCTTTTGGTATTTACCATCCCCCTTCACCTCTCCCGTATTAAGGAAAACAGTGCAAGCCACCTTAATTTCCTTTTTGCAATGAGGCAGGGCAAAAATAATAAATATGCATATTGACATTTGCTTGGGAACCTCGAATGTAAATTCAAGGCACCAGCTCTTTATTCTGGTTAGACTTCAGATCACAATTAAATCTTCCTCAAATTCTCTGTCGTCCTGGTAACTGCTCTCTACTTAGAACATGAGGGCGAGATTACTCAAAAGGGTCTGGAAGGGGAGCAAGAGCTTATTAAGTTCTTTCCGATGCTCAGAACCACACAAGCTGTTCCAGAACAGTAGCGAGGCGTCGGAGAAAAGCCCCCGTTCAGGTTATCCCGATCGCTGTGATGTATTTGGGCTCTGCTGCCGTTAAGTAGTTATGTACATTATAATAACAAGATTGGCTATGGCACACCAAAAATATTGACAATGAATAGTATTTTGGATAATCACAGATTGCAAATCCGCTTAAACGCATTCAACTCTAACAGATATATTTAGACCTAGATGAACAGTAGCTGGAGGAATTTCTTAAAGTGTCAATTGGTGTGAATGAATAAAGATGGTTTTCAAGGAGCCATATTGCTTAGGGATTAAGGCCAACTGGAACAATTCACTGAAAAAAAAAAAAAAAGCCTCCAAGCTCAAGAGAGCAGCTCCCCTTTATTCGATGGAGGCGTGCCCACTTCAGTCCTCAGGACTGGTGCTGGCAGCCCTGCCATGATGGTTCAGCCCTCCCCATTTGTATAGAGAAGAGTTTTTAATTGTGCATAAATGGGAACGCACAGCTCCTGTGACACAATGTTTGCAGCAAGGATGAGGAAAACAGAAATCTAAGTAGCAGTCCTTTTTATTTTGGCTTAACAGATTTTAGCAGGAAGACTCTGAATATGAATCGGCTTCATTTTTAAATCCTGAAGACAATTTCTGAAGCAGCCCATAAGGCGCCACTTTAGTCTGAGGCAATTAAAAACAGCCTAGAATAGCAAGAAAGAAAAATCACACCATTTGTTTGGACATTGCAAAGGGGAAAAGTTACAAATGATATGAACTCCATCCCTACATCCTCCCTACATCTATTTGCTTTTATACTCTTCCCGGGGTTTTGGAGGTGGGAATGGCAAGAAGAGTAAGGAACATTTATAATGCTTAAGAGACTGCTTGTCATGTTTGAATTGCCATAATGTGAACTGTGTTACAAGCACTTAATAAAAAGGATGGCGCAGACTTTCTCCCCGTAGGCCAGTGGGTTTCCTCTAGAGTCAATCCCCTCTTTGATAATTTGGGCATCACTAAAAGAAAGTAAAGACTTATTAGAAGTAACTTTTTTTTTTTTATTCTTTTCATGGTCCTTAAGGACCACCAGAGAAGGCATTTTCGAACTTAAATCCTTTACGATCTAGAGCGACCTGGAAACTACTGGAAATGCAGTTTCTCAAAGTGAAATACTGAGAGAGGGTGGCCAGGTAGTTGGACTTCCTGCAAGTCCCACTTTTAAAATGGCCTTCACCATCTTCTTGTAGCTAAGAAAGCCACTTAATGAGGAACAAAACTAATTAGTTTAAAATCAGACTGAATCTATATAGTAGCTGTTCACAATGTGGAAAATCACTTTTTTCATGGCTTTTCTTTTAACATGTATGCCATTTTCCCATCCTTAATGTGTTCTGTCTATATGAAAGAAATACTCTTCGCAACAGGACCTGGACTCAGAGGCCTCAGAACCCAATAAGAGAGTCCTGTAGCTTAATGGTCCTTAAATGCTCGACATCTCTGTCACCTAATGTAAAATCCATCTGATCGAATAGCCGTGACTGAATTATAGATATATAATTTTTTTTCTATTAAATGTTAATCTTCTGACTTGGCAGGGCAATAGAAGCTCTAAATTATTAAGAAGGCAATAACCTCTCTAAACTCTTTCCTGAATTCAGAATATTCCCAGGACTGCTATCTTAAAAAACAAATTGCAAAGCTGTTTAAAATATAAAAATCAGGCCCATTCAGTACAATTTGATGCCAAATATCAATTATAATGGGCATTATTTTTATTGATGTCTCTTCTACTATATCATGGAGTAGAACATAAGTATGTACGCAGGTACACACAAAGACACACACACAACTACTGGGGGAGCAATCCTCACAAGTCTTGGCTCTTCCTCATTTACATATGACATATTTGTAACCTTCCCTTTTTGGTCGTATCCATTCATCACTGATGTTTGTTCATGCGGGCATAAATAATGAACATGCCTTCTAATGCATAAGTCATGCCACATGACCAATTATGCTCACCACGAGGGCTCTCGGTGCCCAGGGAGCTTCCCTGGAATGCCACCACTGCTGCAGCTTCTGGGTTTTTTTTTTAAACCCCTACCATCACAACTCTTGTGAGGCAGAGGCCCCTATATGTGGCCAGAAACAGAAGCCGTGCTAAGACGCAGGTTACTATTTACCCAGAGGGATCTGATCTAGGCAGTCTTGTTCAAGGAGCCAAAGCCCAGACCTGGGAAAGAACTTCTAACAACCAAGTCTCGGATCCAGTTTAGTTGGGGAGATCACTGAATGAAAGGGAGTGGAGATGCCCGTTTTCCATGTTGTAGTTTGTGTATCATATATTTTACGGTGCCATTTTTTCCCCTCCTTTCTTTAACGCCGTCATTGCTGAATATCGCTCACAACATGTAGCAGCCAGGAGCGAGGCCCAGGCTCTTCCTTCTCTGGCAGGCGTGTGCCACCGTGTTTTTGCACGCTCATCACACGCAAGGCTCTTCCCATCCTTATTTTGGTGCAAAAGGTACTGCCATTACTTCGATGCACAGAACTTGCGAGAAGAAAAAAGATCACGCGAGGCTGCAGAGTCCAGTGATGAGGAGAATGAAGAGGCAGTAAGGAGTTGTCTTCCACTGTGGTGAAGCGGATGTCAAGAGAAGCTTCTGGCCACTGCCACCTGAGGTTTAACTTTATGTGCACAGGCACCAATACACCTCATCATCATGGGCACTGAAAATTAACTTGAAACCATTTTCTACTTTAAAATGAGTAAACTAAGAACAGGAACCCTTCAGGTAGGCAAGAAGCATGTGCAGAACAGTTTTTAGGAAAGCTGGTAACACTGGGGGGAAAAGCACTTGTGTTCTGAAGCAGCAAGATTCCTAAAGCAGCAAAGATCGGACGCATAAGAGAGTTTTAAACCACGGAATATTTGGCTAGGGTCAAGAGCAAAGGTTGAAATAAAAAGCAAGCCATCAGAAAGATTAAGCTACATTCATCCAGAGTTATAGAAGAGCGCAGGTATAGCTAGTGAATAAAGTGACTGTAATATTAAAGTTTAAGATGTTCGTTGAATGAATATTCCATTTTAATAGTTCTTTATAACACAGACCCTCTGGCAAAAAGAATGAGCTTTCCCAATGAAGCAGGAATGATAAGAATGAAGCAGGAATGATAAGAATGAAATGAAATAGTGGGAGAGTAATAGAGCTTTCAACAAAGGAACGCATCCCAAAAGGAATCTGGTGATTCTTTTAGAGAGCACTCCCATCTCTGACACAGCTAACCTTCCTGCAGATGTCCTCATTTTTCTGAACACAGAACAGCAGAGAGACCAGCATCACCCACTCTGTATGTTCCACTTGTTTACTATCTAAGAAGCTTTAGCCTTCAGTGTCATAGATGCAATCTCTGCCTTTGATATCAAAAGGTGGGTGAATGAGACAATGGGATTAATTCAAGGAGGTCACTTGCTCCTCCACTCTATGCGGCAGACTGAAAAAGGGCAAAATCATCTGTACGTTGGACCCCTTCGTGCTCGACACCAAATTCTAAAAAGTGGAACGTGGCATAAATGACCTTGTAAATCTTTTACGAGGATGTTCAAAACAATATTCCACATTTTATTGGTGACTGAAGACAAATTAAAATACACATGAGGTTCCCCTCCCACTTCTATTAAGGAAAATACAACACTGAAATGTGACTATTCAGTAAAGAACGTTCTCTGCTATAGAGCTTCAAAGAAGACCTAAATAAAACTCATGAAACAGAACTCATGCCAAAGGACAACATTAAATATACAAATTAAAGAATCCAAATACTGCTCATGTAAACTATCTAAAGAATTAAAAATAAATCCAATTCTGACTTTTCACTGTTGTTTCTATACTGAAGAAATGTGATGGTTTCTGGTGGGAGAAGCTATTTTGATGGCTCTTCATCCTTGTTATTATACAAAATTGGAACCAAAAAATCTGGTTCGGGGGCGCCCGGCTGGCACAGTCGGTGGAGCATGTGACTCTTGATCTCAGGGTCGTGAGTTCGAGCCCCACATTGGGCATAAAAAAAAAAAAGAAAAGAAAAGAAAAGAAATCTGGTTCACAATGTTCAAAGATTATTGCTAAGGCACATTTTGCAATTAAACGAAAACTTGGTTGAAAGGATTCATTTGTTCAGTTTATTTGCTAACAGTCAAATTAGTAATCTTCGATCTGAATGGTAAACAAAATATTAATAAAAATAGCAAAACATATAAACTCTCCTTAATGAGATGTAGTTAATAAAAATGGTTGGTTACAATAGAGTATTTACTAATACATGGCCAATTTTATCATTTCCTTGTGATCTACATTCTTACAGTTTACTCTATTAAATTGTACTTTCATCTGAAACCTGAAAGATCTGTTTTCTAAAATCAGTTCTCTAATTTTGCATGAAAACTGCATTTCACATTATTAATTTTATTAGTGCAATTTTCCTATAAATAAGTACAAAGTATTTGGAGGATGTGTGTATAATGAATGTTTGGTTACTATAGTAGCAAATGTCAAAGTAATTGCTTTAAAAAGCCTAAAATATTTGACACTCTGAAAAATCTAGTATACCATTTATCATAGTTCTCTAAATACTATGGTGAGAGAAATCACCACAAGTGAAAAATTAAGATACTGCTGTGGATATTCTGAGGCCATTTTAATATAAATTCCTAATACATCCTACCCTTGCCTGTTTTTAATCTAAATGTAATTTAGCACTGCACACCACTTTATGAAAAGAAATGTATTTAAAGGGGCATAAAAGTTACTAGTGTAAGAAGAAAAAAATCTGTACCTCTAAAAGAAGTCAAAGGCACTCATGAAGTTACTTCAATAAAAATGCAACTTGGCCAGCCAAGTTATGATGCATTCCTTAAAATCACATTTGGTCTCATGGCTCAACTGAAGATCTGAAAGATCTTTTGATCCACTTACCAAATTAATTTCCCTGAAAGAAATCTTTAAAAATTATTTCAGCCTAACCCTTCTTCATTATGGACCTACGAAGGTGGCTTATGTTTTATTAGGGACTCAACAGCTTAAATATACGTAGTCCATCCGAGACAGTGTTGGGTTGTTTGCCTAACTGTAAAATTAACATATATAGACTATAAGATTTGAACTGATATGGAAAAACTCAGTAACATACCCATCTAGTTAAAAAAAAAAAACTTGCTGATGAAACAAAATATATTTTATTTCAATTATACTAGCACACGGCAGCCCAGGAAGGCCGTGGAGTTGCACAGGGAATGCTCAGCACCACAGCTAAAGCACACCCTGGCTGGTCAGGACTGCTGTTAGCACACAAGCCCCTGCCGCATCTGTATGATCTGGAGTAAGGCCGCCTGCACATCTTCGTCCATGTGACCCTTGAGAGAAAGAAGAAAGGCAGAAACATTTTATGTCATCTTCATTTACACAAGAATTTGAAAGACCGAGGCTTTGAAACAGGGCCTAAGTGGTTGTGATTCACCAAATGCTAAAGCCTCATCACTGCGGTGATATTCTAAAGGATTTACTGGAAAGTCAGCTTCAAAGTAGTACAGACCAGCTGCTCTCAACACTTATCAGAAGACAGATGGACAAACTCCTCTCCTTTCCTCTCTTAATAACAGCTCAGATAATAGGGGCAGCATGAGTTATAGATAAGCAAAGTCAGCTATGAAGTTTTTTTTTCCTGCTCCTGCTAAGAAATGTTTTTGTAATTAGAAAAGTAATCAACGAAAAAGGCCCCATACTTATATTCTTATCCTAAGTAGGATCACATGTATGATTTTGCAACTTGCCCTTTCACCTCATGTCGCAAAGTCTTTCCCCAGCTGTATCCCTAATTATTTTAAGTTATTGGATAATATTCCAGTGTACGGATATATCATCGTTTCTTTACTCGTTCTCCCAACGATGGCCATTTAACGTGTTGCCCATCTTTTTTTTTTATCTGACAGAGACACAGCGAGAGAGGGGACACAAGCAGGGGGAGTGGGAGAGGGAGAAGCAGGCTTCCCGCTGAGCAGGGAGCCCGATGCGTGGGCTCGATCCCAGGACCCTGAGATCATGACCTGAGCCGAAGGCAGACGCTTAATGACTGAGCCACCCAGGTGCCCCAGTGTCGCCCATTATGGGCAGATTCCTAGAGAAGAAATTGCCGGGTCAAAAGCAGGCTCAATTGCTAATTTTGCTAAGCACTACAAAACTTCCCTCTATCAGCATTGTAACAATTTGCACTCCCACCAACAGGGTATAAATGCCAACTTCCCAGACACCTTGCCCAACACTACAGACTATCGTCTTGTTTAATATTTGTCAATCCCATAGGTGAAAAATGGTACCTCCTTGTTTATTTGCATTTACCCATTACCGATGAGGTTGAGATCTTTTTATATGAATGTTAGCCATTTATATTTAGGAAGAAACACTTTGGACTTAAAAAGATGGCAAGAGGTTGATTAAATGCGAGTCAATATGGTAGGCTTACAACACCCTCTTCCCCTTTTTCTTTGCTTGAACACTTGAATAGGTTTCAGCATAACACTTCCTATTAATATAAAAAGTTATGCTTCCAAAATCTGTTTCTATAACAGCAGGATGTTTAAATTTCAAACATTAGCCATAGTTGACTAAACTGAATTTCTTAGTTAACTTTATGATGCCAGAAGGCAAGACTATTTCAGATGCCAGTTGTTTTTGTTATGTTTCATTAGGAGTCAGTAGAATTTCAACTTTTGGAAGCATACATTAGACAAAGTTGAAAGGCTCGTTAGTTTGCAGTGTTTTTCGGCGAGCGCATGCTCTTCCTCCTCTGGCCAATATCAGACCTGAATGAGTTCCTCATCCTCTCTAATACACATCTTCTACACTTTTCTACCATTTTCCTCCTAAAGTTCCTATTCTGCTGTCGTCCATCAATTGTCTTCTCTAACAACTGCAATATACAGTACAACAGGAGTTCAAACCATGGGTCCACAGAGACACAGATTTCTTTTTTTTATTAATACCATATGGTACTATACATGTATTTTCTCTTTCTTATGATTTTCTTAATAACATTGTCTTTTCTCTTTTTTTCTAAGAATACAGTATATAATAAATATTTAATGAATATAACATACCAAATATGTGTTAACTGACTACTTATATTATTGGTGAGGCTTCCAGTGAACAACAGACTATTAGTAGTCAAGTTTTTGGGGGAATCAAAAGTTATACGCAGATTTTTCAACCATGCAGGGTCTGCACCCCTGCCTCCCACTGTTCAAGGGTCAACTGTACTTTCAAAACCCAGCTCATCTTCTAGCTCCTCAAAAGAAAGTAGCCAATCATACCATTCATTCTTTTCTATTTGTTTCTCCTGCATCCCCTATAGAAAAGGAAGGCTTTTTGACTTTAAGAATTTGACACTGTAAACTTTCTTCCTTTTTATTATTTTACCTAGTTCCTTTTATTAAAAAATGACCTTCTTAGAAGCTTTCTCTCATCTCAACACCTTTTAAAAACAAAACAAAACAAAACAAAACAAAAACAGTGTGGGCTGACACTTCAAATCCTAAACAAGTCCTGTTATATCTCACCTGCCATTCTAACATTGTCTCTTGTAATACGTCTTCCTGAAAAATCTATTCTGAGAATTTTGGAGATGCTGATCATAGGGTTTCTACAGAGCATTAAGTATAGTATTCTTCATATGCTAAACATTTTCTTATTTTTCTAAAGAAAGCTTTCTCATTATACCCCCAAAGAAGGGAATTCTTAATCTTATGCTTCACTGAGTTTAAGCCTCAATAAATAAATATTATTGATAATCTCACAGAACCAATTCTTTTTCTTACACTCTTATAATTTTGTGCACCCCTTGTCATTTTTGCACTTTTATAGTATTTCCTACATTTCAAGAAATACTCCTGAGAAACAGTAAAGTTTTAGGGGTCCTTTCCACTCTCTTTAGCTGACAGCCAGGTATGGATGTCAAGGCATTATCTCCAGCTAGCAGTACCATTAACATGCGCTGCCATCATATGTTGCCAAACTGTCTATAAAATGAGTGACAAGCAGATGGAGAGAACACTAAATTTAAGATGTTGTGTTATCATATAGCTTTGTAAATTTCTCTGGGAGATATACAAGCCATGATTAAAAGAAACACAATTATTTTTAAATAAGCATATGGGATACAACTACTTTACACATCAATGACTTTCACATAAATTTACTTGAAAATAATCAATGGTCTTCTCTAAAATGGGGATTAAAGAGTGCAGCTGTGTTGAGCACTGGGTGATGTATGGAAGTGTTGAATCACCATATCGTACATCTGAAACTAATACAGAACTGTATGTTAACTATACTGGAATTTTTAAAAAATCAAATTGAAAGGATTCTTAGAAATAAAAAGAATAAAATGAAATCTTTTCCAAAGGAGGAAGAGTTTTTTTTTACCTGTGCAGCACTAAGAAGATGTGTCCGATAAATTGCAATCACCTCTTGGTGCTGTCTGTCGGCGTCCTAGAAATGTGGAAAGATGGACAGATCAGAGAATCAGCATTCACGTTTTCAAACGCATGGAGGCTTGTGATAATGCCACCTTCAGGCTTGATGCTACACAACAGTATTGTGCTCCTACCATGTTATGCTCCTGCCACACCTTGTAACAAACCACCTTGGACCCACCAGATGCAAAACTTCATAGCGTAACAGTAGTATAAACTTTCCTAATCAATGTGTGGGAACATTCCTAGTGAAAACAATGCCACTTGTCCTAGGTACCATGAAATTTACTGCCTCAGTTCACATCTAATGCCACGAGACCATCCAGACACTTACCAACTTCTACTTTGGATTATTGCAAAAGCTTCCCATCTTGTCTCCCTGCCTCCAGATTTTATCTCCTCTCAAGCTTCTCTTTGCTCATACCACATTTGGCTCAAAAACCTCGGGAGAAACTTTATTCCATATAAAAGAGAATCCAGACTCATGCGCTTGCTTCTCAACAGGCTTGGCAGTTTCGCCACAAATACAGCTCCCGTGACCAGCCAGGCTGATCTCACTGCCCCGCGGGTATGCCTCTTGCGTTCCACTCCACCCCTCCCTCCCTACGATTTCCCTTGCCTGAAAGATTCTCTGTGTTCCATTCACCTACCAAAACACCATCTACCTTACAGGTTCAGGCCAGCTGTTTCTTTCCTCTCTAACTAGCTCCCACCACACCAGTGATCCTTCCTTCCTGTGAATTCATAATCACTTAGAATCTGGGATCTTATTCTCAATTCTATATTTGTTATTTGTGGTCTTGTTATTTTACTTTTCGTGGATCTGTATTTTGCCTCTCTACCTACCCAGAGCTCCCTGGGACAAAACCTGTGTACTCTATCCCTGACAGTGTTTATTAGCACAGTGTCATGAACATAATAAATAATAAACCAATATTTCGAATTATTGAAGGGACTACCATATCCTTTTGATAAGATCCAAATCAGTAATTTGTCATCATTAATTTGTAGGCCAGGGGTGTTAATAAAATGAACCCTTAAAAAATAGCTTTCTTCTATTCAAAAACAACTCCTAACCAATTCCTTTAAAATTGGAAATTATTAGCAACAATTTACATTTGAGCAGGATATGTTTTCCTTAGCATTTCCATGCATGTTATATTACCTCATCTGATTAAAAAAGCAACCAAATAAGTAATTTGTTCTTACTAGCCTACTTTATAGATAAGGAGGCCAAGGATTAAGGGGAATGTTCTATGTCACTCGCTTTTAAGTGGAGGAGTTTAGAACTGAGCTCCCGTCTCCAGTTTCTCAATCCAGTTGCTTTCTTTCACATAGAAAGGAGACACATATACGCATATAGGATACCTATATATGAATATATATATTTCCAGATGTTTTCTTTTAATACATAAGGTATAAAACCAGAGGGATGCCTACCTTTATTTGTAAGTATAAAATACTATTTCTAAAAAAAAAAGAACACCTCCTTTAAAAGTTGAGTGGACCAATATTTTAGAGTTAGAAAGATACCAGATTTGGAGTCAGCCAGTCCCAGGATTAAATTCTAGCTGCATGTCCCTAGGCCTCAAGTATTTTCATCTTTGTTTCCTTAAGAATTAAATCAGGGGAATAAAACCTTGTAGGGCGGTGATGAAGATCAAGGTCAAAGTATGCCAAGTGTTCAGGGCCATGCCTGGCATATTGTAGGCACCCAATACACCACGAGTACAAGTAACTTTGGGCAAAAATGGTTACCTTCCTGGACCTGAGCAGAGCCACAAATTAATGTGATTTCTAAGTAAACTTTTACCAACTACGTGAACCCGCACACAGGGGCACGAAGGCTCCGGGGCTGGCTACTCACAACCAGCTGCTGCTGCAGGGACTTCACTTGCTGCTGCAGGGTGTCAACCAGCTGGCTCTGCCTCTTGCCGGGACTCCCACTCGGGGACGTGAGCTGTGAAAGGCCGCTGAGTGCCTGCTTGAGTCTTTCCACGTCATTAAGCAGTTCTGTTATCTTATAAAGAAAGAAAAAAGTCTGGGATAAACCTGTATTATTCACTTATTTGATTCTCATGAACACCTTTACACAAAAATCACTCCTTGAGGCACACAATTTATCTTCATAGGCCAGAAAACTGAGGAATGAATATTGTCAACATTATGATCAACAGTATATACAATATATAAGTTCTTCCATTAAATTCCTCTCAGTAAATTCCTTACAAAAGCATTACCGAATTGAGAATAAATATATATCCTAAGATTGGAGTGTGACCTCAGCCTTTTTATTCTTAGATAATATTTAAGTACTTAAGAAAGTCTACAGGTTATCTTCCAGTTCATTCGAAACATAGGAACTTATGGGGCATTGCCTCCAACAAAGTTTGAAAAGAGAGCATGGCTCATGTAAGTCTAGCATTAACTTATGTGCCTGGTTCTTGTCAAGAATGTGTGATGTAATGAGCACAGAGTGTTATACGCAACTAATGAAATCGTCGAACACTATATCAAAAACTAATGATGTACTATATGCTGACTAACTGAACATAAGAATAATAAAAAAAATGTGTTTGGAAAAAAAAGAAGGTATGATTTTAGACTGCTTTGTCTTAAAGAGGGAAAAAATCAGGAGGCTGTTCAGACTAGTGGAGAGAGCAAAGGCTTTATTTAAAATCAGCCTGACCTGTTATTTATTAGCTGTGTGAGCTTGGTTAATTTCCTTTCCTTTTCTGAGCTTTAGTTCCTTTATCAGGGAAAGGGGGAGTTCTTTCATAGTTAATAAAATCAAATGCAATCATAAATATATGCCTGGTATGTAGTATATGCTCAGTAAGTGGCAACAATTTTAAGCAGCTATTAATAACTTGCTATTGCAATTATACACTATTATAACAACCTTCGGAGCAAGCAAGGAGCATTTAAACTCTGGGCCATATGAGCAGATGGGTCAAGTGAGTACTCGCACTTCTCCACTGAGGAGGGCTAGGGCTGTGTCTGCTCTTAAGTGTCACTGTACCCCCAGAACGGACCACAGCACCTGGCACATAGAAGGCATTTAATAATTATTTATTGAACTGATAAAAATGCACCCAACCTGCCTCATTTCTCATCTTCATAGTACACACTTTATGCCCACTACCAGTTTCAAAAATATTGTTGGGCACCTATTCTATAAATTGTATCATGAGAATAAGTAAGAAGAAAAGGTAAGTTACAAACCCGACCTTATGAGCTGGTTGAGAAGATCAACCACATAACTCTGAGACAGTAACCTAGACATCTGAAATGGGTGGCAGCACTAACAGAAAACATGCATTTTGGGAGAGGAACAGTTTACTGGAGGCTAGATTGGACAATGAAGGCTTCAGGACGGAGGACACGTGTTGAAGTGGGTATGAAGGAATGTACAAGACTTAACTCAAGAGGCAGGAGGGGCAGGGCGTTCCAGGTGAGGAGACCAGTCTGTGGAAAGATATGAGGACAGGGTATACAAGAAATTGGGAGGGCTCGGTTACTGGCATGGGTGAGTGCCAAGATCAAGTCTGGGGTGCTCCCTCGTGTCCTTCATGTCTTACAGCCCAGAAACAGCTTTCTTCTCCCTCTCTCTCATCACCTTTCCAGTACCCTACAACCCACCGGAATGACCATTCACTTAGGAGGCAAGTGAACCTTGAGTCTCCCCAACATTTCCTCAGTTCTTAGCTATACCAGTTGAGGAAACCAAAGGAGAAAGGCTTTTGTCTCTATAACTTTACTTTTTTTTCAATCCTGAATTTCCTCGCACACCATAGTCTAACTGGAAAGGTGGCATTTAATGGTCACGTAGTTAATGCTTTTGTAACCCTGTCCTGTGGCATGCTGTTGTAAAGGGCCCTGTCCCACTCCGGCAGCTCTGCTCGGGGGCAGCCAACACCAAGCCGTGCAGACTACTCGGTGCCTACCTTATTATCTTTTGCTTCAATTTGTTTGGCCGATTCCTGGATTCTTTTCTGTAACTCTGTGATTGTTGTTAAGGACTTATCACACCGCTCCTGCTGATCCTTGATTTCTTGCTCAATGCTGAAATGTAGTAATTCCTTCTCATCTTTGGCAGAAAGTTGCTTCTTTTGGGCATGCAGCACCTCCTCACAGGCTTCTTCATACTTTCTATTCAGATTGGCCAGTTTCTCATTTAGGTTGGAAATCTGGGTCTCCAAATCACTTTTTGTTGCTTTATACTTAGACAAATCAACCACCTCTCTCGTCTCCAATTTTTTTAATGCTTGTTTAGTGTTCTGAACCTCGGACTGGAGTTTGGAGACCTCTTCAGTTTTGTTTTGGCTTTCTTCTTCCTTTTCCCTCAGGCTGGCCTTTATGATGCCCACTTCCTTCTCGAATGCTTCCTTAATCCGCAAATGCTCTGCCAGGGGCACCGAAGAGTTCTTTTGGTTCTCCAACATCTGATGCAGTTTGGCCACTGTCTGTTGCTCTTTCTCATAACACCTCTGCTTATTCTTCAGTTCCTCCTTTAGATGCTCAACGGTGCTGTTAAGAGATTTTTTCAGGGCCTCCACCTGTTGCAATGGAACATGCTGCTTTTGCAGAAGGGTCTGGGCTGCGCGAAGCTCAGAAGTCTGTCTGGCATTTTCGTTGACCAGCTTTTCCTTCTCAGTCTTCACCTCCGTGTATTTCTGTAACAGGTCTTTCAACTGTTTGTTTAGCTCTTCTGTTTTCCTGTTTAGTGCTCTCTCCGTGTCATGAGAGTTCTCAACGAGAACATTCTTATCCTTTAAATCCTTCTGAAGAGTGCCAATCTCCTTCTTCAACTTGTCATTCTCCTGCTTGTACTTCTTGGCCTCTTCTTCCCTGACATGGGATCTCTGCGTCTGCTCTGCTAACTGTTCTTTTAGTTCTTTCTCTGCTGCTTTAAATTTTCTCTCACACTCTTCGAAGCTGACGATCGGAGCATATTTGAGCTTAATGCATTCCTGTATCGTGTCAAGTTCCTTCTTCTGGGCTTCGATTTCGGCATGCAGTGTCACAATCTCCTCTTGCCCCTTTCTGTAGTCGGCCAGGATTTCCACGCTGTTACCCTGCACCCTCTCCATGCTTTGGTTTACGGCGCTCATCTTCTCCTCGTGCTCTCGGAGGCTGATGTACTCAGCTTTTATTTGGCTCTGAGTGTTTTCCAGGTTTCTTCTGAGGATTTCATTCTCACCTTTTGTTTTTACAAATTCCTGATTGAGATCTTCAAATTTTTTCTTCACATCTAGTAATTCTCTGTGGGCCTTATCCAGTGTACCCTTCAGCTCGGTTTTCACCTCCTCGTGGGTTTTAGCCGGCACATACTGGGTACTCAGGGTCTTTTTCAAGTTAGTGTTTTCAGACACAAGTGCATTTATGTTCTCTCGGTCTTCACCGCACTTCTTATTCAGTTCAGACAGCTGTCGTTTGAGGTCAGCGACACTGGATTTCAGAGCCGTGACCTCTTTCTGGTGTTTCTCAGGGGGCACGAACACAGTTTCCAAGCGGCTAACATTCTTACTTAAACTGTCATTTTCCATCAGCAATTTCTCCATTTCCAGCTTCTTGTCTGTGTATTTTTGTGTTACATCTAAAAGCTGTTTCTTCAGCTCATCAACGGTGACATCATGTGACTTTTTCATTTCTTCACTGACTTGTAGGGGAACATAATGATTTTTCATTTCACTTGTTAAGTTCTGTACTTGCTGGCTGAGGAGCTTATTATCCAGATAAACCTTTTCAACATCCCTCTGCAATGTCTGATTTTTCGACGTGAGTTCGGTGACCTTCTTCGCAAGTTCTCCCGCTCTCTGCTCCAGTCTGCTTTTGAGCCACTCGTGCTCCTCTGGCTTGACGTGCTGAGCCAGTTTGGCCTTACAATTCTCAAGCTCTCTCTTTAACTGTCTGATTTCAGTAAGTGATTTTTCATACTCTCTTTCCATCTCTCCTACTTTTTTCACCTTCTCGTTTACTTCGCTTGATAAAAAGCTCTTCATGCTCTCAAATTTTTCTGTCGGAACCGAAAGGGCCAACTTTGCTAAGAGTTCTTTTACCTGGCCTTCCACCTCAGCGACCCTCCTTCCTTTCTTGTCTCTCTCCGTTTCACATGTACTCAGTTCCTTCTGCAATCGCTTATTCTCTTCCACCAGCTTGTCTTCATCCCTCCTAAACTGTTCTACTAACAGCTCATTTTGTTTGATTTGGTTTCGCAGTTTTCCCACTTCGGCTGATGCGCCCTCGTATTTTGCCTTCATGTCCTTCAGCTGGTCCTTCAGCTCCTCCGTCAGTCTGTGGCTCCCTGTGGCTGCTTCACTTGTCAGGTGCTCTTTAAGGGCAAGAAAGTGCGTCTGCATTTGTTTTACTTTACCTTCGGACTCATACATTCTCTTCTGCACATCCTTCAGTGCATCTTCTAACTGCTTTATCTGCTCATCGGAATCCTCCTTGACCCGTTCGCATTCTAGCGCTAAAGCTTTGCACTCGGCCACCTTGTGCGCCAACTCATTCTGGAGCTTGAGGCGGTCTTGTTTTGCCGATTCACAGAAAGTTCTCATTGCTTCTAACTCTTTCTTTAAAATGTCATTTTCGGAATATGAGGTCTGATTGGTTAATGACAGCTCCAGTGGTCTTAACATAGACCTGCTCTGCATGTGGGCTGGCACCCCTGGGGAAGTACACTGAAAAGAGAAACAAAAAAAAAAGATACTAATCACAAAAGCCTAAGGAAGACATTGACTTATTTGCCAAACTTATAAAGTTCCCACATCATCAGCAGTCAAGGGGTTTTCAGACTAGCATATTGGGAAAATACAGTAGTGATTTTTGAGGTAAGAAAAACCGTTCTGGGTACAATTCCCTTCATATGCTCTCAGGCAGTGATACTTAGAGAGTCTGTTCACTTTAAGTGTATTGCTGGCAGAACAAAGAAGGAAAATAGTTGTGGCCTCTGGGGACTACTTCCTCTTCCCTTCCCCATTCACAATAACTACCCACAAAAGATACCAACTGTATCAAAACACATTTATTATTTCTACGCTTTATGGCACATAATGTGCTTAGAACTTAGGATTCTGAAGTCATCAGAACCCTCGAATCAAAACAAGTATTGCAATTTTAAATCTGCAAATTATTTCACAGAATGATATATTACATAACTTCTAATAAGATATATAATTTCTGAATATCCTCGTTAACTCCAACATAATGGTCTTTAAATTATAAAAATACCACCAAAATAAGCACGGCTAGTATGAGTTGTCAAGAGAATACTGGTTAACTCACAAAAATGAAACAAGTTTTCTTCTCTCAAGTAGGATGAACTAGAATTTACCACATGACCTTAGTACAAAATTTGATTGACATCTTATTCCCTCCACTAAGAGTTGACATAAAAAAGAAGTATAATTAAACTCTTCAAAAAATAGTTCATAAACAGAACATATAACCACGAAAGACTAAATTCAATTATTTTATTTTTTCCCATACAGCCTATTACAGCAAGGGCTCTTTACAGGTACTAATTCATTGATAAAAGCTATGTGTTGTGCATACATTCCACTATCTTAATAGGCAGGTCTTACTGTTGTTCAGTTAAATCTATACTGCCTTCCCCAGGATCAAGAAGAAGAAAATTAACAACATGGAATAATTTCCCAGCCTCACTCTGCTTCTAAATTATCTTTCAATTTACCAATGATCTTTAGACTAAAACTGTGATAATTTACCAATTACTTACACATCTTTACCATTTCCAGACTTGTTTTATTACAATCAAATATTTATCTAATCTTAAATACTTTTCAGATGATATCCATGTTCTCAACTTAGAATCTAAGAAGTTTCCAGCTTAAAGTGATCTTTTTTTTTTAAATATTTTATTTATTTGACAGAGAGAGAGAGAGAGCACAAGCTGGGGGAGCGGCAGGCAGAGGGAGAGGGAGAAGCAGGCTCTCCGCAGAGCAGGGAGCCCGATGCGGGGCTCAATCCCAGGACCCTGGGATCATGATCTGAGCTGAAGGCAGATGCTTAACCGTCTGAGCCACCCAGGAGTCCCTCCAGCTTAAAGTGATCTAGAGACAACACAAAGCCTAACTCATTCTACCTATAAATGACAGAATGTAAAAAAGCCTTTAAAAGCCCAAATATTTAACTCTTCAGTCCATGGGAGGTGTTAAAAATGCAAACTTGTATCTACTGGATAGTAAAGGTGAGAAGCAGATCAAGAGAAAATCAGACAACACTACCTCTTGGAAGCTTTCCTTATTTTGAGGTGAATTTCCAACACATAGAATAGATATCTGAATAAGGAAAAATACATTTCAAAGCCAAAAAAATTAGTTCTGAATTATTTGTAACCTGTCTTCTCCTCTATATGGGCAAATATGAAGAGCTGACCAAACACTGTTAATAAATACAGGCTTACTATCAAAGACACTGAAACTATAATTCAAATCTCTTATTTAAGCTACTGTCATCAAAAACACTCTAGAGGGCACCAGAAACAGTAGTATCTGCTTTTATTAAACTCAGAACACTAACAACTTTTCTTTGATAATGAAAACCTTATTCAATGTATATGTACTGATAAATATACAATGCTGTTTTCCTTTTTAAAAAAGCACAAATATTTTTAATAAATTTTTCATTAAAATCCAGATTTACCTGTGAATCTGCCATGTACATTTGACCCTGTTTGAGAAGCATATCTTCTTTTCCTACATAAATCCAAATAAATGATAACTTAAATATCCATACCAAAGTAGGCTAAGAATTGATTTGGTGTTATTATCTCTTCTCTATTATTCAAACAAAACAAAAGCATGAGTTACAACATAAAATTATCCTTGTTCTAAATTATCCCTGTTTTTCCTTATTATTTCTATATACATAAGGGAAGTATCTATATTCTTCTGAACAGATACTAAGTTGGTTTTTAGAGATATATAAGACTTAGACTACGTAAGCTACATGATTATTATAAAATATGTATCTTACAATCAGTCAAAATAAAAATGGTTTTCTTTACAATTTATGGGATAAATACTACTATTGTACTGAGCTTGAGGATAATTTAATATTTCCTGGGAAGCAAAAAAAATGGATTTTCTAGAGGAATTATTTATAATTAGCAAATAATACACAAAAGTTAATATTAATGACATAGTCTTAAATAAGAAATAAGTATTTATGTAACTTCTAATTTTAAAATGCCTCCCTGCCTTGAGACTATATCCACAGATTTCTCCAAATCAGAAAACTACGTTATGTTTCTTTTCATAAAAAATAAGCTCCAAATATCACAAGATAAATGTCTCCTAATCAACAAGGCAAGTTTGGTAACTCATATAAGATACAACTTACTACACTAGCATCTTCACCTCTTCCTACTTCCATGTGTTGAGGTATAACACACAAGTGGCTGAAGTTGAGTGGCAAGAATGTCATATACAGTTAGACGAAATAAGTAGGTATAAACATTCTTCTTTGTTTGAACTGGGTGAATAGTAATGATAATCTATGCTTTTGTACTTACGGTTACTGAAATGACTTCCTGATCCTAAATGATCGCTCTGAAATCAGAAGCAGAAATTTATGACGAATATTGCTTCATTTTGTTAAATTCTGTATCTATTTTAGCTCTAAATGATCCAATCATTAAAACCACATTTTCAACATTCCTCGTTTCTCCTGAGTATGACTCTACTTGAAACCACAAAAAGACACAGCACTAGTGACAATTAGAGAGACCAGTTGAGAATAAACTACTTCACTAAACATTTTAATAAAAGCAGCCAAGCGTTTCAAGGAAAAACATTGCTGCTCAAAAGAAAAAAAAAAGTGAGCCCCAAATGAACCGAAACAACTTTCAATACACACTCTTTCTGCGGTTTCTTTACCTCAAGAGGAAGAAATGCCTTCCCTATCAAATGCAATCCCTATCAAAATACCAACAGCATTTTTCACAGAACTAGAACAAATAATAGTAAAATTTGAGTGGAACCACAAAGATCCCGAATAACCCAAGCAATCTTGAGAAAGAACAAAGCTGGAGGTATCACAATCCCAGATTTCAAGATATACTACAAAGCTGTAGTAATCTAAACAGTATAGTAATGGCAGAAAAACAGACGCACAGATCAATAGAACAGAACAGAGAGCCCAGAAATAAGCGCATGCTTATACAGTCAATTAACTTATGACTAAGGAGGCAAGGAGAAAAGACAGTCTCTCCTCAACAAATCATGTTGGGAAAACGGGACAGCTAAATGCAAAAGAATGAAACTGGACCACTTTCTTACACATAATAAAATAAAATACACACGTAAATAAAATAAAATAATATAAAACATAAAATAATATAAAATAAAATAATTAAATTTAAAAAAATTAAAAAAATAAAAAGGTGAAAAGTTAAAAAAATAAAATAGAATAAAATAAACTCCAAACGGATTAAAGACCTAAATGTGACATGTGAAACCGTAAAACTGGTAGAAAAAAACAGGCCATAATCTCTTTGGCATTGGCCACAGAAATACTTTTCTAGATATATCTCTTCTGGCAAAGAGAACAAAAGCAAAAATAAAGTGCCGGGACCCCATCAAAATAAAAACCCTTTGCACAACAAAGGAAACCATATAAAGGCCACCTAGTGAGTAGGAGAAAATATCTGTAAATCATATATCTGATAAGGAATTAATACCCAAAATATAGGAAGAACTTATATACACTCCCAAAAAATAATCCAATTAAAAAGTAGGCAGAGGACCTGAATAGACATTTCTCCAAAGAAGGCATACAGATGGCTGACACACGAAAAGACACTCAACATCACTAATCATCAGGGAAATGCGACTGAAATCACAATGAGATATCACCTCACACCTGTCATTATGGCTAGTATCAAAAAGACAAGAAAAAACAAGTGTTGGCAAGGATGTGGAGAGAAAGGAACCCTGTGCACTACTGGTAGGAATGTAAATTGGTGCAGCCACTGTGGAAGACAGTATGGAGGATCCTTGAAAAATTTAGAAATAACATAAGATCCAGTAACTCCACTACTGGGTAATTTACCCAAAGAAAACAAAAACACTAATTTGAAAAGATATATTGCACCCCTATGTTTATAGCAGCATTATTTAAAATAGCCAAGATATGGGAGCAACCCAAGTGTTCATCAATAAATGAACGAATGAAGAAGACGTGTTATATATACACACACACAAAGGAATATTAGCCCTAAGAAAGGATGCGATCTTGCCATTTGCAAAACGTGGATGGACCTCCAAGTATTATGTTAAGTGAAGTAAATCAGACAGAGAAAGACAAATACTGTATGACTTCACTCCTATGTGAAATCCCAAAACAAAACAAATGAAAAAACAAAAAGCAGAAACAGACCCATAAATACAGAGAACAATCTTACGGTCGCCAGAGGAGAGGAGGTAGGAGAATGGACAAAACAGATGAAGAAGAGTGGGAGATACAGGCTCCTAGTTATGGAATGAGTAAGTCATGGGTATAAAAGGTACAGTATAGGGAACACAGTCAAAGTATCGTAGTGGCGTTGTATGGTGACAGGTGGTGAGCACAGCGTAATGTATGGTGTTGTCAAATTACTATGTAGTACACCCAAAACTAATGTCCCATTGTGTGTCAGCTACTTTCAATTTTTAAAAAAAGATGTGCAGAGGTAGTTCACATCTGTGTATCTGTGTGTATTAGTACTAAGAGCTATGTGTCAAACTCGTATAGGAGACCACAATAAAAATGGTCCACAGTTCTATAACTAAATTAATGCCACCTCCACTAATCCATAGTGCTCCAAGGGTACGGAAAAAATGTAAACTTAGTTAAGCTCTTTGTTCTATGTAATATTGAATACTAGAGTTTGTAATAGCTGCTAAATGGGCTTAGACATATATGGGTTGGGGAAGGCCTACACACATAAGGAGTTCAAAAAACTTGGTTTGGGTTTATCACCTTTACTTGATTACTCAAATAAAAATGGAAAGATGAGTTGTAACATAAAATTAGCTTCGTTCTAAAACAACCATATTTTCTCATATTTTTCCTATAAACATAAGGGAACTGCCTACATGTTATATATTGCACATAATGCAGCATTTCTGCTGGCAGCTTATGAGGAATTCTTAGCACGTGAGATGATACAGTAGTGAGTACTCAATATTTATAAATAATGCATTCTTAAGTTTTTAATGGCTGCTTTCATAAATACGGGGTCACATATAAAGTACGCCCTCTAATTTCTTCTTGAAAGTAAAAAACTCATTTCTAGTATAAAAATTCATCAAAATGAATATGTATCGACTGGTGAAAATGTCCCCGTTAGCCTATGTGAAGGAAGTTACAAAACAGTATTCCCACCTGTTGAATGTGTATGTAACACAAGCCATGCACAAATGAAGTGAAAGTGAAAGTCAGGGGCTAAGAGTGCTGGCATTATATGTGTGTTTATTTTCTGCTTCTAGTTTAACTACATTTTCTCAGTTTCCTAAAATAAATGTGTTGTTTTTATAAGAAAAGATGTGTTATTTTTCTACAATATATTATAACCTCATTGAAAGTTATAGACTTGGCTCCAAGTTTGTCAAAAGCTACAGAAAACATGTTATTCTTAAGATGTGAGAGTCCACTTGTAGAAGAAAAGCAATACATAAATAGTACCCGATTATAGGTATCCAACTTTGGCAGACATTTCAAAAATCCCATATGCACATCTGTATTTTCTCATTCAAGCTATTCTGAGCATAAAACTAGTCGGACTGCCTGGGTTCAAGTTCTGGCCCTGCCACTTCCTATTTATAGAGCCCCTCATGGGTAGACTACTCTGTGCTTCGGTCTCCTCACTCCCAAAGTGGAGATAAGAGTAAGATCTAGCATACAGAGTTGATGTGTTTATAAAATACGTGTATAGTGCACAGGGCCATTTCTTGGCATGTGGACAATGCTACAAAATGTTAGCTATTACTAGTTTCACTACTAGCTTAAAAACAAACATCTTCAAATGTGAAAAACAGAAGCTACTCTACTAGTTCATTACTTCATAAACCTCTATTTCTGAATAATCTTCAGAATTCAGTCGTATCAATGCAAACATGCATCAAGGCGTAACTTACCTGCAGTAAAGTACGTGAGTGTTAGGTGTACGGTGCAGTAAGCATCTGCATACGTGTATACCTCACGTCATCACAACCCAGATCAAGACAGAGAACATTCCCAGCACCCTCAGATGCTTCTTCATGCCCCTAGTCAGTAACCCCTCACCAAAGGGTGGCCTCCACTCTTGACCTCGGTCACCACAGATTAGTTTTGTCTGATTCCAAGTTTCGTAAAAATGAAATCATGAAATATATACTCTGTGTCTGATTTCTTTCACGCAACATTACATCTGTGAGATTCATCCTGTGTCTTTACATTTTTTCACAGCTGCGCACATGTTTTTCATCCCCCAAGGGAAAAAAAATCGCTTCTGTTACATACTTTGGAGTTATATTCCCCAGTAAAGATAAAAGATTCACACTGAATCAGCCACCTTCTTCAGCGGCACCAGCGATGAACAACATTTATAAAATATGTATGATAGCCTTGCAAAACAAACCTCTGCAGATAAAAGCCAGGCGAGTGGTCACTGTTGGTGCCGGAAATGTGGGTCCTGACAGGAAGCAAGTGTCAGGAGGCTTCTAGGTACCGGGAATGTTCTATTTCTTGATCTTGGTGTGTCTGACTTGTGAAAAGTCTTCAACATATACACTTTAACATGTGTACTTCATAATGTACACTGTATTTCAATAAAAAATTTCTAAAAAATACCATGACTTTGGAAAAACTAAGAGCTAACTGATCCAACCAAAGCTGAGCCTTACCGACACACTATTCTCAACCGAGTGTTGTAATTAATGCATAGATACACAAAACCCTTTCTGAGATAATCCTGGAAATACACTATTCATTTATGACGCTTTGTTCTTTTCACCGTCATAAACATTGCAGATTTATAGATACGAGTGTGAAGTTTTGTAAAAGTAAAGACAAAGAGGTGAGCCAGGGAAGACAAATGGGTATGGAAGGGAATGCCAGGCCCACGCAGGTCAGTCAGTGGTCTCATTTAACCTTTGCCACAGCTCTGTGGAGAAACGGACGATCACCCCAATTTTTGCGAAAGTGGCAGCAAGCTCAGAGACTTTAAAGAAACTGCCTGAGGTCACACAATAAAGAAGAAAGCAATCATTCAAATTCAAGTCTGACTCCAAGGTCCTTACCACTGCCCATTTTACGTTATATGAAAGAATTTAGTTAAGCTTTCTATACCTCAAAATATTTAAATCTATTTTTCAGAGTCTCAATAGTTCTTAGGCTTTCTTCATGTTGCTTTTCTTTAGCCACCAAAAGGGATTTCAGCTTTTCTTTCTGAAATGGAAAGGAATAAATACAGAGCAAAATCATTCCATGATTTGATTAACTAGGTTAAAAATATGTTTCAGAAAACGTGAATTAGAATGGCTGTGATTTTTTAGTATTTTTAACTATTAGTAGAGTTGGAAATTTTTACAAATATACTAATAAAATATGCCATATATATATAAACAATACTATGAAAAATTCACATTTCTGTCATATGTTTCAAATCTTATTATTTTCAGACGTTTTATTTACAATGTTTAGAATTTAAAATCTTTTCGTTAAAAGTTTCACAGAAAATGAGGCATTCAGAGGCAATAACAACAAAATGCTTTTGACAACCCACGATGTCCTTAAAACGTATTTTTATAGTCACATGTAGGTTTTGATTTTCCCTTTAAGCAATAACCAGAAATCAAATCCTCATCCCCATCTCAACTCAGGACTCAAAACTCTACTGCAATATCATCTTCAATTTACATAACATTTTACAGCTTTAAAGTAAAATTTATCATCCTACCTCACTTTCCAGATCATCAGCAACCATTACTTCCTAAATTCAAAAGGAAGAAATGTATTTCCATTATTCAAAGCTTATTTTTTAAAGGTATGAGCTCAGTGAATATCTTTGTAAAAGGCTGGCACATATCTTTAAGATTGGAAACAAGGATATAAGGAGAAAATGTCTCTGGATGAGACCAATTCTGTGGTCTGAGCTGTCACTCATTCTTCTCACTGACCAGGTTCAGAAGCACTTTGATTCTTTTGAGAACCCATCCATTATCAGCTCCTACTTTCCAATCCCATAGCCCCAACTATAGTTCAGTGCTTTGCTATTACCGTACACCAACAGTATTTTCTGTTCCTATATGTGACACCGAAAGTTTCACGTAAAGATCCCAGGAAGACAGAACTTTCCTCAAGGACAACGACCTGGTTGTACCTCCTTCAGCATCTAGCACCATGACTTGATGTGGCACTTGATGATGATTACTGGTAGTAAAACATTTTTTAATTTTTTTATATTATGTAGATTATTTACCTCATTCAGCTGTAGTTGTAAACCGTTGACTTTATCCAGTAATATTCTCTGTTCTTGCTGAATTTTTCTCAACCTCTCTTTCAAATCTTCATTTTCAATCTCCAGATCCTTAAATAGTAAAGATAACAGGTGCCAGACCAGCCTTAAAAGAGCAGTTCTTATGGAAGAAATTTTTAAAAACAGTTTGCTATCATGTAAGGATATATACATATATAATAAAACAGCTTTAAGTCCAAAGACACAATAGTTTCAATGACATTTCAATGGCTTAAAATTTATAGGTCAGAAGTAATATACAGGCATACTTGATTTATTGTGCTTTGCTATATTGTGCTTCACAAATACTGTGTTTTTTACAAATTGAAGGTTTGAGGGAACCCTGCATTGAGCTAGTCTATCGTCACCATTTCTCCACCAGCATTTGCTTACTTTGTGTCTCTGTCATATTTTGGTAACTCTCACAATATTTGAAATTTTTTATTATTATTATATTTGTTATGGTGATCTGTGATCAGTGAACCTTGATGACACGACTGTAATTGTCTTGGGGCACCATGAACTGTGCCCATCTAAGATGGCAAACTTAACCAGTAAGTGCTCTATGTGTTCTGACGCTCTCCCCACTGGCCGTTCCCCCATCCCTCTCCCTTCCTCAGGCCCCCCTGTTCCCTGAGACACAACAGTATTGAAATTAGACCAATTAACAACCCTACAATAGCCTCTAAGTGTTCAAGGGAAAGGAAGAGTCACACATCTCTCACCTTAAGTTAAAAGCTAAAAATGATTAAGCTTAGTGGGGAAGGCATGCCGGAAGCTAAAAAGAGCCAAAGGCTAGGTCTCTTGTACCAGTTAGTCAAGTTGGGAATGCAAAGGAAAAGCTCTTGAAAGAAATTAAAAGTGCTACTCCAGGGAACACATGAATGATAAGAAAGCAAAACAGACTTATAGCTGATAGGGAGAAAGTTTTAGCGATCTAGATAGAAGATCAAACCAGCCACAACATTCCCTTAAGCCAAAGCCTAATTCAGAGCAAAGCCCTAACTCTCTTCTATGAATTCTATGAAGGCTGCTAACACAACATCCATTCTGCAGCCCATGGATCAAGGAGTAATTTCGACTTTCCAGGCTTATTATTTAAGAAATACATTTCTTAATGTTTTTAAGAGAATTGTGTTTAATTGAGAAATGTATTTAATACATTTCTTTAATGTATGGCCGCCTTGATGGAGATTCTTCTGATGGATCTGAGCAAAGGAAATTGAAAACCTTCTGGAAAGGATTCACCATTCCAGACGACATTAAGAACATTTGTGACTAATGAGGTTAAAATACCAACATTAACGAGAGTTTGGAAGAAGTGCATTCCAACCCTCATGGAGGACTTTGAGGGGTTCAAGGCTTCAGTGGAGGAAGTAACTGCAGATGTGGTGGAAATAGCAAGAGAACTGGAATTAGAAGTGGAGTCTGAAGATGGGGCTGAATCGCTAGCAATTCCATGATAAAACTAATGAGTGAGGAGTTGCTTTCTTTGGATGAGCAAAGAAAGTGGTTTCTTGAGATGGAATCTACTTCTGGTGAAGATACTATTAAGATTATTGAAATGGCAACAATGGATTTAGAACATGACATAAACTTAGAGGGACTGAGGGGATCGGGCCCAATTTTGAAAGGAGTTCTGTGGGGAAAATACTATCAAACAGCATGCTACCAAGGAAACTTGTTAGGAGTTCATCAATGCGGCAAACTTCCTTGCTGTAGTATTTTAAGAAATTGCCACAGCCTCTCCAAGCTTCAACAACTCACCACCCTTGTGAGTCAGCAGCCATCAACATCAAGGCAAGACCCCCCGCCCAGTAAAAAGATGACAACTCACTGAAAATGCCAATGAGGACTAGAATATTTTAGCAATAAATATTTTTATTTAAAAAAAATTTTTTCTTTTTAAAAAATATTTATTTAAGTAATCTGCACACTCAACATGGGGCTCGAACTCACGACTCCGAGATCAAGAGTCACACACTCTTCTGACTGAGCCAGACAGGCACCCCAGTAATAAAGTATTTTTAAATTAAGGTATATACATTGGGGGTCTTTTAGATATAATGCTACTGCACACTTAACAGACTACAGTATAGGGGCACCTGGGTGGCTCAGTCAGTCAAGGTCTGCCTTCAGCTCAGGTCATGATCCCAGGGTCCTGGGATCGAACCCCACATCAGGCTCCTTGCTCAGCAGGGAGTCTGCTTCTCCCTCTCCCTCTGCTTCCCCCTCAACTTGTGTGCTCTCTCTCCTGCTCACTCTCTAAGTAAATAAAAATCTTAAAAAAAAATACAGACTACAGTATAATGCAAATATAATTTTTATATGTGCTGGGAAACCAAAAAATTCATTTGACTCACTTTATTGGCAATATTTGCTTTGCTGCAATAATTGCTTTATTGCAATGGTCTGGGACTGAACTGCAATATCTCTGAGGTGTGCTTATAGAAGTTTATGGTCCTATGCTATCTAATTAATACAAGTATACACAAGACAGCAAACCACCATGATTCTAACAAAATCAGTAAACAAAAGCATCACCTGGAAACAGAAAACAGCAGAAGAATATGCCATTTTAACTTTTGCTTAACACCTCTCAAGTTTATGGGAGTGTTCTAATTTATTTATTTATTTATTTTTTTGCTATACCTAATTATCTCAGTGCTCTGATGAAGCATTTAAGGCTCCAATTTTGGGCTAGAGTTCACTTTCTTAACACTACATAGTAAACTATAAAAGCCCAAATAAAATGCTTTTGTCTTGTCATATGGAAAACAGCTATACAACCTATATTTTAATGGTGTTTCAGTCATAAAATAAACCATTTAATTATGGAATCTTCCTCCTCTGACATAATCCACATAATAATTATTTTTTAAACACTGATTAACACAGAACATTGTATGGTTAAACAAAATGATTTTTCATCAAATAAAAATTACTTATATTAAAACAAACATATTTATTTACATTAATAACCATCATTTTTCATTGCAATACTAATACTAATACTAGTTTTCTAAAATGAATACAAATTTAGGATTTATGGCCCAAAACAGATATATTTAAATCAATAAGAAGTTATGTAAAGTTGTTAAATTATTTGCTTCCTAATACATATTAAAACAATACTTTCTGTAAGATAATATGACCCAAACATTCGTGTCAAAAGTCAATTCTTTTAGAAAGGATTGGGCAAGAAAACAGAATCACAAAATATAGCAGGCTGCCCTCCTTCCCCTGTTCATCTCCCCCATGTTTCGTGCTCCTTCTCTTCCCACCAGACCCCACTACAAACAACACAGCAATACTTTACAAAGAAGATACCTTTTGTTTTCTTTTTACCTGAATGTTTCGATGCTCCCTCTGACTTGACTTCATATTTACTTCATCTAGCATGTATGGCAAATTTCGCTTTAGTGAAACATAAGAGAACACAGGTTGGCAAGTATGGAAATACAGAAAAGTACATTTTCCTCGGTAGGCAACATTTAGGGATGTGCTGCTTATCCAACATGAAATTTTACTGTATGTAACACAAGATGGCAGTGTTTGCACTTAAAACTCCAAGTGGAAAGCATCTTTAAGAGTATAGGTTTTATTTTTATTTTTTATTATTAACATATAATGAATTATTTGTTTCAGGGGTACAGGTTTGTGATTCATCAGTCTTACACAATTCACAGCACTCACCATAGCACATACCTTCCCCAAAGGACTACAGGTTTTACATAAATCAACTATGATTTATTTTAAAATATGAAGACATAATAAAATTTAAAATCCTGTTAAGGATTTATTTTTACTAAAGTTACCAAGATTTAAAAAGTAGAATTTGTACTAGACACAAAACTAAAGTTGCACTATAAGGCATCATCAACCATTCCCAAAGGAAAAATCTAGTACTTAAAAAGGAGAGGGAGTTACATCAATGTTGAAAAGAAATATGGAAATTACTTATTTCTTTAAGCACTGATAAAATATCAAAGGGTATGGTAAGAAAGAGACAGACAACCCTCTGACCAGAGCTCTGTAAAAGATCTCTAAATGACTTGGTTCAGTACATGTTCTGTTTTGTACACTTACTGCTTTGAAACCTTATTCCAGCCTAGAGATTTGCTTTAATAAAAAAACATAACATAATTATTAAACAAGAGAGCATATAACCTTTTTTTTGCCCAAAGTGACATTTAAATCTACATAATAATTTAGAAAGCTATGGTCTTTCTTTTTGAGAGCTTAAAAAAAAAAAAAGCTAGTGCTTTAATTTTCCAAGAAAATTTTTTAATGTTTTGTATTATTTGTTGAGTCTTGTTTAACCAAGTGTTTTAACTATCATTCTAATGAGTTTGGATTTAGAATTAGAGGGACAAGGTCCGATTAGAAAGATATTCCATATCCATGACTTGGCCCAAACTACATTTCTAGCTTCATTCCTTCCAGCAAAGGACTGTTCTTTGTGTGGGGTCTGAGCCATTTCCTCATTCTACCTTCATCCCTGCCTTCCCTTCAGAGGGTCCTTCATCATCTGGCAACTGCTTACCTCACCCGCCTTTCCTCCTCAGTCATGCGCACATCACTCCTCCATGCTGACGGTCTACTGCCCCATGGATGTGTTAAACATACTCCTGCATCAGGGGGCTGGCACCAGCCCTTCCCTCTGCCTGCTAAGGCTTCTCCTACAGAACCCCTTGGCTCCCTTCTCGCTTCCTTCACACCTCTGCTCAATGTCACTTCCGGAGAGAGGCCTTTGCTGACCACGCCATCTAAAATAGCTTCCTGCCCTCTCCCCAATTCGTCCCCTAATTCTGTTTCACTTTTCTTCAAAGCAGATGCTATGATACTAAACACTAGCATTTGCTTATTGTTCTCTTCTCTCACCAGGCTGGGAGCAACATGAGACGGGAACTTTGCACACTATGATTCGCCAGCACCTAGAATAGTAAGTGGCATATCGTAGGTGCCCCACAGAGGTCTGTTAGGCAAACAACTGAGTAAGTCTTATTTTTAAAACTATACTGTAGTCTTCCTGATTACAGGGACTCTATGTCCCTTGGTACAGTAACAAATCCTATCTACAGCAGCTATTTTAAAAGGTATTCAACAAAGAATGGAAATACTGAGTTTTACTGTTCCTAGCAGAATATTAACTCTGTGTATTCACTTAGATAACTCCTGGAGCACCAAACAGAATACCATTCCCACATTAATATTCAATAATTCCTTATTTTAAATATCTATGTATTTCAGAAATCACTTTCTCTGCTCCCATATAAGATAGCTGGTACAGACACAACACGGTGCATTTTTTTTTCCACTCTACTCCCACTTAGGTCGTCTGAGGAATGGGAGAGAAGGTAAAAACAGCTGATCCAGATAGAAAGGCAAAGTGATGGCAGACAGGACCCAGGCATGAATGTATTACTTAATTCTGATGGATTGGAGAGGAAAACATGCTTTAATATAGCTTTCAGATTCTGGTGAGAGGTCAAGGAATGATGTGCAGTGAGAATGATGATCAGAATTTCTCAGAAGGTACCTGATTACTCTCCTCAGGGTTTGGAAGGGCTCAGGTTCCTCTCACTAGAGAAAAGCTGAAAGCCTGGAAGGAAACAGCCAGCAGAAGAGGAAAGCTGCCTACACTAGCTCTTGAGCAAGATGGTGACAGAGCAGTAAACCAGCCCCACTTACGCTAACCTGAAGAGATTAGGGAAAAACAACAAGACATTTACTGAGACTGGGACACAAAACCAGGGTTACATAGTGATTTGATAATAAAACTAGGGCAAAGTATGAATTCTTTCACATATTGTGTTTTTTTTCAAAGTCCTTTTTAAATATCAACAAGGCAAAAAAAGTACAAAGAAAGCAAAATATTAACAGTGGTATTGAAATCACAGTATATATTCAGTTTGGAATTCTGTTTTCTTCCTTTCTTAAAGGCCCTGGAAGAATTTTTCTGTAACAGTAAACATTTCACTCTATTAGTAAGGGAGAAATGTTTATGTTTATGACCTGCTAGGCTAACATTCATCATTTAAGAATCTCAACAAGGTACATTATCTCACATTTGAAAGGGCCGGAGGCTCAAGGCCAGCAATCAGGAAGATATTTATATCCTATTGGATACATTCACTGTATCACTGTCATTTAGATCCACTGTCTCAAACTGAGTGATTGCATCAAAGCCTCAGGATCTTAATACCTGGATTCTACATGGGCATGATTAACTGGGCAGAGAGAACAGCATGCACTTAAACGTGAAACAACTACGTATAATCATTAACCTGTAAACACTTTACCGAAATTGTACCATATATATAACTTTTAAAAATTAAAATTAAGATCTACCTGCTGTAAAGATGGTCCTTTCTTCCAAAGTTCTCTCCCTAAAGATTTAGAGAGAAAGAGAGGAGGAAGGGGAACAGCAAAATAGCAGGTTACCTTGGGTAGATTGCAGATTTTGAATTCCCTAACTATACAATTGAGTCATTAAAGAAATCAGTTTTAAAGTTCCCTCTAAAGCTTACTACTTTACAGTTAAAATGACAGTGACCTATGTTTACCTATCAAACTGCGAAATTATTATTTTTTTTTGTTATGATTACATCCAGAGAGATAATATCCAATGCTAGGAAAGGGAGGCAGTTGCAAAATACAAAATTTTAAACACTCCTAAAGTGGAAGGCAATTTGTCAATATATATCAAAAGCTTAAAGAAATGGGTATATCCTGAAATATATGATGCAATTTCTAGGAATTGGTCCTAAGACTATAATAAAAATGTGCTAAAATATATATGCATAATGACAGTCACTAAATTGTTATGGATGTTAGCAAAAACTGTAAACAAATGACACATACAGAAAATTGGTTAATTCAATTAAACTTAAATATATGGACTTTTATGCATTAATAAAAATCATACTATAGACAAAATGTTTATCTATGAGGGAAAACCCTTCAAAATTTATTACACAAAAAGTAATCTGCAGCTCACTACTAGTGACCTCAATTTCCCACATAGGGAAAAGACTAGAAGGCTATTCCTTCCTGCATAGGGAAAAGACTGGAAGGATATTTCTCTTTAATAAACATAGAAAAATACTAGATACGGTTATCTGATAAATACTGGTAGAATATTTTACATGCATGTTCAAACAATGATTCTTTCTTTAAAATTTTGTTAAGTATAAAAGCTAAGTGCTACAGCCCTCCTCATCAAAAAAAAAATATATATATATATATTAGTAAAACACGCTTGATTGGGCTCTTTCTCCTCATTCCTTAACCTACTCCATAGTACAGTAGAGTTTACTTGATAAACTAGCCAATCTACACAACAGGCACTGCCTCAAAGCAAGTGACTACTACACAACACAAATAACACAAAGCCATGGCACAGAGGGAGACAGACCAATGATGTGTAGCATTAAGGAATGCTTTGCTTCTTACAAACTGCAGTTCCACCATCTGAGTCTTTAAAAGCTGCTATTAGGCTAGACTTTTCTAGCTACTTTGCTACCTACCTATGTTGGTATTTTCTGACGCAGTCTTCAATAAAGTTAGAATGTCCAGATTGTCCCCAATTCTTGCATAGTAAGAACTATCATGGCCCAGGGCATCCAGCAGGCTTACGTCAGCACCATTTTTAAGTAAGACTTCTACAGCATCTTTACAACCATACTCGCAACCTAGCATGAGAGCAGTTCTAAGAGGGAAGACAGAAGCATAAAGGACATTGAGAAAGACCCAAGAAAATATTTCAGAAACCTGCCAGAGGCCCCCTTCTTAAAGAATAGATATAACTTTAAAAAGTCATACTTGTTATATTTTACTTCCTATTTTTATCTTCTATTTTAACTTCATCACATTTATAAAGACATTTGCTTTCTGTCTTAGTTTGCAGAGCTAAAAACCTTGCATCACTCACTTACATACATATGTTGCTTCTACTACCAAACTAACCTCCTTTACTCCAGTATTTCTATGTTCTACAAGTAAATTACCACAAAAATCTCCCATCACTGATACTGTTACCCCAACTGCCCAAAACCTACAGCTCTAAACCCAAACTATTCAAAGCCCCTTCATGAAGTGAACCTCATCATGCAAACCTCTTCAACGAATCCCTTCTACTCAAAAACAAAAATCCGATTTCAGTTCTGATTTCTCTCCTTAAAAGAGCTTTCCTTCTCCTAACTGGAGACCTTCACATCTTCACACTTAATTTTAAAAACCGCCTCCTCCATAAACCTTCCTTAATTATCCCCATTATCATGGACCACTGGTTTATTCTGCCTTGACAGGATCATCAGCACTGAAACACTTAACAATAAAAATAGCAATAATGCAATTAAGCAATTGAATCGTCATGGAAATTTAGAAGGACCCTTGAAATTATTTTGTCCCATTCCTATTTTTATTGCTGAGGAAACCAAAAAATACCTCATGAAATGAAGTGACTTATCCTATATCTAACACAGTCTTTGTGAATATTGGATTTCATAAGAAAACAGATTCTTGCTTTTATTCTATGTATATCCTATTTCTCTTTTATACTCCGCAATAGTTCCTGGAATACAATTTTATATACACCGGGCACCACCAACGAAGTTTTTTTATTAGGGAAAAAAATGTTATAGATAAGGAAAAAATACAGAGTTTTAATTTATTTTTAATTTCTTCTTAAATATAAGATTTTAACTTATTTTTTTTAAAGATTTATTTGAGAGAAAGAGAGCATGAGTTGCGGGGCGTACAGAGGGAGAGGGAGAAAGAGTCTTAAACAGACTCCATGCTGAGCATGGAGCCAGACACAGGGCTCGATCTCATAATCCTGAGATCACAACCTGAGCCAAAACCAAGAGTCAGATACTCAACTGACTGAGCCACCCAGGTGCCCCACATTTTAATTTATTTTTAAAGCCGTCTGCTACCTAGCCTATTTAATACACATTGCCATACCTCATCATTTGTGTGTGTGTGTGTGTGTGTGTGTGTGTGTGTGTGTGTGTGTGTGTGTGTGTGGTATTCCAAAATGCTTGGGAAAACATAAGATCTATAAAAAAAATAAGGCATTATACATGGATCAACCAGATCATCACTCTCTGATCCTAAACTTTATTTTTAAACCCAATTTTCTTAGTCATGCTTGGAACCAGATTACAGTATCTGCAAAAACAAAGTAATGCAAAAAAGCCACTTCCTTAATAATCACATTAATGACTTAATTGCTTAAGAATTTCCTCCTTTGAGAGGTCTGAAAAATAAAAACAAGTAGAACTATAAAATTGACATCTAAGGACTTTTTTTTATACCTATCTAATTCTAGTGAACTACAAAAAAATAGGATACATGTTTAGAAGAATAAAGTTAAGTCAATTTTTACTAGTAATTTTACTAGTAATCATTTACAAAACCCCCAAAATTTGTTATAATTATTGTAATGCTCCCACTAGGAGATGGGATGTATTTCAGACGCATCACTGTCGGAAACCCTGGGACCATGAACATGAGAATTATAATAGCAGTGCCACGAGACACTGGACCTAGAGGAGGGCAAGGGGAGAGCTACAGAGAGAAAGTATTAGTGCACACCAACTAAAATGACATGGAACACAGAAGCAAAAATAAATGCAGGGAACCTCAGGGTGTGGAAATGAACTTGGTTTCAGAGAAGGAGATAGCACTATGCCCAGGCAGGGTAAGGAGAAACAACACACTGAGAAAGTCTATACCGAAAAACATCAAGCTCCAGGACATCCAAGAACCTTTACTCTCAAAAGATTCACTAACAAAGAAGCAGACTGAAGGTGGGATTTTTTTATTGTTCTCCCTCATTTTCTTATCTGAGTGCATCTTTCATTAAAGATTGTTTTAAAGCTTTAAAATAAATAACTGGGATAGAATTCCTCTTTCTTCGGTTTTCTAACCTGAACACAGGCTCTAATCACTGCTTTGTATTCCACATTTACCCTGTCATCTCCCCTTATTTCCCTCTTCTTCCTTCATCAGACTCTGGGGAAAAGAGAAAGAAAACAAAAGTGGGTGCTAATTCCAAGGAAAGAGAGATCCAAAGGGGGATGGAAAGGACAAGTCACAGCGGCAGAGTTTCAGAGTCACTGTGAATCCAGCTGGTGTCCACGGAGCTGTGATAAAAAGAATTACCTGTTTTGTTTGTCTCTGGAATTAATCTCCGCCCCCCTATCTATCAGCAGTTGACATACTGTTGGCCTACACATCTGAGTAGCCAGAACCAGTGGTGTCCGCCCATCCTAAGCAACAAGAAAAATAAAACAGCATTAAGACAACAAATCTCGCAAAACATAAAAGTTAGAGTACATGAGTTGAAATGACAATAAACATAAACGGACTTACCACATCTTTGGCATTCACGGAGGCCCCATGGTCACAAAGCAGCTGTATGCTGGAAGGACAGTCTGCCATGGCTTTGAGGAACAAAGAAAAATGATAAATGGTGAACATCTGTTGGTAAGACACACGGTGATTTGCTACATCCATATAAGGCATAAGTTCTTCAATTTCTAAACTACCAAGCTTCACATCGTCCACTCTCAGTTTAGCATAATAAGCACCGACTTTAGAAAATGGGTTAGACCAGATCATTTTATAAATGTTACACAATTTACTGGGACCAAGGAATATTGCTACCCTTGCAGAAGACAATATACTGCTACCCTAAGTGTAAACGTAGAAATAAAAATCAGGGGCCGGAGCAAGATGGCAGAGGAGTAGGAGACCTAGATTTCATCTGGTCTCAGGAATTCAGCTCAATAGGGATCAAACCATTCTGAACACCTACGAACTCAACAGGAGATCGAAGAGGAGAGTAGCAACAACTCTCTGAACAGAGGAGCGACCACTTACTGTAAGGTAGGACATGCGGAGAAGTGAATCTGAGGCGATATTCGGGAGGATAGACGGCGGGGGAGGGGACCTCCATCAGCCGCTTCTGGCAAGTGATAGAGGAGCGGAGCACAAAATCGGACCTTTTAGAAGTTGGCGCCACTGAGGGACGTCGCTGCAGTGGCTAAGCGGGGGGGTGGAATCCTCCTGGGACAGTGTGGTCTCAGGACCCTCGGGGTCACAGAAAGACCGGGGGTGCCTGAGTGCGGCAGAGCTCCCAGGTATCGGAGCGGGGAAGCCGGCTGCAGAGACGGAGCCAAGGCGCGGGCTCTCAGCTCGGGGTTGCCATAAACCGTGACTGGCGACACAGTCGGGCCACTGCTCCTTCAGCAGGGACCCAACAAGCGGCAGAGCCGGGGAGACTCCCCTTTCTCCCCCGGGGAGGAGCAGCGCGGGAACGCACCGCAGGGATCTACTGGGTTTGGAGACTCCACACGGGATCGGGGGCCAGAGATACAAACGCTCGGTCACAGGCCGGGTGAGCACGGAGTGCGGCAGGAGACCAGGGAGACGGGAGTGACTGCTTTTCTCTGGGGGCGCACTGAGGAGCGGGGCCCCGAGTTCTCAGCTCCTCCGGGTGGAGATTGGGAGGCCACCATTTTCGCCCTGATCCTCCAAAGCTGTATGGAAAGCTTGCAGGGAACAAAAGCTCCTGAGAGCAAACCCCAGCAGCTTGCTTAGCCCATACCGACAAGGGCGGAGACAATTCAGCCTCCAGCAAAGACATTTGGAAACCACAGCAACAGGCCCCTCCCCCAGAAGATCAGCACGAACAGCCAGAAAGCCAAGACCAAGTTTACCAATCAAGGACAACGGGAGAACTCCAGCGCTAGGGGAATACTGCACATAGAATTCATGGCTTTTTTTTTTTTTTTACCATGATTCATTAGTTCATCAAAGTTAATTTTTTAACTGTTTTTTTTTTAATTTTTCTTTTTCCCTTTTTCAACCATCTTATCAATCCCTTTTTTAAAAAAAAACATTTTTTATTTTTCATTTTTAGAGTCATATTTTATCCCTTCATAGTAGTTACCCTTATTTTTGGCATATATATATAAGTTGTTCTCTCTTTAAAATTTTGAGATACAGTTTCTTCTAACAGATCAAAATATACCCTAAATCACTAGTGTATGGCTTTGTTCTAGTCTCCTGCCTGATCACATTCTCTCCCTTTTTTTTTTAAATCTTCTTTCTTTCTTCAAACAACTTATCTTATCAATTCCTTTTATAAAATCTTTTATAATTTTCATCTTTACAGTCATCTTCCATCCCTTCATTGTATCAACCCTTATTTTGTACATATATGTCTTTCATCCTTTAAAATTTAGGAGGCACTTTTTTCTAACAGACCAAAATACGCCCAAAATCTAGTGTGTGGCACTGATCTATGCACTATCCTGAACATATTTGATCATATTCTGCTTTTTTTGTATTGTTCTGTTTTTGTTTTTATCTTTTTTTTTCTCTTTCTTTTTTCTTTCTTTCCCTTTCTTTTCCCCTGGTTTCAGGTCTTTTCTGATTTGTATACACTATATTTGCTGGGGACGATGTTAACCTGTTAGCATTCTGTTCTGTCATTCATCTGTTCTCCTCCGGACAAAATGACAAGACGAAAAAAATCACCTCAGCAAAAAGAACAAGAGGTAGTACCGTCAGCCAGAGACCTACTCAATACGGACATTAGTACGATGTCGGGCCTAGAGTTCAGAATCATGACTTTAAAGATACTAGCTGGGCTTGAAAAAAGCGTGGAAGTTATTAGAGAAACCCTTTCTGGAGAAATAAAAACTAAAATCTAACCAAGTCCAAATCAAAAAGGCTATTGATGAGGTGCAATCAAAAATGGGGGCACTAACTGCTAGGATAAATGAGGCAGAAGAGAATCAGTGATATAGAAGACCAAATGATGGAAAATATAGAGGCTGAGAAAAAGAGAGATAAACAACTACGGGATCACGAGGGCAGAATTCGAGAGATAAGCGATACGATAAGACGAAACAACATTAGAATAATTGGGATCCCAGAAGAAGAAGAAAGAGAGAGAGGGGCAGAAGGTATATTGGAGCAAATTATAGCAGAGAACTTCCCTAATGTGGGGAAGGAAACAGGCATCAAAATCCAGGAGGCACAGAGAACCCCTCTCAAAATCAATAATAATAGGTCAACACCCCGACATCTAATACTAAAACTTACGAGTCTCAGAGACAAAGAGAAAATCCTGAAAGCAGCTCGGGAGAAGAGATATGTAACCTACAATGGTAGAAATATTAGATTGGCAACAGACCTATCCACAGAGACCTGGCAGGCCAGAAAGGACTGGCAAGATATCTTCAGAGCACTAAACGAGAAAAATATGCAGCCAAGAATACTATATCCAGCTAGGCTGTCATTGAAAATTGAAGGAGAGATAAAAAGCTTCCAGGACAAACAAAAACTAAAGGAATTTGCAAATACGAAACCAGCCCTAGAAGAAATATTGAAAGGGGTCCACTAAGCAAAGAGAGAGCCTAAAAGCACCATAGATCAGAAAGGAACATAGACAATATAAAGTCACAGTCACCTTACAGGCAATACAATGGCACTAAATTCATACCTTTCAATAGTTACCCTGAATGTAAATGGGCTAAATGCCCCAATCAAAAGACACAGGCTATCAGATTGGATTAAAAAACAAGACCCATCGATATGCTGTCTGCAAGAGACTCATTTTAGACCCAAAGACACCCCCACCTTGAAAGTGAGGGGGTGGAAAACCATTTACCATGCTAATGGACACCAAAAGAAAGCTGGGGTGGCAATCCTTGTATCAGACAAACTAGATTTTAAAACAAAGGCTGTAATCAGAGATGAGGAAGGACACTATATCCTACTTAAAGGGTCTATCCCCCAAGAAGATCTAACAATTGTAAATATCTATGCCCCTAACATGGGAGCAGCCAATTATATAAGCCAATTAGTAACAAAAGCGAAGAAACACATGGACAACAATACAATAATAGTGGGGGACTTTAACACCCCCTGACTGAAATGGACAGATCATCTAAGCAAAAGATCAAAAAGGAAATAAAGACTTTAAATGAAACACTGGACCAAATGGACTTCACAGACATATTCAGAACATTCCATCCCAAAGCAACGGAATACACATTCTTCTCTAGTGCCCATGGAACATTCTCCAGAATTGATCACATCCGAGGTCACGAATCAGGTCTCAACCGGTACCAAAAGACTGGGATTATTCCCTGAATATTTTCAGACCACAGTGCTTTGAAACTAGAACTCAATCACAAGAGGAAAGTCGGAAAGAACTCAAATACATGGAGGCTAAAGAGCATCCTACTAAAGAATGAATGGGTCAACCAGGAAATTAAAGAAGAATTTAAAAAATTCATGGAAACCAATGAAAATGAAAACACAACTGTTCAAAATCTTTGGGATACAGCAAAGGCAGTCCTGAGAGGAAAGTATATAGCAATACAAGCCTTTCTCAAGAAACAAGAAAGGTCTCAAATATACAACCTAACCCTACACCTAAAGGAGCTGGAGAAAGAAGAGCAAATAAAGCCTAAATCCAGCAGGAGAAGAGAAATAATAAAGATCAGAGCAGAAATCAATGAAATAGAAACCAAAAGAAATCAATGAACTAGAAACCAAAAGAACAGTAGTACAGAGCAACGAAACTAGGAGCTGGTTCTTTGAAAGAATTAACAAGAGTGATAAACCCCTGGCCAGACTTATCAAAAAGAAAAGAGAAATGACCCAAATCAACAAAATCATGAATGAAAGAGGAGAGATCACAACCAACAGCAAAGACATACAAACAATTACAAGAACATATTATGAGCAACTCTATGCCAGCAAATTAGATAACCTGGAAGAAATGGGTGCAATCCTAGAGATGTATCAACTACCAAAATTGAACCAGGAAGAAACAGAAAACCTGAAGAGACCTATAACCACTAAGGAAATTGAAGCAGTCATCCAAAATCTCCCAAAGTCAAACAAAAGCCCAGGGCCAGATGGCTTCCCAGGGGAATTCTACCAAACATTTCAAGAAGAATTAATACCTATTCTCCTGAAACTGTTCCAAAAACTAGAAATGGAAGGAAAACTTCCAAACTCGTTTTATGAGGCCACCATTACCTTGATCCCAAAACCAGACAAAGACCCCATCCAAAAGGAGAATTACAGACCAATATCCTCGATGAACATGGATGCAAAAATTCTCACCAAAATACTAGCCAATAGGATCCAACAGTACATTAAAAGGATTATTCACCACGAACAAGTGGGATTTATCCCTGGGCTGCAAGGATGGTTCAACATCCGCAAATCAATCAATGTGATACAATACATTAACAAAAGAAAGAACAAGAATCACATGATCCTCTCAATAGATGCAGAAAAAGCATTTGACAAAGTACAGCATCCTTTCTTGATCAAAACTCTTCAGAGTATAGGGATAGAGGGTACCTACCTCAATATCATAAAAGCCATCTATGAAAAACCTACAGCGAATATCATTCTCATGGGGGAAAGCTGAGAGCTTTTCCCCTAAGGTCAGGAACGCATCAGGGATGTCCACTCTCACCACTGCTATTCAACATAGTATTAGAAGTCCTAGCCACAGCAATCAGACACCAAAAAGAAATCAAAGGCATCCAAATCGGCAAAAAGGAAGACAAACTCTCACTCTTTGCATATGATATGATACTGTATGTGGAAAACCCAAAAGACTCCACCCCAAAACTGCTAGAACTCATACAGGAATCCAGTCAAGTAGCAGGATATAAAATCAATGCACAGAAATCAGTGGCATTCCTATACACCAACAACAAGACAGGAGAAAGACAAATCAAGGAGTCGATCCCATTTACAATTGCACCCAAAACCATAAGATACCTAGGAATAAATCTAACCAGAGACAAAGGATCTGTACTCAGAAAACTATAAAATACTCATGAAAGAAATTGAAGAAGACACAAAGAAATGGAAAAATGTTCCATGCTCATGGATTGGGAGAACCAACATTGTGAAGATGTCAATGCTACCTAGAATAATCTACACATTCAATGCAATCCCCATCAAAATACCATCCACTTTTTTCAAAGAAATGGAACAAATCATCCTAAAATTTGTATGGAACCAGAAGAGACCCCGTGTAGCCAGAGGAATCTTGAAAAAGAAAAGCAAAGCTGGCGGCATCACAATTCCGGATTTCCAGCTCTATTACAAAGCTGTCATCATCAAGACAGTATGGTACTGGCACAAAAACAGACACATAGATCAATGGAACAGAATCAAGAGCCCAGAAATGGACCCTCAACTCTACGGTCAACTTATCTTTGACAAAGCAAGAAAGAATGTCCAATGGCAAAAAGACAGTCTCTTCAACAAATGGTGTTGGGAAAATTGGACAGCCACATTGCAGAAGAATGAAACTGGACCATTTCCTTACACCACACACAAAAATAGACTCCAAGTGGTTGAAAGACCTAAATGTGAGACAGGAGTCCATCAAAATCCTAAAGGAGAACACAGGCAGCAACCTCTTCGACCTCAGCCGCAGCAACTTCTTCCTAGAAACATCGCCAAAGGCAAGGGAAGCAAGGGCAAAAATGAACTCTTGGGATTTCATCAAGATAAAAAGCTTTTGCACAGCAAAAGAAACAGTCCACAAAACCAAAAGACAACCGACAGAATGGGAGAAAATATTTGCAAATGACATATCAGATAAAGGGCTAGTATCCAAAATCTATAAAGAACTTATCCAACTCAACACCCAAAGAACAAATAATCCAATCAAGAAATGGGCAGAAGACATGAACAGACATTTTTCCAAAGAAGACATCCAAATGGCCGACAGACACATGAAAAAGTGCTCAACATCGCTCAGCATCAGGGAAATCCAAATCAAAACCTCAATGAGATACCACCTCACACCAGTCAGAATGGCTAAAATGAACAAGTCAGGAAACGACAGATGTCAGCGGGGATGTGGAGAAAGGGGAACCCTCCTACACTGTTGGTGGGAATGCAAGCTGATGCAACCCCTCTGGAAAACAGTATGGAGGTTCCTCAAACAGTTGAAAATAGAGCTACCCTACGATCCAGCAATTGCACTACTGGGTATTTACCACAAAGATACAAATGTAGGGATCCGAAGGGGTACGTGCACCCCAATGTTTATAGCAGCAATGTCCACAATAACCAAACTGTGGAAAGCGCCAAGATGTCCATCGACAGATGAATGGATAAAGAAGATGTGGTATATATACACAATGGAATATTATGCAGCCATCAAAAGGAATGAGATCTTGCCATTTGCAAGGACGTGGATGGAACTGGAGGGTGTTATGCTGCGTGACATAAGTCCATCAGAGAAAGACATGTATCATAGGACCTCACTGATAGGAGGAATTCTTAATCTCAGGAAACAAACCGAGGGCTGCTGGAGTGATGGGGGGTGGGAGGGATGCAGTGGCTGGGTGATAGACATTGGGGCGGGTATGTGCTATGGTGAGCGCTGTGAATTGTGCAAGACTGTTGAATCACAGATCTGTACTTGTGAAACAAATAATCCAATATATGTTAAGAAAAAAGAAAAAGAAGAAGATAGCAGGAGGGGAAGAATGAAGGGGAGTAAGAAGGAGGGGGAGACGAACCATGAGAGACGATGGACTCTGAAAAACAAACTTAGGGTTCTAGAGGGGAGGTAGGTGGGGGATGGGTTAGCCTGGTGATGGGTATTAAAGAGGGCACATTCTGCATGGAGCACTGGGTGTTATGTACAAACAATGAATCATGGAACACTACATCAAAAACTAATGATGTAATACATGGTGATTAACATAACAATAAAAAAATTTAAAAAAATAAAATAAAAATCAAGGGGCACCTGGGTGGCTCAGTCGTTAAGCGTCTGCCTTCTGCTGGGGTCATGATCCCAGGGTCCTGGGATCAAGCCCCACATCAGGTTCCCCACTCAGCGGGGAGCCTGCTTCTTCCTCTCCCACTCCCCCTGCTTGTGTTCCTTCTCTCGCTGTGTCTCTCTCTCTCTCTCTCTCTCAAATAAATAAATAAATAAATCTTTAAAAAAATTAAATTTTCTACTTATAATATATTCTTAAATGTGGCTACAACTGACTTGATCCTTGAAGGGTTAGCTCAATTTTTTTTAAATGAATCATATTCAGGTCTTTATAGATGAGTCACAGTAAAAAAGGTTTGACTCATATAATTCATATTTCCTTTTAAAATCAGAAATTGCAATGTCTGCCTTTGATGATGCAAAGCAGGGTCATTTTGCTGAAAATTAATTGTAAAACCACACACTGCTTCTTCTCCAACCAACACTAGAGTTCATATTTGTATTAGGAAAAAAAATTATTGTTAACATCATAAAATAGGATTGTGTTTCAACTCCCCATGAGTTTTTATTAAAAGTTTTTATATTATTATTAATAAATACTCCCTGTATTTATTATGAGTCGAGACTAGATTATTAGCCACAAAAAGTACTGACAAAGCATTCTTTTGTGTGTGTGTGAAATTCCACAGAATAAAACACATAAGAAAATCAAATAAATTTTCATTTCTGCTGTCTTTAATCCAGCAAGTCTTTTATATAAAATATAGAATCAGTTTTTAAAAAAAGAAACAAACTGAATACATTAATTCAGGAATTGTAAAACTAACAACCATTCAGGCCCAATTAAAAATAAGAATGATAAAATGTAAAGCATAATAAATTCTGGAGCTATAGTATATTGAACCAGTAAAGTCAGTAGTAAAGGTGCTATGGTGGAGAGTGGCGCTGTCTCCCAGCTGTGATGACCCTTCCTTCCACAGTAACGAAGCTGGGCTGGGCACATGCGGGCTCACCTGGACACCACAGTTCCCAGACTCCCTTGCATGCAGCCATGACCACGTGCATTAGATCTCATCAGTGGAATGTGACAGGAGTGATGTGTGCTACCTTCTGACTCTAGGGCTTAAAAGAGTGGTTTATACATTCCTCCATGACCTTTCCCCTTCCTGTTAGCAGGAAAACAGAAGTGCCTGCCAGCAACTTCAGCCTTAAAGATAAAGACAATGTGCTACGCAATGGTGGAACAGCAAAATGGAAGAAATCTGGGTCCCTGAATAGCCACAGGGAACAGAGGCACAAGCCCATCTGAACATGAGGATTTTGACATGAAAGAAAGCAATCCTTTGAAGCTTTTTAATTCAGTGTTATTTTATAGTGTCTCTGTCACAGCTGCCAAGCCTTATCCCTGAGACAAAACTGCTATCAGGAGTTAGGTGCTATTACAATAAATACCTAAATCATATGGCACTGTCTTAGTGGTTGAGTACTAGGTAATGACTAAACATATTTCAGGCTAGAAATCCTGTGATTTTTCTCATTCTGTGGCAAAACATTTGAAAGAGCTATTGTCCATCATCATTTAGAAGATGTACCACGTGGCAATAGAGCCTTTTGAGGTGAAGCAATAGAAAAGACCCAAATTTTAGTGCACATTGGCAGCTGCTTACTTTTAGTAAGGTATGGTAAGAAAGAGAAGAGGTCAAGCAAGAATCAGCCAATTTATGAACACAGATGAAAGGGAACAGACAATGTCTAGATATTTGGGACCTCAGAGATGTGGGGAAGCCGACCATTTCTGTGTCAAGCAGCAAAATTTAACACTGTTGTTGGTCACAACTTTTCTCAAGGAACTCCCACAAAGGAGAAAAAAAAGTCTGCTCTTGGAATAAACATCATGGTAAGGATATTATAATCCCATTCAAGAGTATTATTTCAGATGGCTGGGAGGTGGCAGCCATTAAATGAGGCAGAGTCATGACTCTACAAATAAGGATAAGAACTAAAGGAGGGTTAAGAACTTTATGTCCAGAAAATAACTTTGGAGATGGACAAATGGAAATGGCTGGAAACAAATAAACCAAAAAGCCAACCAAGGTTTTCTGGGAACCATACTACACAAGGTCCCAGAAGGCCAGTCTGCTAACACTCATGATTGTTCCAACCCTTAAGCTGCCTCTACAGAGGACATGCTCTCTGCCATGCAATTTATCTGGGATCCTAGAGAATACCAGACAAGTAAGAACCTCCCAGAAGGCAGAGCTAGGGCCCATAGAGAAGAACAGATAAGGCATTTCTCCTTAAAACCAAAAACCACACTGGGGTCATTGTGAGGCTCAAATGACGATGCTTATGAAAATGCTTTGCAAATACCACCACTTTATACAAAAATAAAAGAAAAAATACCTTGTGTAAAAAATTAAACTATCATAAAAGCACGTAAAACATAAAAAGAAAAAAGCTGAAATAAATTAATGTACCAAAGTTTGAAGGAAATTTGCGGTATATTGCATTTTTAACACAGGCCACCTTGATCTACTGCAGATATTCCATAAACATGACAAGGCAGGGTAGCTACTTTTCTTTACTTTGGCTTTCCAGCAAACTGTAGGAATGTCAGACTTAGAAGAGTCAGGCCAGAGGTCAGACTGTGGTACATTCCAAAAATACTTAATATCTAACTTTTGTCTTTAAGACACCTGAAGAATAATGCAGATAAATTTAAATACACAAGTATGATTAATAAAATCTGTGAAATTACTAGTATAAATATTTTTTAAAATACAGCACATTACAGTGATATGAAATTTAGCACCGAGGCCTAAACCAATAGCTACCACCACCATTAATTAAGAAATTACTACAAGCCAGGCACTATTTATAACTTCATTATAACCACTTATTGCAGTAGTGTTAACTTTATTTTGCGGATGAGAAAAATGGTATTCAGACATGTTAATTAGGCAAATGTAGTTTTTAAGAAAAAAAAAATCATCCCTCCTCCCTTCCCCACACATACACACAGAGTCACACAGTGCTTAGAGCTTCCTTGAGAGCAGGATCATGTTTATTTATCTTTGGACTTTTAGTATCTAACAAACCAGTCTTGGCTGAATGAATCTTTTTTAAGCTGTACAATCAAATAAATTTCACATTCGTATAAATAAAAACTTCATAATATTCTGTTTCTCCATGAATTATACAAATACATGCATATTAAAACTTGGAAATTAATTTAAATGCCTAGCTGTTTCAACAAATACTGGCTATGTCCAAGTGAAACCCTCACTTACCTGCGTCATGAAGTGCGGTTCTTCCCTGAAGATCTACGTGTTCAGTGGGACAATTGTACTGTTAAAACACAGAAACTTAGTCAGCTGGGAGAGTTTCACTTTAAAGTTAAACATCTAGACTCAAATGAACAACTGTTACTTAATCTTAAAATATTCCATTTATCAAAAAACCTAAGGACTACTAGACAAGCCACTAAATATTTTGACATGAAACAAATATAATAACATTATACTGTAAATTCAAGTTTTTCACAAAACAGGAAAACATATGGTACATTATAATAGCATGGGACGTAGAAACTCTTATTGTTTGGGGTTTTTTTCTCACCAAGAGTTAAAATTTGAACAACTGATTCAGGAAAAACAAATGAGTTCTGCTGTGAAACTTAGTGGTAACAATGTTTCTGGAAATGGAGGACTGGACCCTTTAACTGAAAACTTTCTTCAGCCCACTAGTTCAAGGAATTTTGTGGCTGCCTTACTACAAGTTTAACTAGTATTATGGATATCACATAGTCTAAGTGACTGATGTTTATATAGAAATATATAGCTCCTATGCCCTATCACTTTATGTCATAGACCAGACAACAGAAAATTCCAGTCTCCAGCTAACGTCAACAGGAAGGTCAAGCCTTTGTTATTTATTTTTAATACACTAAGTTATGTGATTCACTTCCCTCAGAGTTTTTGCTTTTTATTGTTCACATTCTTTCACAAGATGGAAAAGAAATTACGTAAGCTAACAGTCAAAATTAACCTACTATTTTCTTTGATCTCGAATTCCAAAAACTCACTGAAAACACATCTATTATTTGCAGTCAAAATAATAAAGCCAGAGTATTAGCCACTTTTACTACCTGTAGAAGTTTTTGTAGACATAAGGCATGCCCATACTTTGCAGCCAGGTGAAGAGCATTTCTTCCTATTAAAAAAATAATTTAAGATATACATGAACAGTTATTTTCTCCACAAATGAATTTTCCATAGAAATGTGATTCATTTTTTCCAAGATGAGTTGACAAGATACTTAATTTGTAAGCATGCTTTCACTCAGGTTGATATTTTAGTAAAAGCTAATGAACACACCAAAACAGTGAAGGTGGGAAGAAAAATTAAATCTACAAACCCATAAAGAGCAAGAATTTTGTCTTATTTACCACCATATCTCCAATACCTAGCGTGGTGCCTGGGACAGAGTAAATAATTAAAGTCAGCCAGAATAAACGGGAGGGAGGGAGAGGAAGAGTAGAAAAAGAAAATGGGAATAGGGGTGGGAGAAAGATACCTAGATTTCTCAAAATATTTCCAAACAGGCAGTGTGGACACTAACATACAGGAAGTTAAGAGACCTAAGTCAAAGAAACTAATTTTCAGCTAAAATCCAAAGTTCAGGGACGCCTGGGTGACTCAGATGGTTAAGCCTCTGCCATTGGCTCGGGTCATGATCCCAGGGTCCTGGGATCGAGTCCCACATCCGGCTCCCTGCTCAGTGGGGAGCCTGCTTCTCCCTTTCCCTCTGCACCCCCCACCCCGCTCATGCTCTCTATCTCTCTGTCTGAAATGAATAAATAAAATCTTTAAAAATAAATTCAAAGTTCACTAGGACTGTGTCTCTGAAAAATCAGGCAACTTGTTCAAATATAATGTGTATTAAAATGTGTCATTTTAAAGGAAACAAATCATCTGAAAGATTAACTGAATACTGAAAAAGGTAAAGCTGCAGACAACATTCTACCACCAAACATGATTTCTTCTAATTGCATTTCTTTATGCATACATCTCATTGGATGGTGAAAGACAAAAGGGTTTCACCAGGCCATTCCATCTGCCAATCTTTCGTGTTCTTAACTTTCCTCTCACTTCACAAACCTCTCAAAAAATGATCTGACTTCACTGTCAGACCCTTTTCCTAGAAGGGAAGTCATTTGTGTTCTGTTCATCTTAAATGAAGGAATACACTGACTTCAACTTTCAACCCTCACTCAGTTTTATATGAGTTTAGATAAGTGGATTAAGTTTTCCTGGATCTGATCACTTCTGTGTACTGACTACCAGGTTTCTAGAACAAACAGCAGTGAGTCCAGGTCTTTAAACAAGTACAGATACAATATCTTCATCCATCCCTAAACATCCTCTAGTTACAAATAAGTTAGATGATTTCAAATTTCAATTTGTTACTGTTCATGGACAAGTTTCCTAAAATTATTTTACACTGTGAAAAGTGACAAGGAAAACTATCATTTACATGGAAAGTAAGAGAGAGTATGGAGTCGGACAGTAGGGACAGTCCCTGGTGTTCAACACAATGGGCCACATAAAAATGTCAGGTCGGGTACTTCCTTAGCCAAACCCAAATCCAGCCACTTTAGATAATACAGTAAAAAAATTAAGGAAATATCAAATCTACAGCACAACACTATGAATTACACACAAGGTGCCTACCTGGTAAGACCTAGGTCATAAATACCTCAAAACCAAAACCACACTTACTTGAAATACAGTTATTTTCAATATACTTTCATACTGCTAGCAAATAAAGGAGTTAAGATAAAATACATAATTTTTTTTATCAAATTGTTACTGAGTATCCACATCTGGATTATAACAGACAATATTACAGCAAATAAGATAAGGTCCTTGTCCTCAGGAAAGGACAACTCTAAAGACAAAAATAGTAAAACAAGGCAAATACAAATATAACTAAACAACAGCAAAAACAAAAGACAAAGAGTTTAAGCAGATTATCGTCAGGATACAGCATACGAAATGATGTCTGCTGTGCCTGGGAAAGCACTTAAAATGCTTGATCTGCACTCAAGGAGAGAGGGCAAAAGTCACTAGGCAAAAATATCCAGAGCAGAAAGAATACAGACAAAAAATAAAATATATACTTGTTTAAATTAGAATCAGAACAATAAATAAATAAAGTCTAAAGATCTCTAAAGAGGTATATGGTTAGTCCAAAATTTCTATAAATATTCCTCTACATCAGTGGAATGCTTTCGTAAGTAATTAACATTTTTTTTTTTTTAGGATTTTATTTATTTGTCAGAGAGAGAGAGCACAAGCAGGGGGAGCAGAGGGAGAAGCAGGCTCCCCGCTGAGCAAGGAGCCCGATCTGGGACTCGATCCCAGGACACTTGGATTATGACCTGAGCCGAAGGCAGATGCTTAACCAACTGAGCCACCCAGGCATCCCAGTAATTAACATATTCTTTTGTTCACCGTTCAAAGGCGGCAGATAGAGTTTGGTCTTCAATTTAAAATTTGACATATCCTTAGGTAAAGATTCTCCTGAGATCTCTCTTTTCCTCTGCCTCCCTTCCATTTCTAAACACAGTACTGGTTTAACTGTAATGCATTTATCTGTCTCTATATGGAGTCACAAGATAAAATATTAAAGTTGTTAAGGCAATTCTGGTTCTAGGTCACCCCCTATATTTAACTGAATAACAAAGTAGAACTGCAGAGAAATAAGCTGTTTAGAGAATTGAGAATGGTTATCCTGAGAAAACCAGCACACTCACTGAAGAGGTCTACCTTGTGCTGTGCAGACAAACTTATGCTGTAAGATTTTAAGACAGACATGGGTACAACTAAGTTTAAGCAGAAGGCATAGTAAGAAACAGACTTAAAACTGTACAAGAAGGGGTGCCTGGGTGGCTCAGTCAGTTAAGCGTCTGCCTTCGGCTCAGGTCATGACGCTCAGGGTCCTGGGATCAAGCCCCGCATCGGGCTCCCTGCTCAGTGGGGAGCCTGCTTCTCCCTCTCCCTCTGCCCTCCCCCACTTGTGATCTCTCTCTCTGTGTGTGTCAAATAAATAAATAAAATCTTTAAAAAAAACAAAAACAAAAACTGTCTACAAGAAATAATTTTTTTATAAATATAGTAACCAAATACAGAACAGGTTTCCTTGTAAAGCATAAGGGTTAAGGACACAGACTCCAACTGCAGTTCATCCACTGAAGGAGCCTGGGCCAGTTACTGAATGGCTGGCTCAGTGCCTTGCAGCCTCCCTGGGATGGTGTGAGGATACAGTGAGTTAGTATGTGTGAACTGCTCAGGAGGGTACCATGTGCTGCATCAGCTCTTCTTGTTAATGATCATTCTTGGTAGTGCTGTCATTGCTACGAGGCAGTTAGCGCCCCATCACGAGAAATGTCCAACCAAATATCGAATGACCTCATGACAGCAAGGATTCACAGAGTCAAGAGTATGAGTATAAACTAAATGGCCCCTAAAGGTTCTTCCAAGTCTGAGATTTTAGGATCCTATAATATTACCAAGACCAGCACTGGACCTCAGGTCTCCAAATGCTCATCAGCTCAGCAATCCTGTCTCCTCAACTCCCTGTCTTTTACCTCTCCTAGACCAATGACGATACCTCAGAAGTAAACTTGTTCTCAACTATTTAAAAACAGAAAACTGAGGACGTCTCTCTCTAAATCACATTCCGGTCTGAAGAACATTAGCAATGGACAAGGCTTGTCCTCCCTTTCTGTTTTATAAGTGACCATGGCGGCAACCTACCTGCAGTGTCGCTGGTTGTAATATCAACGCCATGTACAAGGATGGCATTCAAACATTCAAGATTCCCCTTGGAGGCCACAACATGGAAGCTAAACAAAAAGAAAATATGTGTTATGCCACAGAAACTATGAAACATCGACTTACATGTTACACTAATGTCACCTTTTCTTCAACACACAGACACACACACGTTTTAAAAAGGCTACATAAAACATCTCTATATTTTCTACCAGGAAAAAGAAACCTATCCCTTATTAGTGAAAAACTAATTTTAACCCAAATTTACATAAGCAGCCAACACTCTCTAGAAATACCTCCTTAGAACCAATGGAATATTCCAATGTTTAATAGTCTTAATAATAGAAAATTTATACCAAATACCATTAATTCTATAGCTTATTATTAATCGGTAGTGCAGGCACTGGTGCTGGGGGCTTGATAAATGCACTGAAAAATTTCTATCAGATCATTTTGTTTCGTTTCAAATATACTGAAACTTCCAAAAGAAAAGAAGTTCTAGCAGAATGCTAAGGCCAAACAGATCAAAACACTTACCCCTTCTCTTTAGAATTATCAAATTAAACTTCGCATAGAAAAGCCTTCAAAACAACAAACTAAACTACACTTGGAAAGCCATAAAAGAGCTGGTGTCATCTTCCCCCAAAGTAGCCACAACTACCACCTAATTCCTCCCCTTTGTTCACAGACCTGTATGAAGTGGGTGAAGTTTTCCACACACAGTCATGACAAGCTTCCTAATAAGGCAAGGAAAGCCTGCTTAAAAAACTGACTTTAAGCCATCAGGTATTCAAGATACAAGAGAAGATACCCCATTGTTTCTTTGATCATCTAACACTTTATTAATCAACAAACATTTACAGAAATATTTTGTGTGCCGTAAGAATGGACAGTGACTGATCAACTATACTCCACCAAATCCAAACTGGTAAGTGAAGACAGACAGTAGGGCTTCCCGACAAAGGATGCTGACCTCAGGTCAAAATACAACTGAACCCTAACCAAGTACAATAACCACTGTGAAGAAGCCAGGAGGAGATAAAGAATGTATGTGAACTCAGCAAGGGGCCTGGATACAGACAAACTCTGTATCACACTCTCAGGAGGGGTCTTCCCTGACCACCCCATTTAAAATTTTTAATTTCCCCATTCCCTGAAACCTTAGGACTCTGACTTCCCCAATCCCTGCCGTTATTATTCTATATAGAACTACATATTTTTGAATATGATATATAAATTCAAGATTTATTTTCTTTATAGTCTTTCTTTATAAGTCTACCACTCTCTTCCCACTCTAAACTCAGCGAAAGCAGGGATTTTTGTCTGTTTTCCTTTCTATTACATTCCCAGACCAATGTACATACCAAACAGATGATGGGCCCTCAAATACTTGAATAACTGAATGCTTAGAGACAAAATCTGGAGATAGGTTGCAAATTCATTTCCAGATATTACAACACTTGGCCATGTATCTCGACTAGTATTATGATGGATGTAAATGCAAACCAGAGACCAAGCACTACGAAGTAAAATGAAGGAGGTGTGTGTATAATTTGAATTTGAGAGACAGAGATGCTTCTAATAAAAGGAATATAATGTTCATAGGAATCAAGTAAGGTCATAAGAATCAAGCAGGACTCAAGCAATGTTTCCATAGCTATCAAATTGCCTACTTGATAATCAAGTACACTGAAAATTCCTTACAGTGGAATTAAATTGTTGTAAGGCTAAGGGTATCGATCTTTGCAACACCAAAGTAGGGAATTATACTACGCAATGCACCATTAGAACCTTTTGAGAAACGGTAATTGGCTTCAAGGAAAGATTTTTAGTCTCCCAACAATCTTGGAGGGAACATTTTTTGTTTCTTGTTTCCCTTTCTTAGCTCAAAAAATTTGGAAGACTTCTTTCTTCAAAATAAATCAATATTACACTGATGATGTACGAAAGGGCAGAAATCACAACAAATCTACAATGCATTATTAATGAGGATATGCTATAAATACTGGACTTCAGAAGGAAGACATAACGATCACTAAAGTGTATGCGAAGAGTCATAAAGGAAATCTGAAAAGTTACCTTATAGAAATACTGTTTTTTAATTTAAAAAGTCAACTTTGTCTTTTTTAAAACAAGACGTGTTATTAGTGCTTCCATAATAAGAAATCCAGGTAATGTGGACGACCTCGGACGACAACAAGAAAAGTTGCATAAACTACAAAACATATGTTGAAAGGCATCAGTGAGGTAACAAGACAGTGAAAAATAACCAGGCCAGGATGCAGGGAGGGACAGAGGCCCAGAGAGGTGAGCTTGGTATTTGAAGCCATTTTTTGCCAAGGAACATTTGTTGATTCCAGAGAAAACAGCTGGGAGGCCAAATACCACTTGTGACAGCCTGAGGGGACCGGGAGACAGGAATTGGTATCCGGCTTTCCAAGTGGCAGTGGGGCTTCCTGGTGAATCTGCCCCATTTTGCTTTGGCAATGGGCTATTCCCGAGGAGAGAGGTGAACAGGAAGAAAACAAATCCTTGCAGTGACTTTGGCTAGGCTTCAAATATTTCATTTTGAAATTGGATCGAGGTCAAGAAGCACATGTTACTTCTGTCTTAGATTTCAAAACTTGTAAAACAAACCAAAAAAGGTCATTTGAAATAAAATTTTTATAATTACTGCTAATACAGAAAGTGCGTTTGTAACATATCCTATATTTGACTAAATATGAAATGCTCTAATTAAGGAAGAATACAGTCTGTGAGTACTAAAAGGAAAATATTTTATCCCATTAATCCTAAAAGAATTCTATTTCCTACAATGAAAACCTCAGAGACTAATACTACTCATATATCCTACAAACTGAAGTTCATAATTGATCAAATCGTACCAGATTTTACAACTCTGACCATTAATACAAATAATTTCACTCAAAACTGAACATCAGACTGAAAAAAAAGAACAGAAACTCAAGCACCATTCATTCAAAACATTCAAAGCACGGATGGGCAGAACTGAAGAAATAAGGTTTCACTGACGATTTTCATCCCAAAGATTTCCTTCATCTTCTAACATCTTGATGTTTGGGAAAAAAGAAACACAAAAAATAAAGTCACTTTTAGATATTAAATTCTCGTGGGGGGGGAGCAGAGCAAGATGGCAGAGGAGTAGGAGACCTGGATTTCGTCTGGTCTCAGGAATTCAGCTGGAAAGGGATCAAACCATTCTGAACACCTACGAACTCAACAGGAGATCAAAGAAAAGAAGAGCACCAACTCTCTGAACAGAAAAGCGACCACATTCTGGAAGGTAGGACGTGCGGAGAAGTGAATCCGAGGCGATATTCGGGAGGATAGATGGCGGGGGAGGGGGCCTCCATAGGCCGCTTCTGGCAAGTGATAGAGCCGCGGAGCACAAAATCGGAACTTTGAGAAGTCGGCTCCCCTAAGGGACGTCACTCCAGTGGCTAAGCGGGGGGTGGAACCCTCGCGGGACAGTGTGGTCTCAGGACCCTCAGGGTCACAGAAAGACCGGGGGTGCCTGAGTGCAGTGGAGCTCCCAGATATTGGGGCGAGAAAGCCAGCTACATTTCATCCCAAAGCAACAGAATACACATTCTTCTCTAGTGCCCATAGAACATTCTCCACAATAGATCACATCTTAGGCCACAAATCAGGTCTCAACCGGTACCAAAAGATTGGAATTATTCCCTGCATATTTTCAGACCACAATGCTTTGAAACTAGAACTCAATCACAACAGGAAAATCAGAAAGAACTCAAATACATGGAGGCTAAAGAGCATCCTACTAAAGAATGAATGGGTCAACCAGGAAATTAAAGAAGAATTAAAAAAAATTCATGGAAACCAATGAAAATGAAAACACAATTGTTCAAAATCTTTGGGATGCAGCAAAGGCAGTCCTCAGAGGAAAGTATATAGCAATACAAGCCTTTCTCAAGAAACAAGAAAGGTCCCAAATACACAACCTAACCCTACACCTAAAAGAGCTAGAGAAAAAACAACAAATAAAGCCTAAACCCAGCAGAAGAGAAATAATAAAGATCAGAGCAGAAATCAATGAAATAGAAACCAAAAGAACAGTATAACAGATCAATGAAACTAGGAGCTGGTTCTTTGAAAGAATTAACAAGAGTGATAAACCCCTGGCCAGACTTATCAAAAAGAAAAGAGAAATGACCCAAATCAACAAAATCATGAATGAAAGAGGAGAGATCACAACCAACAGCAAAGACATACAAACAATTACAAGAACATATTATGAGCAACTCTATGCCAGCAAATTAGATAACCTGGAAGAAATGGGTGCAATCCTAGAGATGTATCAACTACCAAAATTGAACCAGGAAGAAACAGAAAACCTGAAGAGACCTATAACCACTAAGGAAATTGAAGCAGTCATCCAAAATCTCCCAAAGTCAAACAAAAGCCCAGGGCCAGATGGCTTCCCAGGGGAATTCTACCAAACATTTCAAGAAGAATTAATACCTATTCTCCTGAAACTGTTCCAAAAACTAGAAATGGAAGGAAAACTTCCAAACTCGTTTTATGAGGCCACCATTACCTTGATCCCAAAACCAGACAAAGACCCCATCCAAAAGGAGAATTACAGACCAATATCCTCGATGAACATGGATGCAAAAATTCTCACCAAAATACTAGCCAATAGGATCCAACAGTACATTAAAAGGATTATTCACCACGAACAAGTGGGATTTATCCCTGGGCTGCAAGGATGGTTCAACATCCGCAAATCAATCAATGTGATACAATACATTAACAAAAGAAAGAACAAGAATCACATGATCCTCTCAATAGATGCAGAAAAAGCATTTGACAAAGTACAGCATCCTTTCTTGATCAAAACTCTTCAGAGTATAGGGATAGAGGGTACCTACCTCAATATCATAAAAGCCATCTATGAAAAACCTACAGCGAATATCATTCTCATGGGGGAAAGCTGAGAGCTTTTCCCCTAAGGTCAGGAACGCATCAGGGATGTCCACTCTCACCACTGCTATTCAACATAGTATTAGAAGTCCTAGCCACAGCAATCAGACACCAAAAAGAAATCAAAGGCATCCAAATCGGCAAAAAGGAAGACAAACTCTCACTCTTTGCATATGATATGATACTGTATGTGGAAAACCCAAAAGACTCCACCCCAAAACTGCTAGAACTCATACAGGAATCCAGTCAAGTAGCAGGATATAAAATCAATGCACAGAAATCAGTGGCATTCCTATACACCAACAACAAGACAGGAGAAAGACAAATCAAGGAGTCGATCCCATTTACAATTGCACCCAAAACCATAAGATACCTAGGAATAAATCTAACCAGAGACAAAGGATCTGTACTCAGAAAACTATAAAATACTCATGAAAGAAACTGAAGAAGACACAAAGAAATGGAAAAATGTTCCATGCTCATGGATTGGAAGAACCAACATTGTGAAGATGTCAATGCTACCTAGAGCAATCTACACATTCAATGCAATCCCCATCAAAATACCATCCACTTTTTTCAACGAAATGGAACAAATCATCCTAAAATTTGTATGGAACCAGAAAAGACCCTGAAGAGCCAGAGGAATGTTGAAAAAGAAAAGCAAAGCTGGCGGCATCACAATTCCGGACTTCCAGCTCTATTACAAAGCTGTCATCATCAAGACAGTATGGTACTGGCAGAAAAACAGACACATAGATCAATGGAACAGAATTGAGAGCCCAGAAATGGACCCTCAACTCTATGGTCAACTCATCTTTCACAAAGTAGGAAAGAATGTCCAACGGAAAAAAGACAGTCTCTTCAACAAATGGTGTTGGGAAAATTGGACAGCCACATTGCAGAAGAATGAAACTGGACCATTTCCTTACACCACACACAAAAATAGACTCCAAGTGGTTGAAAGACCTAAATGTGAGACAGGAGTCCATCAAAATCCTAAAGGAGAACACAGGCAGCAACCTCTTCGACCTCAGCCGCAGCAACTTCTTCCTAGAAACATCGCCAAAGGCAAGGGAAGCAAGGGCAAAAATGAACTCTTGGGATTTCATCAAGATAAAAAGCTTTTGCACAGCAAAAGAAACAGTCCACAAAACCAAAAGACAACCGACAGAATGGGAGAAAATATTTGCAAATGACATATCAGATAAAGGGCTAGTATCCAAAATCTATAAAGAACTTATCCAACTCAACACCCAAAGAACAAATAATCCAATCAAGAAATGGGCAGAAGACATGAACAGACATTTTTCCAAAGAAGACATCCAAATGGCCGACAGACACATGAAAAAGTACTCCCCATCGCTCGGCATCAGGGAAATCCAAATCAAAACCTCAATGAGATACCACCTCACACCAGTCAGAATGGCTAAAATGAACAAGTCAGGAAATGACAGATGTTGGCGGGGATGTGGAGAAAGGGGAACCCTCCTACAATGTTGGCGGGAATGCAAGCTGGTGCAACCCCTCTGGAAAACAGTATGGAGGTTCCTCAAACAGTTGAAAATAGAGCTACCCTATGGTCCAGCAATTGCACTACTGGGTATTTACCACAAAGATACAAATGTAGGGATCCAGAGGGGTACGTGCACCCTGATGTTTTTTTTTTTATTTTTATTTATTTATTTATTTTTTTAATTTTTTTTTAAAGATTTTATTTATTTATTTGAGAGAGAGAGAGAATGAGAGATAGAAAGCACGAGAGGGAAGAGGGTCAGAGGGAGAAGCAGACTCCTTGCTGAGCAGGAAGCCCGATGCGGGACTTGATCCCGGACTCCAGGATCATGACCTGAGCTGAAGGCAGTCGCTTAACCAACTGAGCCACCCAGGCGCCCCAACACCCTGATGTTTATAGCAGCAATGTCCACAATAGCCAAACTGTGGAAAGAGCCAAGATGTCCATCGACAGATGAATGGATAAAGAAGATGTGGTATATATACACAATGAAATATTATGCAGCCATCAAAAGGAATGAGATCTTGCCATTTGCAACGATGTGGATGGAACTGGAGGGTGTTATGCTGAGTGAAATAAGTTAATCAGAGAAAGACATGTATCATATGACCTCTGATATGAGGAATCCTTAATCTCAGGAAACAAACTGAGGGTTGCTGGAGTGGGGGTGGGGTGGGAGGGAGTGGGTGGCTGGGTGATAGATATTGGGGAGGGTATGTGCTATGGTGAGCGCTGTGTTGAATCACAGATCTGTACCTCTGAAACAAATAATGCAGTATATGCTAAGAAAAAAAAGAAGAAGATAGCAGGAGGGGAAGAATGAAGGGGGGGTAAATCAGAGGGGGAGATGAACCATGAGAGACGATGGACTCTGAAAAACAAACTGAGGGTTCTAGAGGGGAGGGGTGTGGGGGGATGGGTTAGCCTGGTGATGGGTATTAAAGAGGGCACATTCTGCGTGGAGCACTGGGTGTTACGCACAAACAATGACTCATGGAACACTACACATCAAAAACCAATGATTTGGGGCACCTGGGTGGCTCAGTTGGTTGAGTGACTGCCTTCGGCTCAGGTCATGATCCCAGGGTCCTGGGATCGAGCCCCGCATCGGGCTCCCTGCTTGGCAGGAAGCCTGCTTCTCCCTTTCCCACTCCCCCTGCTTGTGTTCCCTCTCTTGCTGTCTCTCTCTCTGTCAAATAAATAAATAAAATCTTTAAAAAAAACAAAACTAATGATGTAATATATGGTGATTAACATAACAATAAAAAATTTAAAGAAAAAAATAGATATTAAATTCTCACTGCTTATAGTGTGAGCCCTATATAAATAGCTCAAAATTTAGCAAAAATAGGAGCAGGACTCAAGAAATGTTTCCATAGCTATCAAATTGCCTACTTGATAAAACTGAAACAGTATTAAAAAATTGGAATGTTTCAAACTTTATTGGTATTAAAAGCTACTTGATTTTTATATCATGCTTTGCTATTTTTCCTATACTTGAATTTTGAAGCACCCTAAGGTAGTGATCTACCTCAAACATTAACTATCCACTTCCTAATATTCATTTCTATATTTAGTATCTGGTTTCCAGTTATAATATTCTAAATAAACTCATGCAAGACTGAGAGGAACTTTAGGAAACGAGACTTTTCACCTCCAACTTTGGAAGGTTTCCCAGATAAGGTTTTGACTGCTACAATTATAGAGGGCGGTAACAAACATCCATCTACCCTTTAACCCATCCTCCACAGGAAGGGAAGGGAAGAAGATTGGGAGGGGTGCGAGAAAAGCTAAGCACGGAAACAAGCCAGCAGTCCTTCTCGGCGACCCAAAACCAAAGGTGGGATCACGACCTGTGCCTCCCTAAGCCACACTAGCTGTTCTGCCTTCCTTTCTGTTCTGAACATTCTCACTTAAAATAATGATCCCAATATAAAAACGGGTTGGGAGTTGAGACGAAACAACTAGACCACTGGGTGGTATTTTAGTATTCTCTCTAGCTTGAAAATCTTTCACACTGAGAACAAGTTATTAGTCCATAATGTTTCAAAGTGATGTTTGAAAGATTTTATAGTGTGGGTTTTGATAAAGCCTTTTTCAATTGATACGTTGACAGCCACACTGCACAAATTTCACTTATGTCCCAAGGGTCCACCCAAATTCCCTTGAGGGAATTATCATCAGTCATACTTACGCAGATCTGCCTTCCACATCAAGTTTGCCTGGATTGATGCCCTTTTTAGCAAGGATTGAGGAAACTTTTTCTACATCTCCCCTCTCTGCGGCTTTCATCAATCGGTCATCATATTTGTTCCAATCTGCTGCATGCTGCAAAAAGGAAAAAAATAAATAAACATGGCCTACTCTCTACACTATATTAGTAAGACTTTGTCAAGAAGGAAGGAAAAGAGAAAGGAGAGCAATACTGCATAATATATCACTCAATCTCCACTGCATCCCACATTTCCTTCTCCCTGCTGTGCTAACTTCATGAGAAGAGCCTCTTCAAAACACATGACATTCAAGAATTATTTTAAGTTCTACTTTTGAGAAAAGCATGTTTCTCATGTTCTCTGCTGTTTTCTTTGCTTTCAGAGCAAAGAAAGGAAATTAATAATTGTTGAACACCGGCCCTGTGCCAGGCATGATTTATTCAAACGACCCTAGTAAACTAAAATTGTCAACCCCATTTAACAGATGAGAAAAGTCAAGGCTCCGGGGATGTTAAAAGACCTGAGTGGCCAAACCCAACCAAGACTTCCCACAATTTCCAAAATCAGTGTGCTTCTCCTAGTCTCTAACTCCTGCTTTCAGATTTGGCTCTGGTCACCTATTACCCAAGACCTTAGATGCAGTGGAATTCTGTACATATTTTAAGACATCCACACACTCACAAAGCTTGTTTAAAAGGTACTGTTGGAAATATATTTATGGAGGCAAATTAGTCACATACACACATTCACATACACTCCGTCTCTGTCTCAAAGAGAAAGCAATTCATCAACCTTCTCTATTAGGATAAAAAGAAACTTCTACATAGAAAAAAACTGAAAAAACAAAAAAGACTTTACAGTATTAACTATTTTAAAATCCTAAGACAATAGGATTGCAGGTGACTTTCATTTTCTTCTTTTTTACATTCAACATATATTGTTTTTAAAAACGATTTTTAATTTTAACAAAAACTCAGTACATGCATCTAAGAGGAAGATCAAAGGCAATTTTTTAAATAGGAGGATGTATCACATGATATATATTTTAATTGTATCAAGGTTATTTTTAACTTTCGAGAAAATATATGCAAAACATTCTGAGGCTAATAACTTCAATTTTTTCTTAGTAGGCAGAAATGTAGAACCCAGAACTAAAATACACACTATTTAACCAAGTAAGGTTTTAGCCTTTTAAAATAGTATACAATAAACTTATTGCTAAATTCTGTACTAAGCCCAGGACTATTTCTAGAACAAAGAAAATTATACCTATTTTACAAAGCAATTCTGTGTCCACAAATAGCATAACAAATCTCTGAGGGAAAAAAAATGAATCTCTTATATGAAGCATATCCTCTAACTGTTCGATCAGTGAGATTACTTTGTATTACCTATCCCCTTCAAACAGCAACACAAAACACCAATTTTCTAGCTAAGTAAGCAGTGTCTTCATTAAATACTTAAAGTGAAAATAAGTATGAAAATTTAATATGAAAAATAAATAAATACATTAAAATTTTAACCTACTCCTGAAAAGCAATGTTTCAATGGAATCTGGATCATGTAACCTACACAGGCTTCAGCATTGTTGTTTCCAAATTAGTTAAATTTGGAGATGAGCCCACTTCCTCCTAACTTCAAAAGCTCGAATTGTCAACTCTGAGACTAGCCCTATTTACTGGCTCAAAGTCTCAACTACATTTTAGGCATCCCCCCTTATTTAGCTTTAAAACAAAACAGTTTACAGACTCTAAATTGGGGAATGGTAGTAGATGAAGGCTTAAGAGACTTGTGTTTTCAAATGCCTTAGGGATTAAGTCATGTTTAAGACACAGATACTTGCTCGAAATTGATTAGTTTATCCTTGCAGTTAAAACAATCTCAACTTTATTTCCAAGTAAACTGCTGGCTGGAGAGAGGAGCTATTTAAAACACGAAAAAAAACCCTATGAAATCCTAAAGTAAGGCTTTTTAGAAGATAATTAAACATGATCCAAGTCTCATATTATCATGGGATTTTTCAGTTCCGCGTCACCAAGCACTGTTTTCCATCACGGTCCACTGTCAGTTAACAGAAATACTGCTCAATTACTAAGATTCTATTATGTGCTTTTTAAACCCAGAAAAAGAGAACTGTTGTTTGCTATCACTAACCCCAATCTGCTCATCAAATTAATCAGAAAGAATAACAGAGACCACAGTTAGTTAAACGGTAGTACATTTTACAAGAATACAGTTCAGAAAGCCTAACCGAGAATCTTCCGTGACACTGGACAGCAGGGATACCTACTCTGTTCTTGGGAGCACAAGAAAACCAACAGTTCATCATAGACAGGATTTAGTTTCTGGTTGCTAGCAGCAAGCTACTTTGCATTAAGTTACAAATCTCTGTGGCTCACAAAGCACGCCCTCAGACAAACTCCTAAGCAGTGAATCCGTCCCTCTCGTTACAAATCTTCCTGTTCCACAATCTTCATGCTGGGCTACACTTAGCTTGGATCTCTAACGATATTTTCTTCGTCTTCGGGATCCTTCTCCGCCTTCATAACGCTTGCAAATTATTTTCCTTGCGGAGCAGCACTTGATGAAGAGCAGCCCCCCCGTCAGGTACTGTTAACTCCTCCTATTTCTTATTGTTTAGAAGCTGTCTTTCCATGAGGCTGTCCCTTTCGGGGACTCCACTGGGAAATCTAAACAGCCCTCTACATCCTGCTGCCTGGACACCGCAACAGGGACGCTGCAGTGCATGATAAAAACTGTCCGCCTCCAAATCCGCCCGTGAACAGTGCGTAGACGGCCTCCCATTGGTCGGGTTCTAGTTGATTCCATAGGCCTTGACAGCTGAGTGACAGAAACGGGCAGCTAAGAATATACTGTAAATGCATGCTTCTCCTCTGAGTAATAAATTTCAGGTTTACTGGGGACAAATGACTCAAACACATTGTAAAATGTGCTTATTATACATTGAGTGACATTATGACAACACGGTTAAGAGGTGAATTTGGCTATTCCACAAGACAATGTTTAAAACCAGTTTCCGTCTTAGGATGTATCATGAAGATATAATTGCCTTGATAAACAGAATATAAAATTCTATTTTAAGCAAATGTGTCACACTTTAATTTCACACACACACACACACACACATGCATCGAGTAACGTTTTCAAATTTTCTCCATTTCCCTTCATACCCCTATGAGGCTCACTGCATACAAGCAGGTTTCAGTTTACAGCTGCTGCCAGTCTGTCTCCTAATATGTGAAATGAGAAGAGCCAGAGGCACCGCCAAGACACTAAATAGACTGCATTATGATGACTACTTTCAACAAATTTTAAATTTAACTCAGTACTTTTAATTTCTGAGTGTAGCACCCTGCCTGATCTGACAAGTAAATATTTTATCAGTCGAAAATCAAATTATCTGGATTCATGAATTACAAAACAATAAACATTAAAAACTAAAGGAGGCAAATGCATATTGAACACTGGGCCAGACTGTAGATACAACTCCGCTTGGGGACAAAGCAGCCTACATCTCTACATTCTTTATGATGTTTAACAATACTTGTACCAACGTTCCTTACATTATCAAGGAAAACAACAAACATCTAAAAGTTCCAGGCTATTTTTTTACCTTCTATTACCACAATAGCACGACAGTAATTTATACTTCCTCCAAAAAGACAAATTTGGGAAAACTGTTTCATGGCAATGCAAAACATTCCACCACAAGTGTTTATAGGCAGGAGACAACTGCTATACTATAGATCATGCTGCCAGTTAAAAACTGTTACAAACTTAATCAAGCAATCCGCTTCCTACTAACTTTAAAATATTAGGCACATATTCTAATTTATAAAATATGTAAGTTCATAATGTATTATTTTTGAGACAATTATTTTTTTCCCCAAATCACATTAGCCATCACAATGGACTCTTGGCTAGACCCTGAGACTCCACCCACTCTATTTCACCCTTCTTCAGAGGGAATCTGGGATGAAACTCAGGACCTGTCCTTTGGTTAACAAAGCAAGCACATTCTTTCTAGAAATAGGACTGCAAAGGCAAAAGAAATAAAAAGGAGGAAATCTATAACAAGTAAAAAAACCATGTAAGGAACTGTCCATGCTAAGGCTTAGGAAGACAGGATTTATATGCCCTCCTCTACTGTGGACATCCTGAGCCTCTGCATCCTCTGTCACAATCTCCTGTTCCTACTCTCACACCCTCCTTCCCAGATATTTCTCAAAAGCCCTAAGTCCCACCTTTGCTGTCCCCCATGCCTGTAGATTCTTCTCTCACTTTCTCAAAAGGTACTTCCTTTTGGTACTTCTCACACCTCATATCTAAACAACTCCAGCCTCACTCTACTCCTACCACTTTTTTTTTTAAAGTAAGCTCTACATCCAATTTGGGCTTGAACTCATGATCCCAAGATCAAGAACCACATGCTCTACTGACTGAGCCAGCTAGGCGCCCCTATTCCTACCACTCTTAAAATTCCTACCCTGTTGTACTTTTCTTCATAATCCCCATCAGTATCTGCCATCATATCATATGTTTATTTATTAGCTTACTGCCTATGTCTGCTTTTTGCTTCAAAAAGAATCAAAATAGGGCGCCTGGGTGGCTCAGTTGGTTAAGCAACTGCCTTCGGCTCAGGTCATGATCCTGGAGTCCCGGGATCGAGTCCCGCATCAGGCTCCCTGCTCGGCGAGGAGCCTGCTTCTCCCTCTAACCCTCCCCCCTCTCATGTACTCTCTCTCTCTCATTCTCGTTCTCTCAAATAAATAAATAAATAAATCTTAAAAAATAAATAAATAAACTTAAAAACAAGATCCCTTTAAAAAAAAAAAAGAATCAAAATAATCAGGGGGCTGACTGAATTCAACAGCACATTATAAGGATTACACACCATGACCAAGTGGGGTTTATTCCTGGAATGCAAGGATGGTTCAACAGATGAAAAGTGATCAGTGTAATATACCACATTAACAGAATTAAGGACAAAAATCACAGGAGCATCTCAATTGATGTATATAAAGCATTAGACAAGATTCAAACATCTTTCATTATAAAAACATTCAACAAACTGGAAATAGAAGGAAACTACCTGAACATAATAAGGGCCATATGTGAAAAGCATGTAGCTGACAACATACTCAGTGGTGAAAGAGGAAAGCTTTTCCTCTAAGATCAGGAATAAGACAAAGATGCCCATTCTCGCCACTTTTATCCAATACAGTATTGGAAGTCCCAACCAGAGCAATTAAAAAAAAAAGGAAATTTTATTAAAAACTAGAAAGGAAGAAGTAAAATTATCTGTTTGTAGATGATATGATCTTATATGTAAAAAACTCTGAAAAATTCCACAAGAAAAAGAACTGTTAGAATAAACAAATTCAGGGGCGCCTGGGTGGCTCAGTCGGTTAAGCGTCTGCCTTTGGCTCGGGTCATGATCCCAGGGTCCTGGGATCGAGCCCCACATCGGGCTCCCTGCTCAGAGGAGAGCCTGCTTCTCCCTCTCCCTCTGCCTGCCTCTCTGCCTACCTGTACTCTATCTCTCTGTCAAATAAATAAATAAAATCTTTAAAAAAAAAAAAAAAAGAATAAACAAATTCAGCAAAGTTTCAAGATACAAAAATCAACACACAAAAAATCAACTGTGTTTCTATGCACTAACAATGAACAATCCAAAAATGAAACTAATGTAACATTTCCACTTACAATAACATCAAAAAGAATACAATAATGTGGAGCACCTGGGTGGCTCAGTCTGTTAAGCCTCTGCCTTCAGCTCAGGACATGATCCCAGGGTCCTGGGATTGAGCCCCACATCGGGCTCCCTGCTCAGCGGGGAGCCTGCTTCTCCCTTTCCCTTTGCCTCTCCCCCTGCTTGTGCTCTCTCATGCATGCTCTCCCTCTCTCTCTCAAATAAATAAAAATCTTTAAAAAAAGAATACAATAATTAAAAATAAACCTAATCAAGGAGTTGAAAGATCTATTCACTGAAAACTACAAAACACTGCTGAAAGAAACTAGAGAAGGCACATATAAATGGAAAGGCAGTGTTCATGGCTTGGAAGACTTAATGTTATTAAGATATCAATACTACCCAGAGCAATCTACAGATTAAACACAATCCTTGTCAAAATTCCAATGGCTTTTTTTGGGCAGAAATAGAAAACTACATCCAAAAATTCAAATTGAATCTCAAGGGAACACAAATAGCCAAATAATCTTGAAAAAGAAAACCAAAGTTGGAGGTCTCACACTTAACGATATCAAAACATATTATAAAGCTACGTAATCAAAACATATTATAAAGCTGTGTAATCAAAACAGTGTGGTACTGGCATAAAGACATATATAGACCAATGAAATAAAATAGAGAACTATTGAAATAAGCCCTCATGTATGTTGTCAAATGATCTTCAACAGGGTGCTCAGGCTACTCAATCGGGAAAGGAGAGTCTCTTCAACTAATGGTGCTGGGGAAACTGGATATCCACATGCAAAATAATAAAGCTGGGCCCTTATCTTACACCATATACAAAAATTAACTTAAAATGATTAAGACCTAAATTTAAGATGTGACCACAAAGCTCTTAAAAGAAATAGAGAGGAAGCTTTTTGACATTGGACTTGACAATGATTTCTTAGGTATGACACCAAAAGTACAGGCAACAAAAGCAAAAACAGACAAATGGGATTACATTGAACTTAAAAACTTCTGTACATCAAAAAACAAAACAAAAAAACAAAACACTTCTGTGCACCGAAGGACACAATCAATAGAGTGCAAGGGTGACCTATGGAATGGGAGAAAATATTTGCAAATTATATTAGATACAGGGCTAATAGGCAGACTATATGAAGAAATCCTACATCTCAGTAACAAAGAAACAAATAACCCAATTAAAAATGAGCAAATGACTTGAATAGACATTTCTCCAAGGATAATACACAGATGATCAACAAGCAGATAAAAAGATGCTCAACATGATTAGTCATTAGAGAAATGCAAATTATAATCATGAGCTATCACTTCACATTCATTAGAATGACTATCAGAAAAACAGAAAATGGGGCGCCTGGGTGGCTTAGTCATTAAGTGTCTGCCTTCGGCTTAAGCCTGGGATCAAGGCCCACATCGGGCTCCACGCTCCGTGGGAAGCCTGCTTCTCCCTCTCCTACTCCCCCTGCTTGTGTTCCCTCTCTCTCTGTGTCTCTCTGTCAAATAAATAAAATCTTAAAAAAAAAAAAAAAAAAACAGAAAATAGTAAGTGCTCACAAGGATATTGAGAAACTGGAACCCTTGTGCACTGTTGGTGGGAAAGAAAAATGGTGCAGCTACTACGGAAAACAGGATGGCATTTCCTCAAAAAATTAAAAATTAAAAAAAATTAAAAACAGAACTACTATTTGAATAAAGCAGGGTCTCAAAGAGGGATCTTAAACCAATACTCATAACAGAATTATTCACAATAGCCAAGATGTGGAAGTAACACAAATGTCCATTGATGAATGGATAAACAAAATATGGTACATACATGCAATGGAATATTATTCAGCCATAAAACGGAAGGAAATTCTGTCACATGCTACGACATGGATGAATCTTGAAGACATTATGCTAAGTGAAATAGACCAATTCCCCAAAAGACAAATACTGTACAATTCCACTTACATGAGGTATCGAAAGTAGTCAAATCATAAAGTATAGTGGTAAAGTAAAAAAAGTAAAATGGTGGTACCCAGGGGCTAGAGGAAGAGGGAAGTAAGGAGTTATTGTTTAATGGGTATAGCTTTACAGATTTGTGAGATGAAAAAATTCTGGTGACCAATTACACAAAAATGTGAATATACTTAACACTACTCAACTGTACACTTAAAGTGGTTAGGATGGTAAACTGTACATGTTTTTCATCACAATTAAAAATAAAAATAATAAAATGAAAGAAATGCAATCTCTCACAATAACATTAACATGATTAATAATTTAAAAAAAAGACAGTGAGGATATAGACGAAACAACATTAGCTATAGGTTATTGATTGTTCAAGCTGAGTTATAGGTTCATCAGGATTCATTACACCAAACGTCCTCTCAACTTCTGTATATTCCATGCACTTCTCATACATGGTCCAATAAATCTGGTTGGTGTATAAATTTGTAAACTATATATTATATTGCTTATCACCAATGCCCTTCACGGACTCATTAATTGGCAGGAAATGCAGCACATCCTTTCTACTCAATCCTCTCTGGATTAAAATTAAGCTATTAACATTTCAACATATCTTGGTGAGTCCACAGGCATATGCTAACAAAGATAAGCTCTGTGATATCAAATGAAAGCATTCTAAAAAGCAGCAGCAAGTTTTTTAAGGAGCACTAATGTTTACTGGATATTATAACAAATACCTTTCTAAAGTCAGGGACTGCTGTCTTTTGAAAAAAAGATATTCATCAAACTCAGAATGCAGCAAGCCAAAGTATGTACAGTAAATGTCAAAATACAGCTGTTTCTAGAGAATAAATAGAACATTCTAACACAAGTAGGTATTTTGCTTTCTAGACCTAACGGGAGAATAACTTTAAACTCCAAATCAACATAAAGGAAGTCACTTAAAAGTTCTGACAATGACTCCCTCATATTAACATCAATTGTAAATTCATAACTTTTTTGAAAATTATGAAATGTTTAAAAATGTTATAAAAGTAATACATGTTCAGTGTAGCAAATCTATAATACATTTCAGTTTGTTATGTTAAAATAGAGAATGTGTAATTCCACCATGCAGAAAGACCATTATTAAAAATGCTGTATATTAATCTCCAATCTCTATTCTTTTTTTTTTTTAAGATTTTATTTATTTGACAGAGAGAGAGACAGCGAGAGCAAGAACACAGCAGGGGGAGTGGGAGAGGGAGAAGCAGGCTTCCCGCCAAGGAGGGAAGAATCATGACCCAGGCCGAAGGCAGACGCTTAACAACTGAGCCACCCAGGAGCCCCTAATCTCTATTCTATAAAAGATCTAATCTTTTATATGTTTTAAACCTGCATGAGTCCAACAGTTGCTTCATTTACACAATATTTAGGATAGAAGGTCTCCTGAGAAGAAATTTATAGATGCAAATAAACAAGGAGACTTTAAAATATATGCAAATCCATATAAAATATTTATATTTTAGAGGCAGACTCAACAGATTACAGCTAAAATGACTGATGACCAGTTTTAACCTAAAGGCAATTTTTTATTTATTATCCCAAAGAGAAATATACAGGATAACAGTAAAACTTTCATAAAAATTGCTTAAAACAAAGAGGAGTCAGAATATCTAATTATTTAACAAAAATATCTAATTAACAGATCTTAATAATTTTGGTGTCATGGACCTCTTTAAGAATCTGATGGTAGCAATGGATCCTCCTTTAAAAATTATATATAAGCACATATTCAGAAAAATTCACTGATCTCCCTACAAATATGGAATCCACGAACCCCAAAATAAAAAAACCCATAACATAAAGAGAAGTAGAGAGAGTTTTTTCTCTTATACAAGGTTCATAAAACAAGTACTCAAGAACTGCCAGAGGATTGGATAATTTAGTTGTTCAATAAAAATTTACTGAGCATCTATGTATAAAGGGATATAAATACTTCACCCAACTTTCAAATATGTATGATCATTTGATATGTGCCATGCTACATGGTGGGTGTTAGGTATACCACAGGGAAGAGACAGACAGACATGAGTCCTGGTCTCAGGCAGTTCACAGAAATAAAACCCAGTCACTTTCCTATTGATCTCACAGTGTAAAAAGACAGACAGATATATATGTAAACATGCATATAATCGTAATACACTGTGAAAATACCACAATAGTTATGTGTAAGGTATAGAAGTAGTTCAAAAGACAGAAAAGTCAGAAGTTTTGTAGAAAAAAACTAAACTAACTACTGAAGGATGAGTAGAAAATCACCAGGTTTGAAATAGCACCACAAATTAGGAAAATACCAACTCAACTTGCAGCCCTTTATGGTTTATAAAGCACTTCATATTCATGATTGTCAATTAAAATCTATATACAATTGACTCACATACACACAACCCAAGCTTCTCTAAGCTCCAGGCCCATGTATTCAAATATCTTTTTGACAATTCTTCAATGTCTTAAAACTAAGACATGTTCCTCCTCCTGAAATCTGATCCTATTCCAAATTGTGGTAACACAGCAAATGAAGCCATGATCTATCTAGTTGTACAAGACAGAAATCTAGAAATCAGTCTTGATACCTTCCTCTCCTTGGTCCTCCATCACCAAATCCTGGGGATTTCACTTCCCCATTATTGCTCAAATTCCACATCTCATTTCCATGTCCATCATCATTACCCTACTTCAAGTTAGCAGCATCCCTCACCAGGATGACCACAGTGATGAAGAGTCTGGCCATATTCATTCTAACCCTTCCCTATATTCTCCACACTGTAGCCAGAGTGGCTTTTCCAAAATGTAAACCTAGTCATACCACCACCACTAGCACTCCCTTCCATATACCCTGCCCCACCCCACTTGTGATCCTTCAGCACTTTTCTATTCTTGTGGGACAAAGACAAAATTCCTTAACAGAGTCTATAAATCCCCGAGCAGTGTTGCCCCTCAACCTCCTCAGCCTCATCACATGAAACGTTAACACTGTTTCTCATGTTATATATTGCAGATACTGAGTCACTAGGAGATCATGGAATTTTGTCCACTAAAATTAGCTGCAGAATGATTCGAGAATCCTATTATTACAACTTCTTGTCCAGTGCTTTCCACCAATTATGCTATTTCCACTTTTCTACTCATCTGAAAATAAATTTTTGATGTAAAAATGCAAGTGTATTTTAAAATTTTAAACATAAGCTTAGATGTCCTTTATAGCAAAAAAGGATGAAAACTTCCACATTTGCCTGTCTAAGCTTTTATGAAGCACCTACTACATGTCATGAATGGCACTGGGGATACTGCAGTGAATAAACCAGCCTACGTCTCTCATTTTTTAAAAAACCACTTTACTGAAGTATGATTGACATGTAAAAAGCTGTACATACTTAATGCTTAAACTCAATGAGTTTGGGGATAGGTACACACCCATAAAACCATCACAACCATCAAGGCCATAAGCTACCAGAGGCTCTCTTCTAATGGAATTTGATGTTCTAACAGGATAAGATAAGGAAAACAAGAAAGTATCAGGTGAGAACAGGGAAGGAGATGTGATGGAATGCTGGGGATAGATTAGAGTAGATAGACTGGCCAACCCCAAAGTTCTGAGAAGGTGATACTGATGATTCGAATGAAAAGTAACAGCCAGCCTGTGAGAATGTCCATTTCAGATGGAGGGAACAACCAGTGAACGGTTGTTAGCATGTTTGGAAGAAGGCCAATCTAGCTGATGTATAATGAGTAAGAAGGATCACAGAATGAGATGAGGGACAGGAGGGCAGCTACCACCAGACCTAAAAGTGGGATTCCCCAGTTGTATCCTCAACATTGTTCAAAAGAGATTTCTTCAAGAATTAAGACAATTCTTTTTCATAGGGTTCTTTTGGCCACTTTAGAATCAAGACTAAAAAAAAAAAAAAATTCATCCCAACTTACTATTTTTTTTCACTTCCAAGAATTTATTTTAAAAATAACCAACTGAATCCCAACTTGCCTTGAAATGTTTATAAGATTAATCACTTTAACATAATAGATATATAACATAATATTTAACATAATAGATATTAGAATAATCTACCTCACCCACATCAGACCTAAAAACCTGAACCTGGCAATGAACTACACTAAAAAATCCACCAGAGAAGGAAAACAGCACCTCCAAAAATAGGATTTCACAATCACATCCACAAGATAAGGCTCTTCAAATAAAAAGAACATAGGGGCAACTAAATAAAGTCTTCTCCAGGGGGGGAAAAAATCCTAAATATAAACTAAACAACATGTACGTTTAGGCAAACTGCCCTAAATATCTAACTGAAACAGAACAGGCACTCATAGTACTCTACAATTGTCAACATTCCCCATTGCTAAACCCAAGGCAAGCTCTGCCGCAGCTGAAAACTGAGCAAACAGCACAAAGCAAAGCTCACGAAGCATAAACATTCCTTGCAGATTAGGCTGCACAATAAAGAACTGTTCTACAGTTCATTGGATTGGTGATAATTAAAAATATTTCCCCCATTCCATGTAGTCCAAGGTTATTTATTCCCCCCTCTTATATAACATCAAATTAGAGCTTACATAACAGAAGAGGCAAAGAAGAACGTTAAAATAAACCAGAAAAACAAAAGCTGTACATCCAGCTTCTCTATCCCTGGCCCCTGACTTTCTTCCCTTTCTCATTTTTCTTTATCCTTATTTAATTGTGCCCCATCTGCTTTTCTTTATCTCTCAAGTCTTCCACTGTGCAACTGGAAGTATGTAGTTATGACTCAGCGAAACAAATAGAGGAAAGGGAAAAGTGTAAGTCATCGATCATGTTTCTGACCAAGACAATAACAAGCTAAATCCTTCTTTATGGAATTTCTCTACATAAAAATATCATGGACCAAAAAGGTAATAATAGTTATTATTATTATTACTATTTAAATAATAAATCTAACATCTTCAGGACTGAAGGTAGCTATGAAATCTGAAGGGAAAAAAAAAAACTTTAAAGAACTGGAGTCGGAAAGACTGAGAAAGCACTGCTTTGATAAGATTTCCTGACCACCTGGGTTTGAGCCTAATCTAGTCTGTTGTATAAATACCCCTCCCTATTGCAGGAGTTCCTTAACAAATTCCTGTAACAAGTTCCTATAACAAATGTTCCTTTACTAAAACTTGTCTAAAGGTACCCAAAAAAGTTTATGAAAAATATAGACAGGATATCACCTCTCCAATTTTAATAAGTATCATCCGTTTTGTAATACTATTTATTTTACCTTTCCTCACTAGCAGTAGCATTAAATTCCAAAGTAAATATAGATCTTAAACACAATAAATGATAATGTTTATCATACAAGAATAGAGCTCTCAGGCTATAGAAGTAAGATTTAGAATGTTAACCAATTGGTTATTTGGGAAACATAAACTTTGTCCCTAGAAAATGTTATAGAAAAATGTATTCAAATTAGAGTTCTCTAAGTGCCTAAATGCCATGAGTGAAACTAAATATGAAGGTTAAAAACTGAGGAAGGTCTATTACGCCTCCCACCCAAACCTACACACACCAATGAACAGAGTAATACTTCTGGTGAGTTTTAACAAACATTTACATATATATATATATTGGCAAAAATGTTTGTTAAAACTCACCAGAAGTATTACTCTGTTCATTGGTGAGATATCTATCTATCTATCTATCTATATATCAAAACAGGACAGATTTAGGAAGCATTCTGTGTTTATCCCTAACAAAGTCAAGAGCAAAACAGATACACTTATAAAAAAGCCTCTGATGGGGTTTGACCGCAATGAAAAATAAGAGCTATTTTTGTTCCTTTGGCTTTCTATTTTTTCTTGGCTTTGCAAGGAAACATTAGCTAAACAAAAATATGTTGCAAGTACTCAAAAGACTCTTCAAGAACTAACCTGATACAAAGCTTTACACTACAGGCAAATATTTTTAAAATCTAAAATGAGAAATATAAACACACAGAGGGTTATAGGAAAATGTATGTTTTTGTAAACACATCAGAAGTTAACTCCTTCTCTTTTTACTTACTGAATAATACAGTTCTACACAAAACTGTAACTCTTCATACACACGTATTTTACACAGGATAGCCTTCCTTTGAGGTCTTAATGTATGTCTCCCATGTTAAAAATACCTAGTTGAGGTAATAATTACTCTCATAATACTTACATCTATAATAAAAAGCACAATATTTAAAATAAAGATTCAGTTTCAAAATTGTTTCAGAAATACTTCTAAGGGCTTTATATATACATAATTGTTAAACTTTAAGAACTCCAGTCATATTGTTATTTCTAGTCTATTGTTATTTCTTTCCAAACAGGGCATAAAGAAACTAAGCAATTTACAATGGTGAACTGTGCAGCCACTATTCATTCCTTTTTTTTTTTTTAAAGATTTATTTATTTCTTTATTTATTTGACAAAGAGAAAGAGAGAGAGCAAAAGCAGGGGAAGCAAGAAAGGGAGAAGTAGACTCTCCGCTGAGTGAGGAACTCACCCAGAATCCTGGGATCATGACCTGAGCCAAAGGCAGATGCTTAACCAACTGAGCCACCCAGGCGCCCCCCACCACTATTCATTCCTTTCACTCCTATAAGCCTATCCCTTTGTCATGTTGACTTTGCCATGCATCCCATCAAGAGATGGCATTTATTTCTTCATCCCTTTAATCTGAGCTGGACTTGTCAATTATTTTGACAAATAGAATGTGGCATAAGACCTTATAGGACTTCTGAATCTAGGTCTCAAGAGACCTTGTAGCTCCCCATCTTGGCATACTACCAGCACAGCGTGAACAAGCTAGTCTCCTAGAGCACCAGAGATCTCGAAGGAGAAGGATCCCAATCGCCCAACCATGAGAGCCTGCAGTGCTGGCTAGCATAATATGCCAGATATATCAGTATGGCCATTTTAGCCCAACCAACCCCTAGATGAGCTACCAAATGACAGCAGCCACATGAGTAACCCCAGACAAGACTGGCGGAACAACCACGTGACAGAGCCCAGCTCAAATTGTTGACCCGTGCAGTCAGCAGCAAATAAAATAGCTGTTGTTTTAAGCCACTAAATTTAAACCTAGGACTTTCTGAAGCCAGGGCCTAGACTCTTTCCACTAACTAAAGCTGCAATTTCCTCTTTGGTTTGGAAACAAATACATCTTGTAGTCTAATTCAATTTTATCGATATTATACAAAAGCAACCAAATTGAGAAATAATAGTTTATCCATTATCTTAAAAAAGAGGATAAGAAATAAAAATAAAAAAATAAAAAATAAAAAAAGGGGATGAGTTGGGAACACTAATATACCTTTTTACCATCTTAAAAGAAATAGATACATTGAAATCTGAAATTAAAACATGAAACCGATAAAATTTTGTAGAAAAAGTACTTTCCAGGGGCGCCTGGGTGGCTCAGTTGGTTAAGCATCTGCCTTTGGCTCAGGTCATGATCCTGGAGTCCCGGGATCGAGTCCCACATCGGGCTCCCTGCTCAGCAGGGAGTCTGCTTCTACCTCTGACCCTCTTCCCTCTCGTGCTATCTCTCATTCTCTCTCTCTCAAATAAATAAAATCTTTTTTAAAAAAAGTACTTTCCATTCCCAAAGATACATGAGTATTCATTTAAAACTAATAGCATTCATATGCATTTTATCCACAAAGACTGAATCTATATGTGATCTAAAAGAAAATCTGAATGGCTATGCAATAAAAATTAAGAAACCATTAATTTTTATGAATCTAATAAAATTTGTGACTTTAAGCAATAAAATATTACTACTGTAGTGTTTAATGAGTATATATTTATCCTTGAATGGAGACACTGCACTAGGAGTAGGCCATTACAAAACAAGAACCACAAGATCCTTTTCTATATAGTAACGGTTGGCAAACATTTTCTGTAAAGGGCTAGACAGTAAATATTTTAGAATTTGCAGGCCATGCGGTCTCTATTTTAACTACTCAACTCAGCCATTATGGAATGAAAACAGCCATAGACAATATATAAAGAATAACCATGTCTGTGTTCCAATAAAACTTTATTTATAAAAACAGGCAGTGGGCCACAGTTTGCCAAGCCCTGTTTTAGGTATTCAATTATCTTCAGCCAAAACATACTGAGTTTATTAGCTATGATCAAGCTAATTTGTTTGTGCTTTACAATGAGACCTACGAGAGAGTACTCTGTGTTCATATTCTACTATCTGCAAAATAGCACTAGAGATATATGACAGTAAAATTCTGTATCACCTTGGCTCAGCTTTGTGCCCAGTGTTTTGTCAAACATGAACTCAGATGTTGCCAGGAAAGTATTCTGTAGATGTGACTGACATCTAAAATATGTTGACTTGAGTTAAAGGAGATTACCCTTGATAATGTGGATAGGCCTCATCCAATCACTTTAAGACCTTAAGAGCAAAAACTGAAGATTCCCTGACAAGGAGCAATTCTGTCTCATGACTGTACCACAGAAATCCTGCCTGAGCTCCTAGCCTGCTGGCCTGCCTTACAAATTTTGGATTTTCTAGCCCCCACAATTGTGTAAGCCGATTCCTTACAGTAAATAAATATCTCTCTCATAGATATAGATCTATAAATATATATATCTTACTAGCTCTATTTCTCTGGAGAAGCCAGATATAGTATATTAAGGTAATATACAACTAAATTAAAATATATATGTGTGTATATGTGTATGTGTGTATATATATGTGTGTGTGTGTGTGTGTGTATATTCTGACTTTTTATGCACCATCCAAAACTATGTGATAAAGTTATAGTAGACTGTATTATTATTATTTGAGACTATTCATTCCTGTTTCCTTGTAAGATTATTATTACACACACACACATTTATATATCTCTCCATATGTAGATGTGTGATTTATGTAGCATCTCACAGGGAAAGAATAGTCATCCCTAGGTAATTGACTTGGGGATCACCCATGAGATATGATTCGGCCAAGAGAATGTGAACAGATGTGATACACATCACATCTAAGCAAAAACTTGAAGCAACAGTCCAAGTTTTGTGCCAGTCTTCTTGCTTCAGTCGTCAAGAGACTAGCGTATCTCATATAAGGGCTTTTCCTTTAACCTTGGTTCTGGAGGGGAGCCACAGGCTGCTTCTACCAAGCTGACCCACAGTCTACAATATATAGTAGGAAATGTAAGTTTGTTATTTCGAGAAGCCACTGCAATTCGAAGTAATTACTACAACAAAGCTGAACACTGCAGACATTGCCACCAGAAGCCAGGGTGCAACCTTAACAACCTACCACCACCAAAAATAATAAAAATATGTGATGTGGGCTTTAAAGTTGGGTAATGGACAGCAAGGAAACCGTTATCGGAGGTTGGAAAAATGGCAGACCACATCATGTAGTGGTAAATAAACTGTTAACGTGTAAAAAATGAGATAACTTGGTGAAAAGACTGGACTTGTGATTGGCGTCCGAAGTGAGAGGGGGACAGTCTTGTGGGGCTGAGCCCTTAACCTGTGGGGTCTGAGCTAATTCTAGGTAGTCAGTATCAGGATTAAGTTAAACTGTAGGACACCGGGTTGGTTCTCACAGAGAATTGGGGAATCGCTTGGTGTGGAAAAACACACACACACCTGAAGTACAAAAGAACCATTCAGTGAATAGTGAGTAAAGGAAACAAGTGTTTTCCTTTCACCCAGTAAACCCTTTCAATGAAACAAAATGGCTCAGAGGAGGAGCTCTGCCCACAGGAAGAGACTAAGGATGTGGTCCCACAGAACCCCAATAAGCTCAAGGTAACTGTATTGAAGTCTAGAGAAAAATGCATATGCCAAAAATCAAGGATATAGTAATTAGTACATGGATCTGACTCAACCAAATAGTTAGAAAGACCCAAGACAACTTCCAAAACAACCCCCAGCCTGGGTTTAGAGTCTGTTACTCTTCTAGACCATATTTGGGTCCCCAGGTTTCTACAGGCAAGAAGCAGGCCAGGAAAGCCATTCAACCCTTACCTCATTCCCCAGTCAACAAGGGCATACCCTCCAACACTCTATTCAAATATGGACAAGGATGATATATTAAAGGAAACATTCACGAAGGGCACAGCCAAGAGCCATGGAAAACAATGGACTAGGGAGCTACACACAGGAGCATAACCAGAGCCAAATCAAGGAACATCCCCCAGTGCCAAGAAAAGGAGCCCTCATTACATTTATCCAACAGGATTTTTACAATTGTCAGTGACTGCTGGGTGCCTCCATCCTTCCCATTTCCTTATAGGAATGTTTACTGTCAATAGCCTATCCCTGTTCCATCACTGTATGTTGGAAAGAGGGATGGTAGAAAAATAACTGGTCTCCGGGTCAAGAAAATCTATATACATAAAAGACATACAAATTCTAATGAGGTTCTAGACTTCAAAAGTAATGTGATTGAAAGAAATTTTTGAGATACTTCCCTCGACAAAAAGAAAAATGTATTTTGTAAGCACAAGATAAGAAAGTTGGCATTTGGGATGAAGAAGATAAATTGTAGTAGATGACATTATTGTTCACTATTTACCACCCCCATCCTTGGAAGAGGCTTCCACATTCCTGCCTCTGATTTATAACTTGCTTACACTTCCAGTGGGAAGAGTATTTGTCCCTACACCTCACTACTCAGAGCCGAGCCACGTGACCTGCTTTGGCAGTCATGACGCACTGCACACCTGAGCAGAAGCTTTAAGAGCCATCACAGGTTTCAGACAACCCTCTGAGTTCTCACTACCATGCAAATGGCAGGTCCAGACAGAGGCTGCTCCTTCCGTCTGGGTCTTAGAATGAAAACGTGTGGAGTAGAGCCACTCTGTAGAGGCAGCTCAAAGTCTACGTGTAACATAATAGTTATAAACCACCAAGATTTGTGGGTTGTTTCTGCAGCAAAGTTGATCAGTGCAGAAACTAAATGAAACAAAGGTTAAAAGGGAAAGAATTATGTGATGCATGGCTATTATTTTGGTAGTTGACTATAGTGTGAGATGCCTATGGTTGTAGGTGAGTACAGTTCGTGGATCGATGTTTCTATGGCACCTATTGGTACGGGTAAATATGGATTCTATAGAGGATAAATCAATTCAGTTTAGTTGTTGAAAGTGAGGTTGTGGCAAAAATAAAACTAAGGTTGCAAACCTGATAAATTAACATTTATTGTTAATAATAAACACTCACATAGTCCTCAACTATAATTTAAAAAGACTTTTATTACCATCTTCATTCCCCATATAAAGCAAAAGAAACCTAGGGAGGTTCAGTAACTTGCCAACATTAAATAACTACTAAGTGGCAGAGTTAAAATTCAAATTCCAAGACTAACTAATTTTAAACTTTAAAGTAACAGATTATTTAGTAATCATTCCACTGAAGTGATAACTTGATTTTATACTATTTACCAATTCTTTAAGACAGATGCAAGAGAAAACTGATACCATAAACTCAGTTCTAAGTCTAAATCTTATTAAACAAATATATTATTCATAATGGATTTTTTCTTTTATACTCTACAATATTCTTATTAATGTGACAACCAGAAATCTAAAACAATACATTGTTTTAATTTCTACTGGGTACATTTTCTTTTTTTTTTTTTAAAGATTTATTTATTTATTTGAGAGAGTGAGAAATGAGAGAGAGAGAGAGAGTACATGAGACGGGGGGAGGGTTAGAGGGAGAAGCAGGCTCCTCGCTGAGCAGGGAGCCCGACGCGGGACTCGATCCAGGGACTCCAGGATCATGACCTGAGCCGAAGGCAGTCGCTTAACCAACTGAGCCACCCAGGTGCCCTGGGTACATTTTCTTAAATGTAGGCTATAGTAATTCAGAATTGTAAAGATTCAGATAAGTGATGGCCTAAATTTACCTTGTCAATACGAAAAAGATTTCCCAAGTAAATTAATAATGCATTAAAATGATGGGTGACGCATCTCAGACTAAAAGAACAAACACTTTAAAAACCATTTATAGCCCTTACACTACTCACATAAACCACAAACAAGAGTTATTTCTTACTACATAATACATGTTCATTGTAGAAAAATTAGACAAGACTAATATGTACGCCCAAAAAAAGGTGGAAAAGATAACCTAGCAAAACCACTGCTAAGAGATAACAATAACTTCATATTTTCTTATCTTTCCATATTCTCAATACTTAGATACACACATACTTTTAAAATAAAAATGAGGGGGCGCCTGGGTGGCTCAGTTGGTTAAGCGACTGCCTTCAGCTGGGGTCAGGATCCCAGGGTCCTGGGATAGAGTCCCACATCGAGCTTCCCTTGCTCTGCGGGAAGCCTGCTTCTCCCTCTCCCTCTGCCTGCCACTCTCCCTGCTCTCTCTCTGCCAAATAAATAAATAAAATCTTTAAAAAATAAAAATAAATAAATAAAATCAAAATGAGGGGTGCCTGGGCGACTCAGTTGTTGGGCTGAGACTGCTTTCGGCTCGGGTCGTGGTTCCAGGGTCCTGGAATGGAGCCCAGCATCAGATGGCTCCCTGCTCGGCGGGAAGCCTGCTTCTCCCTCTCCCACTCCCCCTGCTTGTGTTCCCTCTCTCGCTGTGTCTCTCTCTGTCAAATAAATGAATAAAATCTTTTTTAAAAATTAAAAAATAAAATAAAATAAAAATGATAACATATTATATACATATTTCATATTAACAACTAATAGGAGTTCAACAGAATTACTTATGAATGAATACTCCTAACTTGGAGAATTCCAAAACTTTTTAAAGTATCAATCTTTCTGGCTCCCTCTGCTGGCAACTAAGAGAAGCTTTTTTTCTTTCAATTAGGTGTGAATAATCAAAGGAAAAGCATTAATTTACCATTATTAAAAACATCATTAAAAACCTGTCTGAACGTACCATTAGGCCAGAAGTGGATAGTGGACAATTTTTGAGTGAATTCCTATTAACCAACAGGGATTTGGTATCAGAAAACCCTGGACTGAGTTCCCAGCTTGATCACTTATTTGCTAATGACCTTGGTTAAATTACTTAAACCTTCTGAACTTCATCTGTAAAAGATCAACCACCTCACTAGTTAAAAGAATTAGAGTTAATATATTTATACCTTGGGTATGTTCCAAAGTACTGACACAGAATATGTGCAAGATAAATGGCAGTTAAGTATCACTACTACTACTAACTACTACTCTCACCACCAAGGTGCTGAGCTATGGTTAGAAAGTGTAAGTACTAGGGGCGCCTGGGTGGCTCAGTTGGTTAAGCGTCTGCCTTCGGCTCAGGTCATGATCCCAGGGTCCCAGGATGGAGCCCCACATCGGGCTCCCTGCTCGGCGGAGAGCCTGCTTCCTCTCCCTCTGCCTGCCACTCGCCTGGCTTATGCTCTCTCTCTGTCAAATACATAAAATCTTTAAAAAAAAAAAAAAAAGTGTAAGTACTAAAGAATTCGAATAGGTCTACTTTCACAATATAAACTTACTGTACTTAACACTTTTGTAAAAACTTCCTATTGCTCTCAAGACCAAAATCCTTAACATGGTCTCAAAGATTCTTCATAGTCTGGCCCCTATGACCTCTGAAGTATAATCTTGAAGTTGGATATTCTCTCTCTAGCCCTCCAATCTCTTTTCCCAGAGGGAAGTTCTTCAGAAGTACCGAGTTCCCCCACAGGGTCCCTGAGAACACCCTTCACTTCCTCTAGGCTACTTAACAACAACCTGGTTTTTTAGATCTCAGCTCAGCTTTTTCAGAGAAACTTTCTCTGACTTCCCAGGCCAACTCAGGCCTTCCCTGTTAACATATTTTGGAATACCTCTCCTTCATAGAGATTATGTGGAGTGGTAGCTTTATGTTTAAGTGTGTTAGCATTGTAATAAGGTCTCCCCCAATCCTCTGTCTACACGTTCCTCAAGAGCAAGGAGTACACAGAGTCCTCACAACCTAGCCACTTCTCTGCATGAAGTAGGCAATTAAGTATCTGTTGAGTGACTAAATAAACTGAAATTAACAAATACTGAAATTAAAGAATTCTTTCTAAACCTAACTACTTCAGATAGAAGGTGACCATATAAATAACATTTATGAATACTTGGCTTTGTATTGCTTCTCAGGCTAGTTGATAGAAAATACACATACACTCAGAAAAAGTTGTGTCCTTCAAAGAGATGAATCTTTAAAAACACAGAAACCTAACATATGACAGTCCTTTAACACTTCCAATTCAAATTTTTAATGTGTACGCTTTGTTTTTTCTAACAACTATCCAACTGAAAATGTGTCTGAAACTGAGTGTTTTATACTGTACTAGGGAGTTTCACTTTTCAAGGAAACCTGTGGTAAATGAATTAGTAGAGCTAACAATAACCAGCTAAAAGGTGTGCTTCGTGGTTTCCCTGGGAAGTATGGATACTTCACTCTTTTAACCCAAGGTGTACCTACGATTGCCCTAAGGAGTTTGACCCTTTTACAGATTAAATTCTTTCTTTGTATAGTAAGTATTCCCAAGTATATATTGTAAATTTTGGCCCCAAATGGCTTTCTCCTCTATTCATTTACACCGAGCCAGAAAATAAAATCTGGAAAGCCCGAACCAAAGAAAGCAACAAGGTTTGCAATGCATCTCTCAGATTAAATTCTTTGATAGATTTATTTAGCGAAAATTAATAAAGGGAAACCTCACTAAAATAGTCAGGAAGCCAGAAGCGGGGTTCTCAGGCTCCACCATGCCTCAACTGTACCCAACAGGAAAAGACACACCTTGCACATCAATACTATTAGCTACTACTTTACTACCTCGGCAGGAGGAAGAAAAGTTTTCCTCAGGTCCCAGCAACAGCCAGCCAATGAGAGACTGTCACAACTACTCAGCCAATGAAAAGCCGCTATACTTCAAACTCCACTTTACTCCAATGGACTTTTTGTTTATAACAGCCCTTCTAACTGCGCCTACCCTCTTCGTTTATGAGAGTGTTCCTCTCATTTATCAAGACTTCCCTATGGTTTTGCAACAGTTTGCTTACCCTAAATTGTAATCCTCTCCTATCCTCAAATAAACTCATTTTTGCTGGTAAAATAACTGGCAGTTTTATTTTATTTATCTGACAAAGAAAGAGCACAAGGAGGGGGAGCAGCAGGGAGAGGGAGAAGCAGGCTCCCCGCTGAGCAGAGAGCCTGACGCGGGACTCGATCTGGAGACCCTGGGATCATGACCTGAGCGGAAGGCAGATGCTTAACGACTGAGCCACCCAGGCGCCCCTATCATAATGTTAATCTTAAAAATAAAACTGCCAGGGACGCCTGGGTGGCTCAGTCGTTAAGCATCTGCCTTCCGCTCAGGTCATGATCCCAGGGTCCTGGGATCCGAGCCCCCACCTCCGGCTCCCTGCTCCACGGGAAGCCTGCTTCTCCCTCCCCTGCTCCCCCTGCTTGTGTTCCCTCTCTGGCTGCGTCTCTCTCTGTCAAATAAATAAAGTCTTTTTAAAAAAATTAAATTATAAGATTGCTAGTACATCCTATAACTGCAAAGTAGCAATATTTTCTTCCCCACAAGCTGCATTATATGTAGAAAATCCAGAAATTAATTTCTTCCCTTATGTTAAAGGAAATTAAATTTTAAAATATATCTCAGATTTGTAATAGAATCAAGACCTCAGGGAATCATCAAGTCCAGGAATGGTAAAAACTTGGTGTATATGTGGCCTCTCCCATGGCGAATAGGGATAAATCAATTTAGCTCTCCTTCCTTTTGACCAAGAAGGTGCACAGGCCTCCCTGGTCTCTGAGGATAAAGCAGTAGTCAATAATGTTAAGAACAGCACACTCATTTTAATTGTCACAGGGAGCATTTGCTGCTAAGGGTTGTGAAAGGAGGTAGACAACCACTTCAGGCAAACCTTCCTCTGTCCTGTTTGGAAGGGAAATCTTTTGGACTTTCACAGTGTCCTTCCTTCCCACCTTAAGGAGCACCTCTTAAGATACAGCTCTTAACTCTCCACAGTCCCCATGGAGGTGGAGGGACTGTGACAGCTCAACAATATATTTCCTTCGTTATCACTGAACCAAGAGTGGGGGCACCAATGAAGTACCTGTAAACGTGCTTGAATAAGAATAGAGGTGTGCTGATAAGGAAGGTTTTCAGGAATTCTGGCACTGACCATGCAGGAACAATCCAATATGGAGAAGACATCTAGTCTTCAAAACACCATGGCTTTACACATTTGCATCCTCCCATTCATCCCCAGTGTTGTAATTCAACAAGTAAGCTTCTGATAAACTTGCTTCCAGATTAGGGAGAGACTGGATGGAAGTAACCAGCCCACTGGTCAGCTATTTAGTTCTTATACATTAATAAGATGATACAACACCACAGTGAACTTACAGAACTCAGCATCCTCAAATCCAGTCAAGATTGAGTTTCTGCTCAAACAAGGCTAGGTGAAATTTATCAAGGTGACAAAAGACCTTCACCTTGCAACAGGAACTGAGTCTCCTCTAACAAAACTTCTAATTCAAACTTTTACAAGATACAGAATATATTAGAAGCACAGAGGAAACTATAAAAACTATAAGCAATACTTACTTTCTCATCAGTCTAGAAGCTTCTTTGCTATTCTTTTCATGATAAACTAAATCTCTAACTAAATGTTTTAAAAATACGTATTCCCTACAGTTTCTTCCAATTATTCTCATTTCACTTGGCTTTACTTTAATTTTCTTCTGAACTAGAGATAAGATCAAAGAGCTCAGTACATTGAAAAGGCATGCAAACTGTAATCAAGGTTGTAAAAATCACAGTTTTAAGAAGTAAACACTCAAAAAAAAAAAAAAAGGAAGGAAATAACCAAAGAGTTAACAGCTCTATAATGTGGGATTAGAGAAGACTTTTTTTCCCCCCTGTATTTTCTAAATTTTCTATAATGAATAATATTCTGTTCAAGCTTATCTTATAAGAAACACCCATTCAGTTGCCTTATGAAAAACAGGATTTATCATAAAGATACACAAAGAGCCACAAGGGAAATCTCACAGAAAACAAATAATGGGAACCATAATTGAACTGAGCCCAAGTCTGGAGCTAGACAGTGGCCCGAGAGTCACCTGCCTTCTAGAAACCTCCTGAAGAGAAGAATTGGAGCTGCCACCAAAGCTCTGCTGTGGACACCACGTGGGGCAAGTCCAGGTGATCTTAACACACTCACCCTCAGTCAGGGACATTCTTTGCTTCCATCTTAAACTCTGAAACTCTGAATTTCTTTCACTTTATGTGTAGGCTGTGATTGAAGTACAAGGTTAAGAAAACAGGCAGCTTTTGCTTTAGGATTAAGCTAATGGATTTTAGATTAAGAATTATACATACACATGTTTTTAGAAAGATCCAACAGTATAGGTAAAGTCTCCTTTCTGTTCCCTGGCATTTTGGGGGTGAGGGACATAGTAATCTAAAAAAGGAAAATTTACATTTATGTTTCTAAAAATCATAAAAATATCATTTAACAAAGCACAATACTGATAAAGTTTTTTCTCATTTTATTACATAAACAATTATTGTATAACAACTAGAAATAGCACATAATCCAAACAAACAGGTTCCTTCAAAATTATTTTATATCATTTCAGACAGAAATAATAGAAAGCATTCTAAAACTGACTGCCTCTACTTTAAATACTTTTCTCAACTCTACTATCCACGGAGCAGATAAACTTATATTGACAACCTACTTATAAATTATTTGAGATACTTCATCATTATACAAATATTTCAAGTCCTATTATACTTTCCACCTGTCCTGCTCAGGTTTAATTGGCTAAAATTAAAAGAATTGTTCAAAGTGTTCTCAAAAACTTAAAACATCAAATAAACATAAGGTAGTGATGCTTAAGATTTTAAAATTATTGAATATCCTCAAAGTGTTCTATTGGGTATGGGCAGTTACCTCAGATGGTGGTTTTCAAACCGTTTTAATTTCAAAAAATTTTCTTCAAAGAAGCCCAGAAATGAACAAAGAAAGAGGAGTTGCTCTGTTTGAAGGTAGGGTCCCTTTACAGCCTGTATTTCTTCCTTTGTCCCTGCACCATCGAAGATCCTTCATAGGGCAGCTCAGAATATAGCAGGCAAACCATTTGCGTTAAATGTGTGTGTTTATTCAAAACGCAGGTAGCCACCATTCCAAGCTTTCTAAATTCATCTCTTCAAGTGTGGTCCAGGAATGTTTGAGAACCCCATGTTCCTGAACCCCTTAATCAAAGGAATTTATTTTTAAGAGTTTAGTGAAGAATTTGGCATATATTTTTCTAATTAAAAAAAAAAAAATCTCCAGGGAGGCCCGAGTGGCTCAGTCAGTTAAGCGTCTGCCTTCGGGTCATAATCCCGGGGTTCTGGGATCGAGTCCTGCTTCTCCCTCTGCCTGTCGCTTCCCCTGCTTGTGCTTTCTCTCTGTCTCTGTCTCTGACAAATAAATAAAATCTTCAAAAAAAAAAAAATCTCCACTAATCAAACAGGGATTATACTAATGGACCATTCTCCAACTTGCTTTTTTCACATAATAAATATATTTTGGACACCTTGACAAGCCTAAATGATAATTTCGAAAGATTTAAATCTTCCATGATCAGAGAAAACAAACATTTTTAAAAAGGAGTAAATAACAAATGCTTTAGTTTTACTATCTTTGTTATTTCAGGTATTCTAAATTGATTTTAGAATTTAATGTTGGGTGGATTATAATACTAATAGTGTACCAGCAGTTACCTTTATGGGAAACATCCCTGGTTTGGGGTTTGGAAGAAATTGCCAGATTTCTGGGGCACCTGGGTGGCTCAGTTGGTTAAGCATCTGTCTTCGGCTCAGGTCATGATTCAAGTCCTGGGATTAAGCCCGGTGCTGGGCTCTCTGCTCAGCAGGGAACCTGCTTCTCCCTCTCCCTCTGCCTGCCACTCCCCCTGCTTATGCTCTCTCTGTTTGTCAAATAAATAAAATCTTAAAAAAAAAAAGAAATTGCCAAACTTCTAAATTAGTTAATTTTCATGTTTTAAAAATATTTAACAACTATTAAAAGCAATTTTGAATGTCTCACATTCTACTTTACATCATTAAAATAAACAGCTGTCTATGAAGAATAAATTTGGTATGAAGTAATAAGTAGTTTCCATATTCATTAGGATGCTTTAAGTATTTTGTTTTTATAGTCAAATTCTTACTTATAGCAAACTATTCTAAAAATTATATTTTATTATACAAATGGAATTAAAATATTTTGTACTGATTTTAATAGAATGCCAACATAATCAACAGACCTTCAAATACTCCCTGTACTTGAAAAATGAAGCTTCAATATCTTTATTGTCAATAATATCTCTATAGATCTGCTTTATCATCTCAATTATCTTTATTATCATATTAACAGAGGGACTGTACTTATTTAAATTGAGGTGATTATTCTTTTATTTATTTAGAGAGAGCGAGCGAGTCCAAGCAGTGGGGAGAGGGAGAAAGAGAATCTCAAGCAGACTCTGCTCTGAGTGTGGAGCCCAACTCAGGGCTTAATCCCACAACCCTGAGATCATGACCTGAGCCAAAATCAAGAGTCAGATGCTCAACTGTCTGAGTCACCCAGGCGCCCCTTGGGGTGATTATTCTAATTGTAGTTAATAAATGCTTAGGCTTGTAACCTTTTGGCTGATGGTGACAGTGCACACGACCTTTGCTAATGGCAGGGCTAGGCACTGTGTTGTCACAAGAGTTTCAGCTCACTGGCTCCCACATGATGATGAGTGATACTCTTATTTCAGAGAAATAATATAATGTCTATGAGACACCACTGTGAGAGACCTTTCAAGGATGTGGAAAATGTTTTACAATGAGCAGATCTGAGATCCAGAAGAGTCGCGTGGTGCTTTAAAATCATCACTGTTCAGAGCTGGTAGACTAATTTGAATCAATGGCTCTCCTAAGTGTCTGAGGCAGAATGTCTTGGAAGACAGTCCCTTTTGAATGTAGCAGTACCCTATTTGAGAACCACTCCTATATTGTAAATAGATTAAGAAAAGTGAGATATTTCATACAGAGTCTTATAAATGTCTACATCAGAGAAGAAAAATGGTGTTTTTCTAGGTCAAAATCTTAAATTTTATATTAGAGTCCTTCTTATAAGTTTTATTCAGTTTTTAACTTGCACAGTATCTCTTCTATATTTAAAAACACCTGTCAGTCTATTTGCTTATATGTATTTATAAAATATAATAATTTTGTTATATAGATGATGTTTGGATCTTTTAAAGGAGTATCTTTTGTACCTCAATCACAGCTTTTTACTTTAAAAAAAAAAAATTGCCAGTCCACAGTCCTTCAACAGAGAACTGAGCCACATTTAGAGGCCAACTACTACAAATAAATAATTTGCTTAGGCTTTTCCAATAACACAAATAATAACAGAGCCTCACACATGCAATTTGTTCTCCCCTTCTCACACCCCTCCTGAACTTACCATTAATGTGACAGTATGTGGAAGATGCAAAAGAAAGTTTTAAAAATAGCCTAGTATAAAAATAATTTAGATTAATCAATGGCAATAAGACCTATTACAGATTACATTTTTTTCTAGTGTCTGCATCCTGGACTGGATTACAATAATCTACTAACTGGTCTCCTCACTTCCACCCTTGTCCCCTGCTCCCCACAGTTATTCTCCACACAACAATCAGAATTGTTTTTAAAACAAGTCAGATCAATATTTGCCACAAATATTGAACCTAAAAGTAATAATTAGGCAGCAATCAAACAAACCCAATACACGAGATGTTCTGTAAACAAGCAAACAAAAAAAACTGGCCTGCTGAACTCTTCAGATGAGGATCCAAATACAATCCAAAACCATTACCCAAACATGATCCAGACCTCAAGAGATCACTGATATATTCTCTTTCCACTTTTCCCCCTTTGTTTACTTGACTCCAATCTTAATGGCTTTCCTGTTTTTAAAACATGAAGACAACAAATACAATCCCCTATCATGGCTTTTTTAACAAGCCTTCAGCCTGGAATTATTAATAATTCGACGAAAAAGCAAAAATGTCCATTCCTCCACAAAAGCGTTACTATATCATAATGTATCAGTTTTCTATTGCTGCAAAACCAAAACACAGTGATTTAAAATAGCTACCATTTATTATTGCTCATAAGTCTACAGGTCAACTGGGCAGTTTTGCTGTGCTGGGCCAGACTAAGTAATCTCAGGACTGTGCATGCGTCTACTACCAACTGCCCAAGTTGGTTGGGGGCTGGCTGTTCTAGGATGGCCTCTTTCCCATGTCTGGTGATTGGCCGCTGACAGTTGGGGTAACAGGAGCAACTGCTGACTAGCAGTCTGGCATGGGCTTGTTCAAAAGAAAGAACAGAAGCATGAAAGATCTTTTGAGATCCGGGCTTAACATCATTTCCAACACTTTCTATTGTCCAAAGTGAAGCACAACCTAGATTCAAGAGGCAGGAAAACAGTCACATTGCAGACTGTCGATACAAGGAAGGGTAGAGAATGGGGCCATTTTTCTAATCAATCTACCAAATATCATGATAAGAGCACTTTTTAAAAATCCCGGTTCACCTAAGATGGGGGAATAATGGAAAATGCAAAGGATGACATAAAGTATACTTTGTTATGACTTCGTACTACTGACATTTTGAACCACAGAAGTTTTTGTTGTGGAGGGGCTATCCTCTGCATTACAGGATGTTTAGCAGCCTCCCTGGCATCTACCCCCCACTAGACATCAGCAGTAAACCCCAAGTTGTGACAACCAAAAGTAACTCCAGACTTTGCCAAATGTGCCCAAGAAAACAAAATTGCCTGCAGCTGAGAACCACTGCTATAAAGAGATGAATTAAGGTTAAAGATAATTTGGTCTTATTCCTGCCAATAAACTAATTTTGCTTTAAAAGGCTATTCAAATGATTCTAACTTTATAGATATGTAAGATGTACGGGACTACATATTAAACATGCAAAAGTCCACTGATGATAGATTCCTGCTAATTTATATAATTTAACCGAAAATTTTACACCATATTGTTGAAGTCAGTAGGAAAGATAATTGTGTTAGAAGTTAAACTAAATTAATACTCTAGAATTTGGTATGTAATGCATATCTAAGTCCCAGGTTGATTTTTATTTATTTCTTTGAAGAACAATCAATCACGTTGTTTCTCTCCCAACCTCCAAACATAAAATTCTGTCTCAGAACTATGTTTCATGTCTACTCCTTTACCCATTTCATGACAATGGCAATTTACCTCCCAATTCCACCTCTCAATCCAACGGCTGGTACAGATGTGAAATACACCACAGAAAGCTTCTGTAATAAATTACAGAAATAGAGTGTATTAATTTAAAAAGTAAGCACAACAAACCAGAATACTGCCTCGACTTTTAAAAAAAAGAAACACGAACAACACATTAGAAAAGCCAGCCGTCAGTCATGAAATACTTACTGATCTGTTTTCACAATACTTACATTGCTAAAATGATATATATAAATCAGACTACTTCAGCTGCATAAAAAATCTTACAAATCTTTGTCAACTGAATACTCTCTTACATTAATGTATAAGTCTGTGATAGCAATGGCCAAGTCAAGTCATATATACAAGAACCAACCAAGTCACATATACGAGAACCATATATACAAGAACTTCATTGTAGATTCTCTGGGCAAAAGAGAAGAGTTTCTCCTTCAGAGAAAAGAAAAGAAAATGGGATAACTTGTTAATCCAATGATGCATCAATGAGCAAAGCCAGGACCAGGGTTTGGGGAGAGATCTGCTTAGGGTACCAATTTAAGGAGAGATTCATTCTCAGGGACAGAAAGTGAGCCAAAAATATGAGGCAAGAGCCTGCTGTTTTAATCTCACCTCCAGTCCAGCAGGAACTGCACTTAGCAGAAAACAGCACCCTGATTCCCACATTCCCAAGGTCTGTCCTGTACTAAGCCATGACATTTACATCCTACTCATCATCGGTTTCCCCTCACAGAACCACAGGGTCTGCTTAGCCTGTTCAGAATGATACCACCAAACAGGGACAGGGGAACTCAGCAGAAAGGGTCACCTACAAGCATACAATCGGACCACTTAAACGTTTTGAAATTATGAAGGTGGAAAAATCAGGCATTCCAGGAAGTTTCCAGAACTGTCCTTTATAAAGTTGGCCTCGTGTTTAAAAGTGGTTTACAGGGGTGCCTGGTTTGCTCAGTTAAGCCTCTGCCCTCGGCTCAGGTCATGATCTCAGGGTCCTAGCATGGAGCCCCTGCATCCTTAGGTCCTACGTTGTCAGGTCCATGGGGGGGGTGGGGTCCCTGCTCAGCGAGGAGCCTGCTTCTCCCTCTCCCTCTGCCCTCCTCTGCCATGCTCTCTCTCAAATAAATAAATAAAATCTTCTAAAAAATAAAAAATTAAAGTGCTTTATAATTTTTAACTATGTGTATTCACACTTTAAATTGAAATGTTATCATTTTCATCATTTTTTCCAATTATTGCCATTTAACTGAATCAATGGTATCACCCAGGAACAATGAAAAGCAATAGTATCCCATGGGGTTAGCAATGTTAGTTTTAAGAAATGAGTTTGATTCAAGAATAACTTAGAGGATAGGGTTTCACCTTCACGAGGCAACAGCATTCCTTCCCCTTATTATCGTCCTCTTTGAGGAGGATCGACCCTGCGAAGCAGTCAGGAGCAGACACAGGTAAGTTTGTCTTACAGGTCAGACCCAACAACAACAAAAACTCTCCAGGATAGCCTCATTGTGTTAAAGACACTTCATTTGTCTTAGGAGTACACCCAAACACACCACACCCAAACGTCTTTATAATGGGTCCTAAGTGTAGTTCCTTCCTCTTTTGTGACTCATCCTTTCCCACGCCCTCAGAACAGTTCCACAGCAGGAATGTAATTAGATCTAAGCAATTAAGAAAACTGCTGCTCTACTTCCTCAGTGTGTATATAGAAAGCGCTCTGATTTATAATAAGAGTTTAACTTACAGGACTCCTCACAATAACTAAGGCTTTAACTTTAATAAGGCTAAAGGACTTAAAGTGGCTTGAAGACAAGTAATAACAAGCAGGAGTACTTTCACGTCTTTATTTTAAAGGCCATACACGACAGCCTTAAATCTGCCTTTCCAGTGACCATCCCTACACCTCTACTCAGAAACTTTAAAAAAGTGCAGGCTTGTGCATTCTCCTCGTCAATACAAGAGAGGCCAGCAAAAGCTATTTCCTCAGCAAATGAGTGTGTGGTAAATGTTAGGTAATATAGGGGTTTTAGTTAATTACCTACAGATTCTTGCTACCAATGAGCATCATGTTATTCGATAATTAAGCACAATTAGGGGGAACATTCAGAGGTTTTTCACACGTAACACTTGCCAGCAAGAGTCTTTCGGGCCTATGAATTTGCATGTTCCCAGTATTCCCAAATAAAATTAAGTTCCTAGTTTTACATAAATAGGTTTATTATAAATTCGAATAATAAAAATCTATTTTAATTATAAAAAGTAACATGATGAAAAATGGAAAAATAAAAATGTCATAATTTGTAACGATGATCATCTTTGTATATCCCCTGCTGGTCTCTTCCCAAGTGAATGTGTTATATGATTATTATCAGATTGTAACTACATTTTTTTATTCTGATTTTTTTCACGTATAAGAATTCCATCTCTTCCACAGAACTTCTTCATATGGTTGCAAAATAGTCTTGCATAGTAGTTTTCTACTGCTGTGTAAAAATACACTACAAACTTAGGGGCTTTAAAACAACACCTGTTTATTAGTTCACAGTCGGGTAGGTTAGAAGCCCAGGTGGGATGGACTGGGTTCTTTGTTTAGGGTCTCGCAAATCAAGATGCCAGCCAGGCCCGGATCCTACCTGGGGACAAGTTTGCTTCCAGGCTCATTCAGGTTGTTGGTGGAATTCAGTTCCCTACAGCCGCAGGACCGAGGCCCTGTTTCCCTGCTGGCTGTCAGACCAGATGCTCTCTCTTACAGCTCCTGAAGGCCACTGGCATTCCTTCTCCCACAGCCCATACACCCTCGAGCCAGCAACGACATAACAAGTCCCTCTTGTCCTTCAAACCTCTGACTTTCAGTTCTGCTGTGAGTCAGGGAAAAATCTGTTTCTAAAGAGTTCATGTGATTAGAATAGGTACACTTGGTAATCTCCTTTATTGGCTAACTCAAAGTCAAGTGACTACAACCTTAAATTACATCTGCAAAATCTCTTTTGCCATGTAGCAACATAATCATGGGCATATTATCTCATCACAAGCAAAGTCCTGGGAGCGGGGGGCGGGGGGGGGGGGGGCGGATCATAGGTGGTCATTTTTAGAATTCTGTCTACCACACCTTTGCATCACAGTAGAAAATGTGCTTCCAACTGTGGGTTGTGCCTGAAAAGCTTGAAGGTAATTTTGCCACTGGACCAGAAAACCTTTAGGGTCCTTTCCAGTTCTAAAATGCTAAAAATCAAATATTTAAATGCATTAAAGAAATAAAGTGTAAGGTTATTTTAAAACTTGGAAAGAAAATAATACGAATTTTAAAATTGGTTAAAAAAAGAGAGAGAGAGAACTGAAGTTTCTCTCGGTTTAAAAACAGAAAGATGATTTCACAAAATTGTCACCTTTGGGGGGGGCCGATTTTCTAGTCACAACAAGAGGTTGAACATTTAGGAAATAATGAACCATAAAAATGGAAATAAAGGTTAGTGCCACCTAAGTGACAAATCGTAATACCTAGGGAAACAAAAAGCAAAGAACTCTGAATCCAGTGACAATTTCTATAACACAAAACTCGTTTCATTGTAGATACAAAGATTAGAAAGGAGGTAAATGAGCCAAATGAAAAACCAGCTCATATATAGATTATTCCACCCGAAGTTCATTAAAAACTAGGACTAAGGATATAACTAAGGATCAGGCTGGCAGGGCCTTCTCAGGAGGGAGTCAGCTAACCGACTTTAGTATAAGACGGTTCCCATCCCCAACACACAAATCTAGTGACAGAGGAGGAGGACGTGGAGGAAAGGAGGAAGAACAGGAAGGAGAAGAAGGGAAGAGGGAGCAGAGGAAGAAAAAGAAGGAAGAGAGAGGCAGGCAGGCAGGAAAGAAGGAAGAAAAAAGAAAAGAACCTGGCATACAGTTGGTGCTAAATAAATATCTGTTGAATGCAAGTACAATGTAACAGATCATAAATATGTCTGCTAGCCTTCAGAAAATTCACCTCCCTAGCCAAGGAAGAGAAGTCTTTCTAAATCTTAGCTACTCTTGGGCTAAAAATTACCCACAGCCTGCCAGTAGGCTGACACTGGATCCAAGGTGGGGCAGTCTTCAAGAGGTGGGATAACCATTCTTAGGAGTCACAAGAAAATGAGGACTGGGGGAGACGAACCATGAGAGACGATGGACTCTGAAAAACAAACTGAGGGTTCTAGAGGGGAAGGGGGTGGGGGGATGGGTTAGCCTGGTGATGGGTATTAAAGAGGGCACGTTCTGCGTGGAGCACTGGGTGTTATGCACAAACAATGAGTCATGGAACACTACATCAAGAACTAACGATGTAATGTATGGTGATTAACATAACAATAAAAAATTAAAAAAAAAAGAAAATGAGGGCAGGCAATAAAAGTGTTAAGACAAAAAAAAAAGTCTGTTAAATATTGATGGAACTGAATTTTGCTGAAACGTTTAGTCTCAGAGTAATTATAACTTACACAGTGGCAAACATACAAGTTGACAGAGTGTCCCTCAACAGAATTCCAAAGACTGGTTTCCAGCAAAATAAGCCAGGATTCTGCCTATTGGTACTAACCAACAGAAAGAACACATTGATAGCTGTGAATGACACCATGGAATGAGAAGCTCCTAACAGCCATAAATATAAAATACTAGCCATAGCTTCAACTCTTATCAAATGCACAGTGTCATGTCTTCCACAGTTTGCAAGGTTCTCATTCATTGTGCTACTCTACAATGAAAAGTTTAGTGGGGAAAAATATGCATTTTGTAACCATACAAAGATTTTTCCCTCTCAGGTGTGTTTTTATTCAGCTAACCAACTCAAAACTCCTTTGTACAAAAACAAAAGTCGTACTCTTCTTATTCTCCACTCAATGCAATTAATAGGAAAAGCAATTCAAATTAGAATTCAGAAGACTTTTCCATTCTACAAATAAAGTTGACTCTTCACCTCATCAAGATGTGAGCAACATCTTCTGTATTTTCAGAATTGGATCAGTTACAACTTTAGGTACACTTAAAAAAAACTATTGTAATATTTTAACTGACAGATAATAACCACTGCTTAAATTTCTATTTATATTGTTCTATAGCTTCCAAAATGTTTTCATTCTTTTTAGTACCTAAAATCTCTGGTAGGGTAGAAAGGCAAGTAAAATTATCCCCATCTTACAAGAGAAAGAATTGAAACTTAAAAGTAATTTGCCGAAGGGACACCTGGGTGGCTTAGTCGGTTAAGCGGCTGTCTTCGGCTCAGGTCATGATCCCAGGGTCATGGGATCGAGTCTTGCATTGTGCTCCTTGCTAGGCGGGGAGCCTGCTTCTCCCTCTGCCTGCCTCTCTCCCTGCTTGTGCTCTCTCTGACAAATAAATAAAATCTTTAAAAAAAAAAAGGAAAAAAAAGTAATTTGCCCAAGGTCACAGAGTTTTTCAATAGCAGTGCCTGGACTCAAACCAAGATTTTCTGACATCTTGTTATTCCTGATCTTCTGCCTATAGAATATCTCTACTCAAATGGTATGGACACTAAAACGAAAGATGCTTCTAAAATTGTGTAACATTGTCCTTCTATTTACACAAGGAAAAGTAAAATCATAGAATAATTTATGTCAAAGAAAAGCACTGATTTTTATAAAAATTCTTATGAAATAGACCAATATAAGAAACCCACACCTACAAGAAATACAAAAGAAACAAAGGGCCATGTATCTAATATTCTAAACTAGAATATTTATTTAGTAGTCAAATAAAATATTGGACACATTAGTAATTTAAGCTGTTTAAGTATTTCAATAACCTATTGTCCATCCAAAAATGATATTATGTTCTTAAATATAATTCCAGGTGATAGTTAAGCTTAGAGAAAAGGAACTGAAAAAAAACTCCAAATAATCTTGAATATACACTGAATTTTGTGTTAACATTCCATAGGCAATGCAGGGCCTGGGATACAGTAAATACTTAAAGAATGTATGATTTTTTTAAATGTGCATTATCTGATTTTAATGAGTGAATAATTATTTAACAATTTCAACAAATTATCATTCTTAGCTATAAAGGGAAGTTTAAAAAAAAAATCATTCCACAAACAGGAAAGTATTTACTTAGTGGCAGAATACTGAAACTGAGCATTTTTCAAAGGATGGTCTATTCACCGCATAAGGTGTATACACCTCACTGGCACAAGGACAGTCTACTGGCAGCTCCTTCTAAGGTTCCAGATCATTCAGAATCAGCCTGCAAGCAGGGACAGATATAGCAGCGGGGCCTGGAGCATGAAGAGAGAAATAAGAGAAGCCCAACATAAGAAAACTAAGAAAAGGTTCAACAGGAGGAGCCAGCACCAAAGCCCTGATCCCTGGCTCAGTCTAGAGCCTGGACCCCGCCCCTTCAGCAGTGCTTGCCCACCAACCTCCTCTTCCCACTGGCTCCCACCCCTTTATTACTGCTCCTTCCCTAGACATGTTCATCTTTAAGAAATAATTTCTACATCCCAGAGGACCACTAAGACCCCCTTTTCTTCCTGTCCTTCATCCAGTTTCCTTCTAAATAAATATATTGATATTTCAGTGTTTTTTAAGCAAATCGTTTTAAAAGAATATTAACCATTAGCAGGAGCGTTTCAAGAACGTGATAAAAATCATCAAAATAATGCATTAATATTACTAAAATTTGAGAGTATTATCATGTACAATGTAAGATAAAGGATTCTAAGGAATTGGAAGACATTATTTCTTCCAATTTTCCTTCAACCTCATAAGTCATATAATGCCAAAGTTTCCTCATCTATAAATAAAAGTTACAGTTCAAAAATATCACTATTATATTATAGATAAGTGGGATGTCTTATTCCTAAGTGATGGATGCTACAGTACTTAAAGGTAAAATATAATGTCTATAACTTATTTTCAAAAGGCTCAGTGAAAAATGTGTATATTTTTTCTATCTTTATATACATATACATACTATAGATAAAGCAAATGCAGCAGAATGTTAACTGTTGACTCTAGGTAGTGAGCAGGCAGATCCTAGTTCACTGTGCTATTCTAATTTTAGATTTCAATTTTTCATAATAAAATTTGGAGAAAACAAATTAGATATGTGCTCAGAATCTGTGCTTATGATGATTATTAGCATCATAAGTTAAACTTTCAAAAATATTTTTGCAAACAACATCGTCAGAACATTGAGCTATGCATCCAAACTGGTTATATATCAAGCGCACGTTAAAACAAAGCTAACTTGCTAGCATACAATAAGACACAGGTGGTGTTCTAGCACACAATTACCTCCGGTCGGGAACTGCATCTCCAGCACACTGCATCACGCCCAAAGGGCTTAGTGGGACTCGCTCAGGGCCAGCAGGCAGGGGCTCTTATCTGTTGACTGTGTGACTTTGACAAGTCACAACTTCTCTGGGGCTCATATACCAATTTCTCTCACGGTGCCCTCCTCTCTATCCCTTGCAGAATGATTCCAGTTCTCACGAATTCCTGCCTAAACTATGGCAGCAGCCTCATATACCATCCATCCGCTGCCAAGCTTGAGCCCTTCAACATCCTGAACAGAGCTACCAAGTAATCCCATCCAAAACACATTTGGTCCTGTGATTCCCAACTTCTGAATATGCAGGACAAAGTCCAACACTCTGAAAATATGGCGTATTTTAAGCCTTTCCAAGATTTAGCCCCAACTTCCCCTCTTGCCTATCTCCTACTCAGTGCCCTTGCCTATTATTCTAGGGTTCACCAAAGCTAAGCTGACAAACCAACTGCACGCTCCCCCAACTCCTGATTCCTCGCTCCATGCCTTTGCTCTTGCTGTTCCCTTGGAGAGCAACTTCATCCTTTCCTGGATCACATAAGCAACTGCTTAATGGGTACAGGGTTTCCTTTTGGGGTGATGAAAATGTTCTAGAACCAGAGATGATAGTTACGCAACACTGTGAACATGCCATATGCCACTGAACTGTTCACGTTAAAATTATTAATTTTAGGGGCGCCTGGGTGGCTCAGCAGTTTAGCGGTCTGCCTTTGGCTCACGTCATGATCCCAGGGTCCTGGGATCGAGTCCCACATCAGACTCCCTGCTCAGCGGGAAGTCTGCTTCTCCCTCTCCCCCTCTGCCCCTCCCCACTGCTCCTGCTCTCTCAAATAAATAAATAAAATATTTTTTTTAAATAAAATAAAGTAGGGGCACCTGGGTGGCTCAGTTGCTTAAGCTTCTGCCTTCGGCTCAGGTCATGATCCCAGGGTCCTGGGATTGAGACCCGAATTGGGCTCCCTGCTCAGCAGGGAGCCTGCTTCTCCCTCTCCCACTCCCCCTGCTTATGTTCCCTCTCTCGCTGCGTCTCTGTCAAATAAATAAAAATCTTTAAAAATAAATAAATAAAGTGATTTATTTTATGTTATGTGAATCTCATCTCAACTTTTTTAAAAAACAGCAACAGCAGCTCATCCTGATAAAAACACAGACACACACACACACACACACACACACACACACAGACACACACACACACACACACACACACACACTTTCACAGACTCCTTAGCCCCAGACTGGATCAGCACTGAAAACACTCCCCTGTCACAGCAGTTATGACTTTGTAATACCTATTTACAGAACTCCCCCATCATACTTTGAGCCTCTTATCTTCCTCATCTTCTCATTCCCTCCTGCTTAGCCTAGGCCTTCAGGAAACATTTTTTTTTAAGAAATGAAATACAGAGACACCTCTTGGAGCAAGAGGCTAGAGCAGATAGTCTTTTGAAGATCTAGATCTAAAAGTCTACAAGGGCATGTATTAATTGGGAAGGAAAAGATCAGGAAAGACTGCTGTTCATCTGGTTATGAAGGATAAAAATGGAAAGACCCTTGGTGAGATTTTTCAGTTAGTAATAATGAGAACTAACATTTATTGAGTTCTTAACTATAATTATTAATCCCATTTCCCAAATGAGGAAACAAATATATTTCAGTAACTTGCCTAGGGTCACAAAGGGGCAGCAAGACTCAAACCCAAGTGGGCTGACACACCGCCCTGCCTCCATACTGCCCCAGGCACAGTTGCAGAGCTACGAATGGACATTCTTTGGCCCACAATCTGGCTTTTCTAAGGCTGAGAAAACACTCCATTTTCCACATTTATCTACTTAGCCACTGCCACAAATGTTTCTATTTCATAAAGTGCTTTTTAAAATATAAAATGTTAATTTTTAAAAAGAATCCAACCATAAAAAAAAGATGAATCATAAAAAGATCTCTCATTAAAAACATCTCTCACATGTAAATTAGCAAGTATTTGTGGGCTCTTCCTTCCTTACAGGACTGAAAAGATCAGTGCCTACCTAATACCCTCTCTAGAATGCAACTACAGCCAGTAGGCTTCCCCGCTGGAGACTCATTTTCAAAGTACCCCCAACCTCTGCACAGGTTAAGTACCCTGCAAATGAGAAAATCATGGAATAACAAAAACAAGCTAGAAGAAAAGTTATCCACTCACTTTTTTAGTTTAGAAAGCATGATGTATATGTCCTTCCCCTCTTCCCTCTCTTTAATAATGTCACAATCTGGTTAAAAAAAAAATGAACCAAAAGTCACTGAGATTGAAAAAAATAATTATTTGTGTACCTGAATGGGAAAACCTCACCACAGAGGTAACGTCAAATCTTGACAACATATCAATAAGGTCAAAATTAAAAACATATCCCCACCCAAAAAAAGTATATACCCTATGGTACACACTTGTGCGTGCACCATCTCCAGACAGTAAGCCCACAGTTTTCAGTTCTACTGGATTCTCAGCACTTGTTTCACCCATATATCCTCCTAAATATTTAAAACCATGAATGGTAGGATAATACGTTGGGCAAATACACACACACACACACACACAAAAGCAAAAAGGCAAAAGCGTTAAGAATATCACAGATAATATGACAAAGTAGAATTCAAGACAAAAGTTGACTGGGACAAATTAAACACTTTTATACCACTAGTTACAGTCCACAGTGAATATAAAATAGCCAACAGTCTTAATGTATCAATTATCACAAAATTTAAGTATATAAAACAAAAACTGGAATATAAGGGAAGGTATCAGCAACATAGTTATAGTGAGACACACACTACGCCCAAAGCTAAAATAAACTAAGTAGCAAAAATAAAGATGTAAAGCCCTTAAAGATCAACATGAACAAGGTATTTAAAGGAGAAAATGGTCAAAGAACACAAACAGTTCCTAAAATAAGAAGTGAAAGTGGCAATAAGCATAGAAATATGTCCACATTCCCTAGAAGTCAAACACACAGATTAAAGCTATATTTTGTTAAAGCGCATTTTTTCTTCCAGTCAAGTTGACAAATATGCTCTAAATCATATTACTGGAAAAGTGTAGTGCATGCAACAATTTTATACACTGCTGGAAGGAACACAAATTGGTTTTGAGACTTAACATAAAAAGCCTTCCTTCCCCCTAAATACCCCTCCCTCCAATTTTCTTTGGTATATGGCTCAAGATGCAAAGGCTATAGCTCTAAATTTGAAATTCTAACAGTTGACAATAGTTAATAACATGGGTTCCAGAGTCAGGCTACCCGATCTTCACTTATTAACTATGGCACTTTAGGCAAGTAAATTATTTAACTTTGTCTATAAAATGATAGCCGTGGTACCCACTTCTTAGGGTTGCTGTGAAGATTAAGTAAGCTAAGGTAAAGCACTTTGAACAAGTTAATGGGGCATACATACTCAATAAATATTGGCTATCGGCACTTGGATTACTTATAAGTAATTTCTTTTTAAGTAATTCAGTAGTGTTTGCTTAGTATTTCTAATGGGACATTCATATCTGCTCAAATCATTTCAAGTTACTTATAATTTGAAATATGAGGGTTATTAGAATCAAATACGATTCAAAAAATTATACATATATAATTACTGTGGCATCAAGGTAATTAAATGCTGATTGAACAACAAAGAGGCAATCTGGAAACTTTAAAAAGAGCATAAGCAGTGGTTTATGGCATGGCATGGTGAACTGTTTTATTCTTTACCTTCAACTGTATTTTGTTTTCTACTCTGAACATGTATGACCTTCATGTGGGATGTTAGAACAATAGACAGCCATTTAGATTGACTGGTTCAGTCATACACTTACTCTCTCTCAAGGGCACTTAGCAGGTCTGATTCGCTTATATAATTACAGCTCATCATATTTCATCTTTTGCCAGAGCTTTAGTAACTCAACTATATTGGTTCATCTTCTGCACATCATTTTGGAGACTATACCATTTGGAAGTATATTAGTCAACATCAGTAATATTCAAGATTTCTGAGGGTAACAAAAGTCCAAAGGACAAAACCGTTTTTGTGATAACGAACAGGTAAATTTATTCTTTTATTTTTGTGTTATATATTTAAGCCTAGAAGAGGAAAGCTATATAAAGTTTTTAATTATTTTATGATTTAGAAAAAATGAGGCAGTAAGCATTTATTATCCCACCGTTCTATTTACAATTCCAGTAAGTGCATCTCAGTCATCATTTTTTGGCAAATTAAATTCCCTACAGAAATCAGTGTGACTGCTCTTGCACAAATAAGCTCAGGCAGGTAGAAATTTTCAACCATTTGTTATATTCCTTAGGTGTCAGGGCAAATGTTTGCATGATTACTAACGGGATATTAAGTCCTTCATTATGATAGAGATGAAACACATGAGTTATAATGTTTAAATCTAAAATTCTTGGGTATAGATTTCTTCGCCAAGAATTCGACTGTAAATTAAACAGGGCTGATAAGAATAAAATGTTGCTGGCTATTAGCTAATTCTAGGGAGAAAGGGAAAAGAAAGGCGAACCTGTTACCTCACCAACAGAGTAACTTCTTTAAATGAAACTTTACCCACTCCAGGCAGAAATCTCTCTGAACAAGGACTTAAACTTGTCAAAGAATCCAAATTTTTAATTCAGGTTAAAAAAAACAAAAAGGAAAAGCCTTCCTTTAACTATTTACCCCTACCTGCCCCCTCCAGCTCCTTAGTCTGACTGAAATTCTCATCCATACCTCATCTGCACCAGCCCCTACCATAACACCAAAGTTCCTTTCCAAACCTGGTGCTCCCTGAGAGCACTGTTATAATTTCACAGCTCCACACCACTGCACTTGCTGTTCTCTTGCCTAGAAAGCCCTTCAAAGTGTCCAACTGGCCCAGGCTCAACTTCACCTTCCTGCCTCCTCCCTGACCCCACCCTACACATCTGTACTCCCACAGCAATTTATATACACCTCTATTGATGGCTTTTAACATAAGGTATTATTATTTTTTGTTTAGCTCTCTTAAAAATTTGAAGGCTGGGACTAGATTTTTCTTATTACAGAAATTTTTGAACATATACAAAATACAATAGCATCACAAAAAGTAAATACAATAGTTATCATGAACCAGCCAACTACAACAATTAATTCATGACCAATCCTATCTCAACTATACCCCCTACTCACTTCTCCTACCCACTCACTCACGGATTCTTTGGAAACAAATTCCAGACTTCACATCATTTCATCCATAAATAGTATACTTCTAAGTGTTTCTCTGAAAGATAAAAAGGCTTTGCAAACATAACCACACTACTACCACTGTCACATTTAAATCTTTTTAGGTAATAATTCCACAAAGCCATCACATATCCAGGTGGTGTTTACATTTCCTCAACTGTCATAAACTTTTTTATTATTTTTTTAAAGATTTTATTTATTTGAAAGAGAGAGAGAGAGAGCACAAGCAGGGGAAGGGGCAGAGGGAGAGGGAGAAGCAGACGCCCCCCAGAGCATGCAATCTGACGCGGGGCTCAATCCCAGGGCCACAAGGTCATGACCTGAGCAGAAGTCAGATGCTTAACCGACTAAGCCATCCAGGTGCCCCTATTTTTATTATTAATCAAAGGTCAACATGAAGTCTATCATTCCAATTGGTTAATATGTCTCCTAAATCTTTTAATCTCCAGATTTCTCCTCTATTTTTTTTCTTCTTATAATTTATTTTTGAAGAAACTAGGCCATTTGTTCTAAGAGTTTCCCAAGATCATAATTACATCCATTGCATCCCCATGTTCCTCCAAATCCTGTGTTTTCTGTTAAATGGATTTAAGATCTAGAAGCCTATCATATTCAGGTTTGGTTCTTTTGGCAAGACTATCCATAGGCAGTAATGAATATTTCCATCAGGAGATAAATTACATCTGGTTTTCTTTCTTTTTGAGACATTAGTAGCCAATGATAATCAACGTCTTTGCCCTAGATCCATCAATTCATTAGGAGGTATAAAATTGTGATATACTAATTCTGTCTCCCTTCTTCCTCTATTAGCTGGGATAAAACACTTCGCATAAAAGAGGAACTTCTCTCTTCGAATATTTGGTTAGCCTCAGGAAAAGCCTAATACCTCTTTCTTTGTTTTTATTTTCTGGTTCTTAAAAGAATGTATCGGCTCCCTAGCATCCTCCAAAAGTAACAACTTTCTCCTTTTTTTGTAATCATTATTATGAATTCACAGATTTAAAGATTTTGGTACACTGTCATATTATCCTTATTGATGATGGAACCGTCCCATTGCAGGTCAAGTGGGAACCTCTTCAAGTTGGCTCCTGAGTCCTAATCTTTGATAGCCTCCTTGCTTTCTAGGGGGACAAAGGATTCCAGGCTCAACTTGCACATTTTCTGCTTCCAACTTGGAATCATCTATTTCTTCACAAAAGACCTAATTATTAATTCATTTTTAAGTCTAACTTAACGTGTTCCATAAATGTTTTCCAAACTAAATAAGGTAACTGCTTACCAAGTCCAATTCCTGAGCTAAAAATTTTAAATTTGAAAATATGTATCATACACAATATAGATATACAATCACTATTCCACTCTTATTAAAAGAATTTAAATTGTTAACTACTCATCATTTAAGTTCTTGGACCCACTGCGTACCAAAAGATGTACCAAAGCAACTCAACCATTCTGCTTTGGTATTATAATAAAATTCAGCAATTCAAGTCACCATGATGACCTGGGGTTGACATCAAAAGTATAAAAACAGGGCTTCTTCCTTCAAGAACCAGAAGAAATACAATGCAGGGATAACCCTAGGAATCTGCCTGAATAAAACTTTAAGTTAAACATTTTTAATCAAAGGTTGGCATCTTTAATGAAATTGAGTAAACAGTGCTCAGTTAAGTATCCTGAGTTTAAATGTAACAATCTGTGATCTTATTTACATTACCCCAAAGTCATTGTTATAATAATATTAACATCTTTTCAAACATACTCCAAACCCTAAGAGGAAAACACAAAACCCTCATTTTCAAAATCACAACTGAGACAAAACGTAATCCTTTATGCTTTCTAAACATCTCAAACTTCTTTTTTTTTTAAAGATTTATTTATTTGAGAGAGACAAAAAACGTGTGTGGGCCCAAGAAGGCAGGGATGGGGGTAGGAATAGAGAGAATCTCGATTAGCAGGGAGCCCAATGCAGGGGTCCATCTCACGACCTTGAGATCATAACCCTGAGATCATGACCTGAGCTGAAATCAAGAGTTGGACACTTAACCAACTGAGCCATTCAGGCTCCCCAAACATCTCAAACTTCTGTTCTTAGTGGGAATCAAAGGAATTTTTTTGAAGATATTTTTCAGTTGCTATATTTGTAACTCTAAATGTTTTTAGAAATACCAATATTTTTTCAGGGTCCTGAGACATTAACAAGATGTTTTAGAACATATTTGCTTGCTCATTTATAGAATTCATTGCTCCAAAATCAGAGTAGCCTAGAGAAATGGCAGCAAAAATAACCACAGAGCCTCCCATATCAGAAATAACTTTAACGGGGCGCCTGGGTGGCTCAGATGGTTAAGCGACTGCCTTCGGCTCAGGTCATGATCCTGGAGTCCCAGGATCGAGTCCCACATAGGGCTCCCTGCTCAGCGGGGAGTCTGCTTCTCCCTCTGACCCGCTTCCCTCTCGAGCTCTCCATCTCTCATTCTCTCTCTCTCTCTCTCTCTCTCAAATAAATAAATAAATAAATAGAAATAACTTTAACAATCAAGCATTTACTCCACTACAAATGTTAAGTGTAGGTACAGTTTAAGTGGAACCCCCTTCCAAAATGTCTGCTTAGAATATTTATTTGCAGTACATCTACTAGTTCTTGAAATACAGCCCCTTAATTTTAATTACTCAATTTTCCTAGTCTGAACTAGGTGAAAACGGAATAGCCTATTCTCACTGTACATATAATTGTATACATAATTGTACATATAATTGCACATATAATTGACTAGATTTGAAATGGCATTTACAGTCATTTAATTATCCCTTTCAGAAATCTGAAGCTCCAATTTAGTGATTAAGATAAATGTCAACAACAAAAATAGTCTTATTTTATGATTAAAAGAGGCAGCTATCTCCAGATTCAGCTAGTACAGGACAAACTCTCAACTGTATTTTTTATATACAGTTATATATATACAGTTATATATATATATATATATATATACAGTTTATAATTATGTACTACATTTACGTATATGTGTATAAACATAACCTCTGTTGAGTGAACTCTAAACTCACTGGCGTATTTATAACCATGGTACTATTCAGAATATTTTAAATGATTTTTTCTACATATAATTTAGCATGTTAAGATTCTATATTTCACATACCATAAAACACTTATATACCTCAGTCTATTGCTAATGCATCTCTTTCAGATACATAAGCTTAAACAAGAAAAAATATTTATGAAATACACATTTAAGATTTTTTCCTCAAATCAAAGTTGTGCAGAGCATACTGTGATTATTTCCATAATTAAAATGACTGCTTTAAGATTCAAATTAGGTAACCATAAGGGAGGAAAAAAAAAAAAAAAAAAGATATATGCCCCTTACCTTATGCCAGAATAAGATTTTATATGGATCAAACATTTAACTTAAATGTAAAAAAATGAAACAAATTAAAAAACTAAAAGAAACAAGATGGAATTTTTTTCTTTTTGTTTAATATCGCAGAGGAGAAAGGCCAAGATAAAATGTAAACCGAAAAGTCACAAAAGGTTGACCAATTCAATTGCATAAAAATAACCACTTTCTGCATAGCAAAAGCCACCATAAACAAAATCCTAAGACAAATAACCAATTAAGAAAACATATTATTCATATTAAAATGGCTAAATTTCCTTGATATAGAGTACGTACAAATGAATTTAAAAAATCAACCCAATAGAAAAATGAAAAGGATAAACTCTTCATGAAAAAAAAAGAACATGCGGTGGGCTCTTAAAAGCATGGAAAAGTAATTTCTCACATATTGGGTACATGAAGGAAATTTAACAACATTCTTCAGTATTACAAATGCACCATATCCTTTAACCCAGCAATTCCACTTTTAGGAACTGATCCCACAAGTGTACACACATACACACAGACGCACACACACACAAACTTGAAATACACACAGGCTGATTCATCATTGCATATTACAGCAAGGATTTGAAGGGAGATGCTCTGAATGGGCCTAATTATTTACAGTTAAAAAAAGATACAGAACAACAAGTACAGTGTGCTACCATTCTCATAAAGGGTGAATGTTTATATTCATATTTGCTTGCATATACTAAACTCTCCCTGGGGGAACATGCAAGCAACTGGTAACTCCAACAATACTATATACACATGTGACCAAATCTGACATTAGGGACTATGGTATAGGTTGAAAGCAAAAGGGACCTCCTTCTCCGTACATTCGTTTTATTCTATCTTAGTTTGGTTTTATTAGTCATGGCCTCAATTATTTTCATTTAAATATTTTACAAAATTTATTCTAATATTTAACTTAAACAGAGATGTTCACGTTTTCTAAGCAGACAGCTTCTACCTTTTTATACTATGTATTTCTCTTGATTTTTATGCTATTTATGTTTATGTTCCAAATGTATAAAATGCAAACTGGCATGTTGATAATAGCAATAACAATTAAATACTCTGCATCTCTAGAAGAGAAAACAAGATAAAATTAAGGTATAAAAACCTCCAAGTGGAATGTGAATCTGTGGTGCAAGCCAAAGAAAATGGGAAAATACAGCAAATAAATATAACAAAGCTATCTTTTATAAAGCTGAAACACAACCTGCACTACAAAAAAGTTGAATCTTTAACTCAACTACAGTGACCTCTAACATCACTAAATGACATTTGTCAATTATTATCTAAAAAACAATGTGAAACAAAGTAATCTCTCCTATGTGCTTATAAAATAATTTCACGCTTTATTAAACAACATCAAATCATCAAATATCATGCCATCTATAGCTTTCCTTCTTTTATTGGAAATTAAAGAGCCTAGTTTTGCCACAATTTCCTGTTAAGTCTAAGTAGAATCACCCCAGAAATAGGCGGAGAGAAAGCCACAATTCTGAATTAACTCATAACCAAAAGCAGATTAATTAGTATTCTCATAAAAAGTATATATAATCATTTGGTAAAATTTGTGCAAAACTATAAAGGTCCTTCTTAATTACTCCAAATGGGCAACTGGGCAGTGTGAGCATCACATCTCACTTACGTTTCTGACTCTTCACGACTTTTTAAGTAACGTTTAATAATATAGAATGCTGATGATATTGCCATTCTTCTGACTTGCCAAATTATCTAAATCCCCAGCATCTGCTGTCAGGCTGTTTCTCAAGATTTCTGATCTCCTGCCAACTGAGGAGAGGGCCTGAGCGCTTCTCAGCGTGCACACGGAGGCCGGGTGGCAGATGAACGCGGAATGCCTGCCCCACACGGATCTGTCCCACAGGTGAAACTCGGCCCCACAGGACAACCAACTTCCCAGTTCCACCACCGCTTCCAGGATCACCACCCACCGGGCTTTGTCTTCATCGACGCCCGATTCCGTCTGCCTTCCTCAGAAATCAAACTTCCCCACTTCCCCAGTGATCCGGCGACAGCGGCCAGCCCACGACGCCCCCCTCCCCGCCCCGGCCCGCCAGCCTCGGAGTCCCGGACCCACCGCGGGTGCGGAGAGCGGCGGGCGGGCACGCAGTCAGCTGCCCCGCCCACCCGGACTGCGGGGTGCGAGTCCCCCGCCTGGCCCCCGCGGGCCCCGCCCGACAGAGCGCGCGTGGGGAGCCGGGCCAACCCCGAGCGAAGTAAAGGGCCGGGGTCGCCGGGCGTAAGGGGGAACCCAGAAAGCCGGGTTGGAGGAGGGAGGCCCACTGAACCCCCCGGAGCGCCGGGGTTTCACCCAGGAGCTCGGAGACCTGGGGGTGAGAGGCGGGTGGTGCGCCGGGCCGGCGACGGGGAGGGTCCCCAGGGTCTCCGCGCCGACGCCCAAGTCCCGGCCCCAGGGAGGAGGCGGGCAGACGGAGCGGGACGGCTGAGGGAAGGCTGAGGAAGGCGGCGCGCGCTTCCGAGCACAGGACCCCGCGGCTCTCGGGAGGGCAGCGCCGGCAGCCCGGGACTCGCACGGGCCGCGGGACTCACCGCGCTGGCGGTGGCGGCGGCGCCGGACGACGCGGGGCCGGACGCGTCCTGCCTCCTCAAGCGGGACTTGAGGCTCTTCATGGCCAAGTCCTCGCAGTCCGGCTCCCGGCGGCGCAGCGCGCCCCTGCCGCGCGCGAACCTTCAAGTGTGCGGGCTGCGAGCGCTCGGGTAGGCGGAGGAGGCGGCGCCGGCGGTCCCGGCCCCACCTGCCACCTGGGGGCTCCCGGCTGCCCACCGCTCCCGGGCCTGCGGCGGGGCTCCCCTCCCGCAGCCAATCCTGCCGCGGCCCTGGAGGGGGTGGGGCCGGCACCGACCATTCGGAATCCGGGAAGGGGGCGGGACTTCCCCTTCAAACTTAATAACACCCTTCCTCTCCCCGCGGGAGGAAAAGTTTGGAACTTCAGCTGCGCGGGTGCGGGAGGTGAGCGGCCGCGGCAGGGACGGACGCGAGACCCAGGCTCCCGGCCACCGGCGCCATTCTGCCTTAATGATGGAGTCTCAGGTCTAAAGAGAGCGTGCGGTCCAAGCAAAGCCCGCTCTCGTCTTGGCCGAACCCACCCCATTCCCACCCACGTGCTCTTTCCCAAATTAAGTTCCCTTCCTTTCCTCTGGTCCCAGGAAGGACACACAACAGCTTTCAACTTCCCTTCCATCCGCCGATATTTTACTACACAAATCCTAGTGCCTGGAAACAACACGCACCAAAACTCCGGAAACAAGTAACAACCTCTAAGGAATAAGGTGCTGGCGCTGTGGAGGAACATACAACTAAGAACATACTTTGAAAGACATTACAGTAAATGTTAGATGGTCAGTAATTATTTGATGAGTGAAGGACCTGCTGCTTTGGAGAAAAAGAGATGGTATGGGGGGATAGGGAGAGCATCAGTAAAATATAGTGGTAAAGACAGTGGTAAAAAGGAGAGACAAAATTTGTGAAAAACAGAAATAAGTATACCTGGAGCCCTTTGTGCTGTGCCAAGGACAAAAGAGGAAACAAGGTCTAGCAATTTCCATATGGTCACATTCTGCTAGACTTTTTGCTTTCCCACTTGATCTTCCCTCTCTGCTGTAGTATTCCCTACTTAATCTACTGAATTAATTTGTATGCCTCAAAAAAAAAAAAAAATAGCATGGCTTTCAATGAGAATCTAGGCTTTCAATAATATTATTTTAGCTAAAAGTTTATAAATTAACTTGGATAGTAATACATTTCTTGGTTCTTAGCTATAATTGCCCTCCCCCAAAAGAATATTTAGTATCTATTAGATGTCTTTAACAGCAGTCTGTACAGACATCATCTCATTTTGTTTAATCATCACAACTCTTCGAAATAGACAATCCAATCCATGCATTCATTTGTTCCACCTACACATATGTTTAAGGAGTACTATACATTGCTAGTTACCAGAGGAAAAATGACAACCATAATATGTCCTTTGCATCCAGGAAGCTTACGATCTAGTGTGTAAGACAAATAAAACAGGTAATACCACTAAAGTATGCAGAGTTTACCTCAGTTGCTAGGAGACAACATAGATAGCCAAGTTCTCCAACCTAAGGGTTTCGAAGACGACCTGATGGAAGAAGCAAAGCCTAATTTGATACTTTAACTTATTTTTTTTAAATGACCCACATAGCCAAAGTGATATAAAAAGTTATCAAAGGAAAACATATCATGGCCTTTTCTTCAAGAATTTTTTTCATTTTCTGTAGAAATACATTAGGGCTAATTAGTTAATTCATCCTGCCCAGAAATTTGGATTATCATTAAAGGAAGGATGAAGAAACAGGCTGGTGAGCAACACCCAATAATTTGCTTTTAACATGATGTCTTCAAAACTCTTGGCTGGAGTCAGTTTTTCACAGCAAAATATTTATTCTAGCATGCACCCATTTGAAAAGACAAACAAACAGTCCATGTTTCTAACAATGAATTCTCTTTGAAAGGTCAGTTGCTTTCTTTGGAGTTTCCTTAGAGTAACTCAGGGTTTTATTTAAATACTGTAAATGGGGCGCCTGGGTGGCTCAGTCAGTTAAATGACCGACCGACTCTTGATTTCCGTTTGGGTTGTGATCTCGGGGTTGTGGGATCCAGGCCAGTATGGGGCTCTGCTTAGCAGGGAGTCTACTTCTCTCCCTCTCTGTCTGCCCGTCCCCCTACCTGTGTTAGCTCTCTCTCTCTCTAAAATGAATAAATAAATAAATACTGTAAAAAAATTTTTTCCAGAGCTTTCTTGGAGAGGCAGCATTCAAAGACTGTGTTAGCCCTTAACAAAAAAGTAAATAACAATGAACTACCTGAGAAAATTATTAAATTTTGTCTTGATTAGTTCTATGGAAGGAAATTTTCTTGACCCCTCCTCCTTCCTCAAGATCCACAGCCCTTCAGGTTTTGGTGGCTGCTTATAATGTCTGTGGACAGTTGTGTCTCTGTCCTCACCTACCACTGCAGAGCCGAAATTATCCCATATATAGATATTATAGAAGTTTCCCAACCAGTCACCCAACCAGTCACCCAACCTTCAGTCTCACCTTTCCCATCACCAGTAAATTACCAGCCATCATCGAAAGTCTTACAGAATATTCCTCCCTTGCTCAAAAACTTTCAGCAGTTAATGAATAAAATCTAACTCCTTTACTTAGCATTTAAGGCTCTACAACATGGACCCAAACCCCGTTCTCCAGCTGGCAATCCAAACAAATTACTCTTCTAGCCATTCCTCAAACATGGGTCATGCCTTTCAATTTCCACATCTTTATGAGGCCTCCTCCAGTAATTTTCTACCTACATTCATCTAACAAAATCCTACTCCCTCCAGGAAGGATTGGAAGAGGGCTTCTGGAGTACTGTACTAGTTCATCTGGTTACATAACTAGAGTGCTGGTGATGGAACCAGTGTGTTCAGTTTGTGAAAATTCAGTTAGCCTATAGTCTTTATACGTACACTTTTATGTGTATATGTTATAGTTTAATAAAAAGGTCTCTTTAATCATAAATCTGTTCCAAGTGCCCTCCTTTCTAATAGAGCCTTCTCTGATCACTCCACTGAAAGTGATGTCTCCATCTTCCAAATGGCTAAACTGTAAATCTCATAGGATACTAATACGTAAGTTCTGAACAAGCATTATTTCACTACTAGACTTCAAACTCCTTAAAACCAGGAATAACCGATATATGTTTGAATTCCCTTCAATCCGTGACATATAGTAAGTGCTCAATAAATATTTCTGAGTGAATTGATGCATTCTTTTCAAGTGAATTACGGTTGTTTGTTCCGTGTATTCATGTGATGCAGGACTGGTACTCCCCCTGCCGTGAGTACTGGCTGTCTTCTGTAGCATCCAAGTTCTCATAGCCCTGGTAACTGGCTTCTTTTCTGTTGTTACTGCATAAAGTCAAGGCAACAGACAGAGCCACAAGTCCAGCTTGCATCAGTTTCCAAAAATGTTGGGCAAGTTATTTTTATGAACTGTCTGCATGATGTCCCCATGGTGTCTGTGTCCAGTGGCCTTTATGGATTTTTCCAGGCTAGAAACTTGATAGCTGATGTCTGCTTATTCCCATTTGAGAACAGCTAAGTAAATAGCAGGGGTTTGAATACGGAGTAGGGCTTTTTATATTGATCTGGAAGCCCCCCACATGAAGTAAAGGCACTAATAATAGCATTCAGCCAGACAGGTTTGGTTTGGTTTTATTAACTATTATCACCATCATTTATTTTTATCTTCCCTGCAGAGCAAAAGGCACTTATCAAACCTACATGGATTTGTATCTGTTACCATACTGAATCTGTATGAAAGTTTTTGTTTTGCTCCTGTATTATAATCTATAAAACAAGGAAGAAATGAAATTTTAACAATTATTTTAATAGGCTATCCATACACAATGTAAAGAAACCTCAAATCGTACAGAAGGGCAAAGTTAGTCTCCTTACCACCTCTATCCCTTGGCCCCTGTTGTCAGGGAACTTGTGTTCTGCACTGGGCAACAAAGCTCAATTGAAGAACGACTACTTACGGACCTGTAGCGTAGGATCGCAGATATGGATGGTATTCAGGGAAGGAAAAGAGCAGGTAATAAGTTTTCTTGAAGGGATGGTACCCGAGGTTGGACGGAGCTTCAGTGAGCGCACACAGGTGAGGAGGAAAGCCAGGGGAAAGAGGGTACCCAGGGGACCAGCCCCAGCAGGTAGGAGAGTACAGTCGGGAGATGCTCACTGATTAATAATCGGATGATAATGGCAACCAGATGACAAAGACCATTCCTTAGAAGAAGAATAAAGAACTGACACACAAAATCAGATGTGTACACATAAAAAGATCCCTTTTGAAACAGGAAGATCTTCCAGACAAGCCCCGGTTATGAACTTAGCGTCCAATGACTTCCCTCTTCGTTTGTAGAGGTTCCGGCTGCTCCTGGTCGCTCAGGGAACCTGGCCAACAAAGCCCGTCAATAATTCCTTGGAGGGAACAATTGTCTCCCAGCTCAGATGCCAGGGCAATAACTGCCAGAGCCACGTGTGGCCACGGGGTCACGAGGAAGGGCACCCCCAGCCACAACTCCTACTGCAGCCCCAGGAATGCGGGGCCTGAGGCAGTTCTCACACCCTGGTCTCTTGCCACATTCAAAACTAAAACGCATTGCATAAGAGCTTTTAAAAGATAAATAGGTCATCTTTGGCATTCATTTAAAAGTCATCTGCATTTCTAGTGAGCTCTCCGATGACTCCATCCTGGAAAACTAGAGTGGGAAGAAGAAAAGTGGGAAGAAGGGATAGCTTCTGCACCACAGACATTTGTGTGCATTTTCTTTGTTACTCAGCTTAAAAACTTCTAGGGATGTCAATCCCTCTTAAAGAACCTTCTCTAATTTCTCCCATGGAGTGTTGTTTTGTGCTCCAGTCTAGCGATCATAAGCCTGCTAGCTATCTCCCAAGGAGGGCTGCTTTCCGTCTCTCTCTCTCTCTCTCTCTGTCCTCTGTGGCATTTACAGACTGCCTTCCACCTATGACATGCCAAGTGTGTCATTGGTTTCAATACTGAAAGAGAGGAAAAAGCAGGGAGGGACATGGTCAGGAACTTCCTCCCCATAATTGAGCTTACACCCAAGAGTAGTTGAGATACTCAGTTATTTCTTTGAATTCAGGCTTAATAGATATTAAAAAAAAAAAAAGGACCAACCTGTTTCGTTTGCTGAAAATGAACTTTCATTATCAAGTCTCGATTACATGAACTCTAGAAATACTGTTGGCTTCACGTTAATGAGATCGATGGCCCTGCATGTTCATGGGTCAAAGGCAGAGGCTCTTGATTGCCTCTTTTATTTATTTATTTTTATTTTATTTATTTATTTGACAGAGACACAGCGAGAGAGGGAACACAAGCAGGGGGAGCGGGAGGGGGAGAAGCAGGCTTCCCGCCGAGCAGGGAGCCCGATGCGGGGCTCGATCCCAGGACCCTGGGACCATGACCTGAGCCGAAGGCAGACGCCTAACGACTGAGCCACCCAGGCGCCCCTTGATTGCCTCTTTTAAAACAGTCTTACTCATCCTGGAGCCCAGATAAATGTAAGGAATTTGGTTCAGGGATCAGTAACTGTCTGACTCCATAGTAAACTTTCCTGGACCTTGGAGTTTTCTTATCTTAGCTAGGATACCAGGATATGCACAATGAGCCAAAAGACTCCCAAGATTCCAGCACTCCTGAATAAGTAGAGTAGAAAACCTTCTTGCTTTTGAGTTGAAAATATGGCAAATAAAGAAGATTTAAACTCTATTTTAAGTTTAAATGAGTTTAAATGAAAGTTTTACTTGTCCTCCTTATAGTTTCCCCTTCCGGACCTCCAGAGGGACTTTTAAATTTCTGGCAAGGTATTAGTAAATACTCGTCATTGAATAACTAAATTACTGGTAAATTACATGACTAGTATACCACCAGTTACTACATGCCAATCTTTGCTACTCATCCTAATTAAAGAACACTGCAGACAAGATTAAGTCAAGGTAAGTCTCACGTTCAAATGTACTTTGGTAAATGACCCGAGATTTATGATGCACATTATTTTTTAAGATTCCATTTTTTTATTTGACAGAGAGAGAGAGAGAGAGCGCACACAAGCAGAGGGCAGGGGCAGAGGGAGAAGCAGACTGCCCGCTGAGCAGGGAGCCATGCGGGATCGATCCCAGGACCCTGAGATCATGACCTGAGCCAAAGGCAGACACCCAACCAACTGAGCCACCCAGGCGCCCCTATGATGCACATTTAACAATGATCATATTATCGCTTAAATCAAAATTACTGTTGACTATAGTGGTTTAAATTATGACAAAAGGAAGGCTATAGGCAACATACTGGATATGTAGATGTTCTAACAAAGTTGTATGTAAACACGGTTTATTATATATATTATATTCTATGTTATATAATATTGTATATTATTGTACATTTTAATGTACCACTTGGAATTATTTCATAAAATATCTTTACAATTTACTATATCTTTATGTAAGTCCTGATTTTTATGTGAAAATTAAATCCATAAAGTATAGATAAAATGTGTATTTTAAAAGGTTAATCTTAAAAATTAGTTCCTTGCACAATACCATAAAGGATTTATGGATGGATGGAAGGATGGATGGATGGATGGAAGGATGGATGGATGGATGGATGGATGGATGGATGGATGGAAGGATGGATGGATGGATGGAAGGATGGATGGATGGATGGATGGAAGGATGGATGGATGGATGGAAGGATGGATGGATGGATGGATGGATGGAAGGATGGATGGATGGATGGATGGATGGATGGATGGATGGATGGATGGATGGAAGGATGGATGGATGGATGGATGGATGGATGGATGGATGGATGGATGGAAGGATGGATGGATGGATGGATGGATGGATGGATGGATGGATGGATGGAAGGATGGATGGATGGATGGATGGATGGATGGATGGATGGATGGAAGGATGGATGGATGGATGGAAGGATGGATGGATGGATGGATGGATGGAAGGATGGATGGATGGATGGATGGATGGATGGATGGATGGATTTGGTTACCAAAAGACTCAGACTTTTGCTTTCTGGAAAACAGTAGCTGGGAAAAAATTTTCCTGCGTGCCCCTTCTTTAAAACTATTTGCATCAATGTTTAAATTATCATAAAAATGAAAATATAGTTTGTATCAAATTGGCAAGTAATATTTAATTACAATGCTGATTTGAGGGAAAATTTTTAATTAAGATACGATTCTTGTACACAACATCATTATTCCACATTGCACATAAGCCATTAGGGCTGTTTTAAAAGCATACTTTATTCCGAGAGATTTGTCCACTATTCTGCTCTCATGGATAAGCCACATATATGTTCTTTACATCATCTATACTGCTTTATAACAATTATCAAAAGATCTTCAGTAATAATTGATCAATGTATGCTTTTCTTATTGCTGTTTTATGAATGCTGTTGCCACAAGCAAAAGATATAAAATAACTAATAAACGAAAATACCAACACATTCTGGACTTCAAAAGAGTTACGTTTTAATTCTACCATGCTAGGGAGTAGCATGTATGTATTATGCTTCACAAACTTCAAAACCGTCCCTAACCTAAACAACAATTAAGAACAGTTCCTTTGAACCTTAGAGGGTGTGGTCCATGAATTTGCCAAAGATCAAGGCACAGCATTTTAAAGCTAAGCTAAAAGGCATGTTTCTTCCACTACTGAGCCGTGGAGCTCTGAGAGAATAATAAACTCCCAAGACCCATCAGCTTCTTAGCTTATAAATCTGAAGTGACACTCATCAGGCCAACAAATGCAAATAAGCCTGAAAGCCCTAATATCCACAGGGCTGGGCTCTTATTAGGCAAGTAAACCCCAACCGAAGTAATCTTGGGGAATTCCCAAATATGAATCACAGCAGACCACCTGCTCACACTCCCACATCAACACTTACAGCCAGTCATCTGTCGATAGACGAGGCTCTTTCCATAGTTTGGCTATTGTGGATATTGCTGCTCTAAACATTGGGTATGATGGAATACTACTCAGCCATCAAAAAAAAATATAGGAAATCTTACCATTTGCAATGACGTGGATGGAACTAAAGGATATTATGCTAAACGAAATAAGTCAACCAAAGAAAGACGATTATCATATGATTTCACTCGTCTGAGGAATTTAAGAAACAAAACAGAGGAGCATAGGGGAAAAGAGGGAAAAATAAAAAATAAGATGAAATCAGAGAGGGAGACAAACCATAAGAGACTCTTAATCATAGGAAACAAACTGAGGGTTGCTGCAGGGGAGGCGGATGGGGGGATGGGGTAACTGGGTGATGGACGTTAAGGAGGGCATGCGATGTCATGAGCACTGGGTGTTACATGAATTCTACCTCTGAAACTAATGATACACTATATGTTAATTAATTGAATTTAAATTAAATTAAATTAAAAAAAAGACATACCCAGAAAGCCCCCATTCACTACCACGCCTTATCCTGGTCAACACCACCCGGCCTCTGTGGGAATGTTAACACTTTAACGTGCTTTTGTTTAAATCACACCTCTCCAGAAAGAAATTGAAGTGAATTACAACAAACGTCATTACCATACTTCCCATAAGAAAAGTAGGAAATGAATCTGAGGAAGGGAGAATTTTTGTTTACTGTTAGAACAACTATCATTGCTGTCCTTGAGTCTGAAATTTGGCTTTCAGGTTCCTAAGAGCCAGGGCAAAACAAAACAGGGAACAATCAGTCACAGCTCTACTACTGGAAAAGGAAAAGGCACAGCAAGTTCTCCATCGAGGCAGTTTTCCTGACGTTGCATTCTACAATAAATTTCTCACATGGGTGTGGCTTTCTATGTAGGGCAGTGAGCAATGCAGCAGACTGGCTCCTCAACTACACTTACTATTGTAGTATTTAGAAATGCCTTTGTGGGTGTCCAGAATGTTTATTCAGTCACAGAGCAGTCGCAGGTTAGTCACAGGTGATGTGTGAGGCAGCCTTGGGGGAAACGGCGGGCAACGAGATAGACAAAACATCTGCCTGCTCTCATGGAGCTGGATTCCAGCAAGAGTGGCGGGAAGGAGACAAAGTAAACAAATACGTAAGCAAGATAAATGCAGATAGTGGACATAAGGAATGTGCTAGAGAACAAGCTACTCTAGACTGTGTGCTCAAGGAAATTCTTTCTGGAGAAGTGACTGAGCTAACTCAGGTCGGAATGACAGAAAGGAGCCTGCCAAGTTTAGATGTGGAAGCAGAACACGCCAGGCAGATGAAAGAGCAAACGCAAAAGCCCTGGGGCCGGTCCAGCTTGGCAATGTTACAGGAGGGTAAGGAAGGCCAGGGTGGCTGAAGCATAGTGGGAGAAGAATATGGGCCAGACCAGTCTGGAGAGGCAGCCTGGGGCCAACGTGAGTAGGAACTGCAGCCCAAAGTAAGGATTTTGGATTGTTTTCTTACAGGAAGCTAATTAAGTTTTTCTAATAGGAAGCTAACTAGGCAGAGGATAATGGATCTTATTTATATACTGAAAAAAATCTTCCTGCTTCTAAGGAAAGAATTGATCATCACTGACTAAGAGGAAAAGCAGGAGGGCATAAAACAGGATTGAGATACAGACTAGAAATGAAGGTGACTTGCTGGTAGACTGGATAGGGAGAGGGAGACATCAAGCAACTAGATGGGTGGAGATCCCGTTTACTGAATGGGGATGACGTCGGGAGCCATGTTTTGAAGGGAAAGCCAGGGGTTCTATTTTGGTCTTGCTGGTTGGAGCGGCCATTGAGGAGCCAAGAAGGGAGATATTACATAGGCGGCCTAAACAGCAAGAGCGAAACTCATTGGAGAGACGGGGCTAGAGACACAACCTTGGGAATCATGGGCAAGTCCATGGAGCTTAAGGCCATGGACCAGATGACATGTATTATGGAAGAAGAAGGCCAAGGGCTAAGATGTGGGTCCTGCAACATTTAGAAAGCAAGCAGAGAAGGCACTGCGTAAGAGATGGAGAAGAAATGGCTGGAAGGCAGCCAGAAACCCAGAGCGTGGTGCTGCAACAGCCAGGGGAGGGTGGTTTTTCAAAGGGCAGCCCTGCCAAATACTGCTAAAAGATGGAAAGCATGAAGACAGATGAGTGATCATTGGGTTTGGCATCGTGGATGCTGCTAATGACAAAACAGCTTCCATCGGTTTGGGGGAGAGAAGGCTGAATAAACCGGACGCAAAGAGAATGGACGGGAACGAGGGGAGACTATGACCAATGTGGTGTGAAGGGGAGCAGAGAAATGGGGAGAGTAGCTGAAAGAGGTGAGATCAGTAGAGGCTTTGCATTTCAAGGTGGGAGCTACTAAAACTTTTTTGTAGGCTGGAAGGAGAATTAGCCAGTCCAGGGGAAGGACTGAGGAAACAGAGGAGAGGGAGATGCATAGGAGTTAGACCCTTAAGAAGGTGAAAAGGGGTGTGATCCTTTAGCTAGGAGGTTGGACACATCTTTTGTGGTAACAGGAGTGAAGGCAAAAAATACAGGGCCAGATGCACGTGGGTTGGTATAGTTAGTGGAAGGCACAGAAAAAGGTCTCAACTGGATTGCTTCTGTTTTCTCACGAATTATGATCATCGGTTAAAAGGAAGATGGGCAATCAGGAAACAGGGCTTTTGAATGTTTGAGGAGAAGAGGGCATAAAATAGCCAACATTTTTCAGTCTTACAGCTCTGAAATATCAACTTGGTCTGCTGACCTACGGAATCCCGCATGTGATTCTGAGAGTGTGATGATAATTTCTCAACTGCTGTCTTTCTACCAGCAAGGTGATCAGCTTACATAGGGACCCCCAATATCTAAACTACCAAGTAGCAAACATTGGTTAATTTGTGTCACTAAGCTATGCAGGGATTGATCTAAATATTGTTCCCCAAAGCACCACATCTCACCCTTGTGTGTATGTATGCACCCCATATCACAGTGTCCTACTACCACCGTGATAACACGATAACTAAGTTTTTGAGATACCACCATGTGCCAAGCACTGTGCAGAGTTTACATATGTTATTTCTTTTACTACTCCCCTCCAGTAAACGAGCAGTATGCACCATTAATCCAGTTTTATGAATGATGATGCTGAAGTTTACATAGGCTAAATTATATCAATATTAGAGAAGAGGCGGGAGAGTCAGCGATTATAATCATGCCATGTAGTTATAGATGGAATTGTGTAAACAAATGTAAAACCAAAGCCTAATAAGGGATTCACACTTGTAAATAATTTGCTCAGAGGAAAAAAAAACAACTTTATATCCAAGACTTAAAAAAAATGACCTGTAAATGATTGGCTATAGAAAGTCAAAATACTTCAGGGAAAAAGTCCAAAACTGAAAAATGGGAATTTAGAAATCCCTGTTGACACAACAAAGTCTGTTGAAAAACAGATTCAACCAGTGGTGTACCGGTAAAATGTTTCATAGTAGCTGATTTTTTGTTGGTAGTCAGTGGGGGAAACCCTGGTTTATGTAACTGCCAATTTCCATGTGTAAATACTCTCTCCATGGAAAGACAGCAATGTGACATCAACCCGCTCAGGAAAACTCTGAAATTGACCAATCAGCTCTTGTGAGGTCGCTCCAGCCCACCACTGAGAGCAGCTAGTATGAATCCTTCTAGGACCATCAGAACTCATGTTCCCTCGGGTAGGTCTAGCAAGGATAATGTTGAGATCTCAGAGCGTCAGTTGGTCTGAGATTGTAGTCCCCCTCCTAACGAGCCAAGTAAATGAAATAAAAAGGGAACTCCTTGAATTATGCTGACTCTAATACATTTTCAGTATTAGGGTTAGGAACAGGTGAAACAGACCACCTTGTTTTAGTCTTTGCATTTTGCTCGTATCTTCTCTTTTCTCCAAAATATTGAAAGGATCAAGTGAATAAGACATAATCACATCTGGAGATTCAGAGTGGTCACTTCCTGTGTTTCAACATGCCTAAGGAATTGCAAGCTTATGTTCTCAAGCAGTAGTTATATGGCTTCTTCAAGCAAGGGAGGGCCCGAGAAGTCAGTGTTGATTTATTGGATAATGTAAGTGACTGAGTTTTCTGAATGAAAGAAGAGATTTAGCTCAATGCCATTTTAAACAAAGAATTCATTGACCTTCTGGTTTCAGGTTTAAGAATACGAATAGTCGTGAAAGTGAAGCATTTATAAAGTCATGGGTGACTGTTATGTGAACTTTCAGAATTATGTCTTTCCAATTTCATTTCTGATTCAAGTCAGAACAAGCATGGTTTAGAGTGTGGGGTGGAAACAAGACACTTAGGTAGAATCAAGCTTTCAGACATGTTCCGTATAGGGGTTTTGTTCGGTTTTTTGTTTTTAATGTCAATGTTCCTAGTATTGTAGGAGCACTGCATACTAAATCAAAAACCAAAACATTCAAAAGTCTAGTAAATGCTGTCCAAAATTGAGATTCTAGATAAATATCTCATACAACAAGTGAAGTGGTAAAAAGAACATCACTAAAAACAGGGAGAATCAAGCAACATGAGAGCTTGTGATTAAGAACATTCATTTATTCATCCATTAAATATTTACTGGGTGCCTTGTAAGTGCCAGACACAGTTTGGACTCCTTGATCTTTGTTCCTTTGGAAGTGAAAAATGCCAGTGTGGCCAGAACAGAACGAAATAAAGGTCAACAGATAGAGATGGCCTGAGGGATGGGAGGTAGAGCGGGGATCTAGGTCACGTAGTGCCTGCTAGGATATTACTGAGGGCTTATGGCTCTTCCGAGGGATATGGGAAATCATACCATGGTTTTGCAGTGGTCCAGGCAAGAGGCAATGGTGACCAGACCAGGCTAGGAGCAGCAGAGAAGTGATCCAATTCTGGATATATCTTTAAAAAAAAAAAAAAAAGGTTTTATTTATTTATCAGAGAGAGAGAAAGAGAGCATAAGCAGGGGGAGCGGCAGGTAGAGGCAGAAGGAGAAGCTGACTCCCCACTGAGCAAGGAGCCCAATGCAGACTCAATCCCAGGACCCTGGGATCTTGACCTGAGCCGAAGGCAGACGCCCAACCAACTAAGCCACCCAGGCATCCCCGATTCTGGATATTTTGAAGGTTGAACCAATAAAAATTCCTGATGGATTGAGATGACATGTAAGAGAGTCAGTTACGAATCTTCGCACCCGGAGGTTGTATACTGAGAGGAGGAAGGCTGTGGATGAAGCAGGTTGTGGGGGTGGGCATTAAGGAAGATCAGGGTGTCTGTGTTGGACTCGTTTAATATGAGATGTCTATTACATATCCAAGTGGAGATGGCAGGTAGGAGGCTGGATGAACCTGGAGTTCAGGAGGGAGCTCTGGGATGAAGAGATAAACTTGGCGGTCGTCAGCACATAGTTAGCGTGACACTGCGTGAGGTCACCAAAGAAGGAAATGCAGATAAACAAAAGAAGGCTAAGGACACTCTAGGACACTCCAAGGCGAACAGGTTGGGAGAAGATAAGGAACAAAGGAGACAGATATGGAGAAGTGACATCCCCTGGAAGAAGGAGAAAAACCAAAAGGGCGTGGAGTCCAGGGAACCAAATATCCCAAGCGTCCAGGAGGAGGGCGTGGTCAGCCGGGACAGCGCTGTTAACCCATCCCACCACTAGGGACTGAAAACTACCACTGGATTGATTAATTGGTTATTTTTTAAGATTTTATTTATTCATTTGAGAGAGAGACAGAGCAAGAACAGAGGGAGAGGCAGAGGGAGGGGGAGAAGCAGAATCCCCGCTGAGCTGGGAGCCGGATGTGGGGCTCGATCCCAGGAGCCCGGGATCATGACCTGAGCCCAAGGTGGATGCCCAACAGTCTGAGCCACCCAGGCGCCCCTACCACTGGATTTAGCAAGTAGTGGATGGGGTGGTGGGTACAAAGGCCTGACTGCAGTGAATTTAGGAGGAAACAGGAAAATTGGAATAGATAATTCCTGCAAGGGGTTTCAGTGCAAGGAGAAGTAACGAAATGGGGAGTAACTGGTGGAGCAAATAAGATGAAGAGACGTTTTTCTGAAATTGGAGAGATTAAGTTTCCAAATAAATGCTATGTCCATGGCTCCATGTACACAGCGTCAGTCTTAGCACTTCTTTATTCTGTTCACGTTTCTCTCCCCCAATAAATTGTAAGTTTCTTGAAGATAAGGACCTTGTTTTAGTCAACTCTATGTGCCCATAGGCTAACCCAGTATATTGGTTTACTATTGCTGCGATAACAAATTACTACAGATTTAATGGCTTAAAATAACACAGCTCTGCGAATTCGAGGTCTGACGCAGGTCCCACAGGGTTAAAATCAAGGTGTCCATAGAGTGTTCATTTCTTTGCTTTTCCCAGCTCCTGGAGGCTGCCCTCATTGCCCAGTTGGTGGCCCCTTCCTCCGTCTTCAAACCAGCATCATTGCATCTCTCAGACCATTCTTCCATACCCACATCTCCCTCTCACTCTGAAATCAACTGGGAGACACTCTCTGATTGTAAGGAGGCATGTAATTACAATGCCCCACCCCTGCCCCCAACTATCCAGGATAACAGCTTCATCTCAAGGCTCTTAATTTAATCACATCTGCAAAGACCCTTTAATTTTGTAACATATTCACAGATTCTGGGAATTAAGACGCGGTCATCCCTGCCAGTCATTATTCTGCCTATCACATCAAGTGACTGACACATAGATCAGCAATATTTGTAATACAAACCTTATACGGTTTTCCTTTTGATATTTATCACATTGCATTAGAACGGCGTAAATTCCTCAAAAGCCTGCAATCTCTACAAGAACAGAAACTATACCACTTTTGTCCTTCACTATATTCCCAGCACTTAACACCGGGCTAGAAGTGGGTGCTTAATTAATATTTGTTTAATGAATGAATACGTGGGCAAACCTATTCTTTCATGTGAGCTGCTATAGGGGAAATCTCTTCTTTGGGCTTAGCAGATAATATCTGACCCTTTCGAGAGAAATAGGGCTCCTGCTCTGGGAGAAGGGTGTTTATCTTCCTTGTCCTCTCTTATGTCTGATCTAACAGGTTATGCGTAATGTAGCTCTGCAGAGACAACTTTTCTATATAAAATGGAAGTGTCCCAAGACAAATTTTTCTGCACCTTGCTTTTTTATTTGACCGTGTCCGTCCTTCGGACAGCTGCTTGGCATGCCATAAAATAGAAGTGCAAGAACTTAGGACACCTTTACAAATAGGGCCCTAAGGTGGTGACTCAAATGTGGTAGAATTTTGGGCATCTGAGGCAGAGAGAATGTAACTGGTCCTGGGTGGGAACGGACACGGAGGGCACCTGGAAGCCCAGATGTGTGTCACCGGCAAATCTTAAAAGAATGCAATTCAGACAGGGTTACAACAACCAGAAGGCAGCCAAAGAAATCTGGATGTGAGAAGAGAGAAGGCCAAGAGAGCAGAAAGAATGGGCATCCAGGGCTCTTTACATCCTTGCCACCCCCTCATACAGGTGCACCTTCCTCTGCTCCCTAAATGCTTCCGCCCCTTGGAGCAGACGCACGTCCTCTCCCTGCTTCCATCCCTCAGCACGCACATTCCTGTACGTTTGCTCACATCCTCCTGCTTCCAGGGATGCACTGGAAACCGTGGAGCCACCCTCCTGCCTGAGCCCTCACCTATCCAGGTTTCCGGGTCACCTCGCCTGACTGGTATTCCCGTCACCTCTCTGAACTTTCTCCAATCATTCCCGGATCCTCTTTTTGTATTCGTTCCCTAGGACTGCTGTAACGAGGACCACAAGGTTTCTGGCTGGAAACAACAGAAATATACTGTCTCACAGTTCTGGAGGCCAGAAGTTCAAAATCAAGGTGTCAGCAGAGCCATGCTCCCTCTGAAACCTGTAAGGGAGACTCCTTCCTTGCTTCTTCTAGCTTCCAGCATTTGATGGCAATTCTTGGCTCATGGATGCATCACTCTTAATCTCTGCTTCCCTTATCACGCGGCCATCTCCCTGTGAGTCTCTACATTGTCTTTTTTCCTGAGCGTCTTCTCCTCGTATAAGGATACCAGCCATATCAGATTAAAGGCCCACCTGCTCCCGAGTGACCTCATCTTAATTTATCTAACTGCATCTGCCATGGACCTCTTTCCAAACATGGTCACATTCACAAGCGCCAGGGGTTGGGACTCGAACATATCTTTTGGTGGGGGGACACAGTTCAACGTGTAACATCCTCCTAGTAAACAATGGTCCTCAGAGACCCCCTTAGAGTGCACGAGATCATCCTTTGAGGAAAGAGAAGAAAATATTCAAATTCTATTTCTATGTGATTTTTCTTTAAAAAAGGAAATAGGCCTTACTGATATTTAATATGTGGACTGACACTGGTGATTTCTCCTATATTCTATTTGTCAGAGTCCCAGGCCCTGAGGGAATAGCAGACTCTCCCAAGTGCAGACGGGCTGACGGAAGTGCCCCTGCTTCTCGTGTGATTTCGGTGTATGGCTACATACCGCAATTTATGTGATTCAAGATAACATCAATGAGATTACTCTTATAAAACAGCACCTTTAGATAGTAAAATCCTTACAATACTTGGTACTGAGATAAAGGGCGACCATGGTGTCACTCCAAAATCCAACCAGATGATGAGGTTACACTTTATTTTACAAAGTTAAAGATTTTCCAATTTTGCTAACCTTTCCTGTGATGACAAATAACGGTGCGTGGTATGCTACCCAGCAAATATTGTTGGGAAGAAATGCACGTCAGGTGGAGAAAAAGTAGTTCCAATAAGGATCTCTTTTTTTTTTTTAAGATTTTATTTATTTATTTATTTTTAATTTATTTTTATTTAAATTCAATTAATTAACATAGAGTGTATTATTGGTTTCAGAGGTAGAGGTCAGTGATTCATCAGTCTTATATAACACCCAATGCTCATTACATCATGTGCCCTCCTTAATGCCCATCACCCCGTTACCCCATTCCCCCACCTCTCTCCCCTCCAGCAACCCTCAGTTTGTTTCCTATGATTAAGAGTCTCTTATGGTTTATCTCCCTCTCTGATTTCGTCTTGTTTTATTTTTCCCTCTCTTCCCCTATGATCCTCTGTTTTGTTTCTTAAATTCCACGTATGAGGGAGATCATAAGATTTTTTTAAAATTTTTTATTGTTATGTTAATCACCATACATTACATCATTAGTTCTTGATGTAGTGTTCCATGATTCATTGTTTGTGCATAACACCCAGTGCTCCACGCAGAACGTGCCCTCTTTAATACCCATCACCAGGCTGACCCATCCCCCCACCCCCTTCCCCTCTAGAACCCTCAGTTTGTTTTTCAGAGTCCATCGTCTCTCATGGTTCGTCTCCCCCTCCGACTTACTCCCTTTCATTCTTCCTCTCCTGCTATCTTCTTCTTCTTTTTCCTTACATATGTTGCATTATTTGTTTCACAAGTACAGATCTGTGATTCAACAGTCTTGCCCAATTCACAGCGCTCACCATAGCACATACCCTCCCCAATGTCTATCACCCAGCCACCCCTTCCCTCCCACCCCCCACCACTCCAGCAACTCTCAGTTTGTTTCCTGAGATTAAGAATTTCTCATATCAGTGAGGTCATATGACACATGTCTTTCTCTGATTGACTTATTTCACTCAGCATCACACCCTCCAGTTCTATCCACGTTGTTGCAAATGGCAAGAGAGGGAGATCATAAGATTTTATTTATTTATTTGACAGAGAACAGGAGAGACAGCGCGCACAAGCGGGGTAGGGGGCAGAGGGAGAGGGAGAAGCAGACTCCCCACTGAGCAGGAAGCCTGATGTGGGATCCAACCCAGGACCCTGAGACCAGGACCCGAGCCAAAGGCAGACGCTTAACCAACTGAGCCACCCCAGGCACCCCAATAAGGATCTTTAACTTCATGCCTGGCCCCACACCATTTGGAGGTTTGAAACTATATTAATTGCATGAACCAGGCACCTTGGAGCCAAGAAACTGGCATGGAAACTGTCCTTAAGCCACTTTCTACCCCTGGCAGAAGCAAACTAAAACCAACTCAGAGGGATGCTCCCTCCACTTAGGTCTGACATGATTCTTTCTAATTTAGTTTTTTAATGAGTAAAATATTTGCATGGTTAAAAACTAGTCAAGAAGTTGTGGGAGTCCAGATTGGAGGTTCTGGCCCATGGACTGGAGTGCGGTGCAAGCTAGGAGGTGAATTTAAAGACTTTTGGAGGATCATCAATAGCCTTTGATGACTAATGTGGATGTTTGACGGGGGGAGGGGAGGAAGAATGGAAAGATACAAATGACTTCCTCATTTTTAACTTGCACACCTGGGTAAAATAATGTTGCTTTTTAGTAAGAGGGCAAGCAGGAATGGCAACAGCTTTGTGGGATAAGAAAGTTTGCTCAGCTTGGGATATGTTGAGCTAGAATTGCCTATCACGCATCCACATCCTGCAGCAAAGAGGATATTCTGGTCTGGAGCTGAAGGTAAAAATTCAGATGATGTCAGCAGAACCTGGGGAATGGCCGCTGTTAGGGGATGAGTGGAGAAACACTGGCCAGCAAAGACAGTTCGAAGGAAAGTCAGCCAACACTCAGGTCACAGAGGCCAAATGCCAGTAAATATTAAATGCAAGGGACAGTGACAGAAGTCAACAGCCACTTTCCTTCTGCTGTCCCCACACAGAACACGGCTCGTCCAAACAGTCAGAACACTTCTGAGCCCACACCTCTGCCCAATTTGCACTCATGAGAGAGCAAATAGACCCAAAGCACCCAATACAGCAAGGCTGTGTTTGCACAATTGATCACAGTTATTTGGGACATGTATTTGCTCTCCTTTTGTGGCATTTCAATATTTCAATTAAACAATGTGCAGAGCAAAAGTGATTAACACAGCAGTGAACCTTCTATCCTAGCCAAAGCTCAGCCCATTGCTGTGAGAACCACGGGTTTCTCTAAATAATGGGGATGTTTCCTCCAACGGGGCTATATGGGATCCAGTAACCCGGAGGTCCAGCGTGCTGATCTCCCTGGCATCAGTCTGTGTGCGTGATACCTGCTGGCAACTGTCTGGTTCAGCTCAGACACCAGCAAATTTGGGGGCAGGGGACTTGTAGCCACATCTTGGCCCATTCCCTTTACACTTCTGTGCAAATTTTGCCCGTTACTCGACATTCTTCTCAAATCAGGACGCTATCACAAATCTTTCCTTGACCATTCCAGCCTGTGGATGTTTCTCCTCCCTATGACCTGTTACCACATTTTGTCATTCACCTGGTTCTTCATGGCATTGGGCTTGAGACTAACTTCATCCTTGATCTTATTTTTTCTGAGTTATTTGCTGCCCTTTGGAAGGATCTTGAAGGCCCTGACTATTTGGATCCATTCCCCTGGAAGCTCTGATGTACCTACATCCTTGCCATAGTTATTACTAATAACGAATTACTACTTGTAGAGTTGTATATAACACACAGACAGATTTATAACCATATATAAACATAATTATGGCATGCCTAAAGTTTTAAGGTCAAAGGTCTTCCTACCCAGGACTGTTTTTGTTTTGTTTTGTTTTGTTTTTTTCTGAAGCAATTCATTAATTATTGAGGAATAGAGGTGAGGAGAGCACAGAATGGGCTAAGATCATGTCTAGGCTAGGTACAATACAAATGATTTACTTATTTCACACATTTTAATGTTAAAATGGAATGAATCAAAGAATCATATGTTATAGAATGATAATGTGCCAGTTATGGATTTGTTGCTTCTCACCTGCAAATCTGCCCTTCATTGCCCAGCCTGTGCTACTGGAGCTGGACCCGAAGCTCTTTCTCTTTACCCAATGGCATGATGTTATGCTTTGTCAGTAGAAGGTTCTGGAAGGATACCACAAGAGAGCAAGAGAAAGGGACTTCTCTCCTTGGTTCTGATGTGTTTTCTTCTCTTACTCCTGTGGCTCTCCCGTGGCAGGGGACAGAGGGTGGGGCACACGCACCTTGAGCAAGTTTCCGTGGCACCCCCACGGGAAGCTTCTGTGGAGTTCCACAAGCGCCCTCGCTGGCCTCCCAGCAAGACCGGCAGCACTCCCAGGGGCAGTTTCTCAACAAGTTCCTCCAGTGCCCCCGTGGATGAGGACTCCTTGCCTGCCCGCCCAGCCTGTGACACCTCAGAGAATTTCCATGCCAGGATTTTACAGCTACACACTCAGCCTTGGGGGTGGGGACGCTCCAACTCGTCCCTTCTTTGGGTACTCTGCCTCAGCCCGAGGGTAGGCCCCAGGCTGCCCCCTCTGTGTGCTATTCCAGTACTCTTCAGAGTTTGCTTTACCCCTCAGTAATTAGTTCTCTGTTACTAGTTAATAATTCGTTATAGGGCACTTTCCCTGTCTAAATACTGTGTGGTTTCTGTCTCCTGACTGGATCCTGAATCACACAGATAGAAGGAAAGGGAATCATTTCGTGTGACCCCCTTGCTCTATGGGTGATGAGATGGGGCCAGAAGTACAAGGAGGTGGACCAGAAAAGTAAGCGCCTTGCCCAAATCACACAGCTAGTGAGCAGTAGAATTAGAGGTGGGAGTCACACAGCGGTCAATGTAAGTAGAGACCACACTATACCCACCTGGCACAATGGATACGCGTTCAGTGAATGGATTAATGAATTAAGGCTCTGAGAGCAAGGCTTTGTTGGGGAAGGTCAGGAAAGAGAAACAATGAAAGCCCAGAAATCTTTGATAGTGATGAAAAAAATTATCAGTGAGATAAGAAAAGTACACAGGAGAGGCCAAGACCTCTTAACAAAGAATCTGCCAGTTGCTTCACAACGGAAAAGGTTCAACCAATAGCTTGACTTCAGTCCACAGATGGTCAAGCAATTGGGGGGTAATTTCTTGAGGGCATTTGCTCTCCAGATTCCAGAGTCTTGAACCTCCTTGGATAGAAGGCATGTATGTCTGTGTATCCTGGTGCCCACCCACCAACTTTTCAGATCACCCAGGGTGCCTAAATATTCACCAGATGGTGGCAGCTTCCCTGGCAGGGTCCCAACCCGATTGCTTTGTGGAATCCTAGGGGTGAGAGCTTTCTGTTGTGTGTGAAAGCTAATGGCAGCGAAGAGGGTCCCTCCAGAACAACCTTATCTCCCACCCAGGCTCACGAGATCCCTACAGTCCACCAAGCAATGGTTTGGGTTCTGTAATTAACAGAGTGTCTTTTACAAGGATGGTTTTGGCATAGTGGGTGCCAATACACAGTCTCTTTGAAGCATTGGCCTGGGCCCAAGAGTTGCTTCTGATTTCTAATTAGGGCACATTTAGATACCAAGAGAAGAAGGGCCAGTCTAGCATTGTGATTAGAATAAGAAAGCAGTGGGAAGGGTAAGCCTCAGACACACTTATTTTAGACGTTGGTTTTTTTTTTTTTTTAAGACTTTATTCATTTATTTGACAGACAGAGAGAGAGAGAAAGAGCACAAGCAAGGGGAGTGGCAGGCAGAGGGAGAAGCAGGCTCCTCGCTGAGCAGGGAGTCCCACCCGGGGCTTGATCCCAGGACCCCGGGATCATGACCTAAGCCAAAGGCAGAAGCTTAACCGACTGAGCCACCCAGGCGCCCCTAGACAGGTTGTTTTGACAAGTTCAGTAAAAGGGAGGGGATTTTAGGGGTAGTAAGATAGAGTAGAAAGAACACTAACCTTGAAGTCCAGCTCGCAGAAGTCCAGTCACACTTATGGTAGAACTGGTTGTATGATCCTGGGCAAGTCACTTCGCTGTTGGAGCCTCAATACTCTCACCTATGAAAGGCTGATCTAAATGATTTCTGGATCCCAGCAACAACACTCTAAGAGATTATGGGATTCAGGGACTCTGGGAAGGAACTAGGAAAATACCTTTCCTCTTCATCCACTGCTCCCTTCAAGAAATTGATTCCTGTGTGTTTCAGAGTAAATGTTATTCTTTTTTTTTTTTTTTTAATGAGGGTTTCACTTTGTATCTGTGTAGGAACAAATAACCCAAAGTACTTTTCTTATGCATTAATTCGCTCGGTTCTTCTCTGAGCACCTCCCAGGGCTGAAGGAGGCAGCCAAGTCCTGATCATCTTTCAGTTCACACTCAAAGCTCTCCTCTACAAAGCTGTCCTTCTCAACGGCACATGCCAACTCCTTCTTTTCTGTCTTCATTGCACTTAGTGTCTGTGCAGCTCCATGCATAATTAATCCTATAACCTGAACAGTTCAGCCATGAAAGTGCTGCTTGTTCTCAGAGCCTTAATTCATTAATTTGTTAATCCATTCACAGAGACGTTTGCCACGTCTTTATAACCAGACTGTCAGATCTCAAGGCTAAGAAGTGGATTTATGCTTTGTATCTCCCAGAGTCAAGTTCGGTATCCTGCGTGTGGTTAGTGCTCAGTTAATGATGCCCAATTGATCGGTCTGTTAGCATTATGGATGTACAAAGGCAGGTTAGAGGATATTCTTGTCCTCCAGAAGGATTGGGTCTAATTATGGGCTGTAGTCCAACCTGAAGACTGAAGTGACAATCATCCTTTGGTCTATGATTCTTTGTATATAAATGAAATAGGCCAGTGGTTCCCAAACTATGGACCTTGGTTCCCTCATAATCTATGGGGGTTATACTAAGCATTATCTGTCAGACACAACTCAGAAGGTACATACACTTATTTTTTAAATGGATATTGTGACTGCGGGATGCCTGGGTGGTTGAGTCGGTTAAGTGTCTGCCTTGGGCTCAGGTCATGATCCCCGGGATCGAGCCCGCATGGGGCTCCTTGCTCAGCGGGGAGCCTGCTTCTTCCTCTGCCTGCCACTCCCTCTGTTTGTGCTCTCTCTCTCTCTCTCTCTGACGAATTAATCAATCAATCAATCTTTAAAAAAAATGTGTATTGTGATTGCAAAATGCATAGCCACTTAAAAGCCTAGGATTTCATGCTATCCTTTGGTCTTCGTGAACTTTTTTTTATATTTTATTTATTTGACAGAGAGAGACAGCGAGAGCAGGAACAGAAGCAGGGGGAGTGGGAGAGGGAGAAGCAGGCTTCCCGCTGGGATGCAGGGCTCGATCCCAGAACCCCGGGATCATGACCTGAGCCGAAGGCAGACGCTGAACGACTGAGCCACCCAGGCGCCCCAGGTCTTTGGGAACTTTTAAAATAGGTGTTCAAAGAACAAGTATTGTCATGTGGGTGTGTAAACATTTTCTGAAGTTAAAAAGGAGAGATTATCATACCCAAACAGGGTTGTTCAAACCACTGGCATAGACAGCCAAAATTTAAAAGAGAAAGTGAATACTTTAGCATAGGCGAGTCAAAGGATTTTTTTTTTCCCCTGAAAGAGATGGGATTTGACTTCAGCCTTGAACAATGATTAAGTTTTTAACAGCAAGATTGTATCTAAGGTTAAGCCTATTTCAGGTGTCCCGATGTGTATGAAACGAGAAAGGCCACGAGACTCATACCCACATGCTTTAATTCTCTTCACGGCAAGGCATGCTACTTCAAGAGCAGAAAGTACACAGATGAACCCGATCACAGGTAGATGCACACCTCCCATTAATTAACTTACTTTAAGTACATCCATAAAATTAGCAGAGACCTGAGAAACCATTCAGCCTCAGAATGAATTGATATTCATCAGTCAGGAAACTCTGAAACTTATATAATTGGAATTTTTTAAAAGAAGGGAGGAATTCGGTTCCTTTCTTTGAATTTGGTTTCATTTACATTGAAATGCTGCCTATTCACTCCTCTGCACTGCTGGGAGGAGGTCATGTAAGATGGAAAACATTTCAGCATGAAAGATCACAATGCTTAAAAATATTCATAGCCTTTTCTCTTATCCTACTTCTAGAAATTGATCTTAAGGAAGTAATTCTAAATGTTAAAGATTCAGGCATAACAATGTTCCTCATCAAGTTGTATAATGTATAATTGCAAAAAATTGGAAGCACCCTCAGAATAAGGGAATGGTTAAGTAAGCCATAGTTTATTGAAACCATAACATACTGGGTGAACAAATGGTCTTTAAAAGTTTGACATAAGGGGGTGCCTGGATGGCTCAGACGGTTAAGCGTCTGCCTTCCGCTCAGGTCATGATCCCAGGGTCCTGGGATCGAGCCCTTGCTTCTCCCTCTCCCTCTGCCTGCTGCTTCCCCTGCTTGTACACTCTGTCTCTGTGTCAAAAATAAATAAAAAATCTTAAAGAAAAAGTTTAACATAAAAAGTTCAAAACTGTAGAATGAGAAGTGGAGAAATGAGAGACAAAATTGATTGCGTGGTGTGATTTCAACTCTGCAAACAAAAAAATTGAATTGGAAAATATTGAAAGCTTACATGATCATCAGGATAAAAATATGATTCAGATATAAAGAGATAAGACTGGGCAAAATATTACAAGGAAACCTCTTGGTGAAGGAAATACAAAGGTTATTTCTTTTCTTTTTCATATTTTTCTGCATTTTCCAAATTAGATATTATTTACATAAGCTACGAAACAATTTTAAGAAAGCCCACAGTACTTGAGACCCCAGCAAGAAGACTATCGTGGGGCTCCCACACCACCCCAACTCTCCACCCCCAAGGTGGCCCCGTGCTCATTAGCAGCTTGGTGGCCTGAGGCCAGGCAGAGGGTGTTCTCCTGTGCTTGGCACTAAATTTAGACTACAGGTGGCAGGAAGGACACGGGAGGAAGGATAAAGATCTAAGAGGGTGGCTGCTTAGGATATCTCAGGAACCTAAATCTGGGTTGTGCTGTTGAGTGGAAACACCACGTCCCAACATCTCGGCCAGCCACGGCCCACGCAGCGCTCATCCTGAGAAGTAGAGAGGGACTCGCTTATCCCCACAAATGCCCAGCCTGTGCATCACCAGCAGGAGTCAGTTGAGAGCAGGAGCTAACCGGACAGATGACCCCCCGCTGGAGACTCTGGGATGTGCCCCTTCCCTCGGCTGCTCCAAAAGTTGGCCGACTCCACCTGCCAGGAGGTCAGCTTCCCAGCAGATTGCAAGCTGGACGAAACCCAGGGAACGCACAGGAGTTCTTCCCTCCATCTCGAATGTCTGACATGGAGGGGAAGAGTGAGGGCTGTGGAGTGAGCTCTATTTGCCTTCCATCTCTTCCACCAACCAGCTGGGGGACCTTGGATAAGCTTCTTGATCCATGGCTCAGTTTCTCCATTAACTTTGAACATAGGACCTGCAATATAGCTGATGCTTGATGAAAAGTGTTGAATGAATGACAAGGAGTAAGATAGGGTGGGCCTCGTCAAGCAGGACCTGGGGAAGACTGATGGGGGCTTCTCCCAGTTGGGAAGAGACAATAGTGTGGCGCTGCTAGCCCTACCACACCCATACCCCACTTACGGCAGCAGGTGAATTCCCTTCTGCTGGTTCAGGCAACTTTTCTGGCTTTCCTCTTGGTGGGCGGGCACAAACTGACAATCCAGTCCACCGTGAGGGATTACTCTGTCTTGTCTCCCATACCACCATCTTGACTTCATTCAGTATCTGTCCAAACGCATGTTAAAGAAATAGGTACTAAGTGGAGCTGGACACAGATATAAAAGACCCAGTCCTCTCCTTGCCAAAGCTCCTTGTTCAGCCAGGGAGCTAACTGTGACTCAGAGTGCTAGGGGTAAAAGAGAAGCCGGAATCCAGCGCTCCCTGGGGGCCTCGGGTCGTGGGTGGGGGACACTGATGGGAAGGGTGAGGCAAGCCTTCACCTTTGCCCGGATGCTGTGGGAGTGGGGGCCCACCTGACAATTGAATGAGAGCTAAAGGGGGAGGAATAGGGACCTCGCTGCAGGGACTGGGTGAGAAAGGGAGACTCTACCTGTTCTGGGGACAGAGTGAAGAGACATAGGGGCAGAGAGAGGAATCCCTTAATGTAGGCAAGAGAGTGCATGCAGTGGGGGGGTGGGGGGGTGGGAAGAGGGGCTGGAGCCCGTGGCAGGGAGGACGGTGTGGGAGTTTCGGAGCTAATGGTGCAGAGATGCTGCCTGCAAACCAACAGAGGGCTGAGGTTAGCCTCAGAGCTGTTACAGGGTTAAACAGAGACACACTGCAAGACATATGGTAGGTGCAGGGAGGAGAGGGCATCTCTGCGAAAGAAGCCCAGGGCTCTTAAAAACTCTCAGGGAGAGCTTCATTGTCTCAGGCACAGGGGTGATCAAGAGCTAGGCTGGGGGGAGCGCGCCCTGTGGCAGCTCTGGGTTGTGGGGGACTGGGAACCGCTTTTCTCCATCAGTCCCACAACCTCGCTTCCTCTAGCGTAGTTGCATCCTAGTCTCAACCATGATGTTACTGTATTATCTTTTAAAAACGTGGAAAAGCCCCCCACCCCCATTTCCCACCACCCCTACCCTACTACACTGCCTCTGGTCACACACAGTGAAGTCCAGGCTTAAGCCAAGTGTAACCAGCCCACAAGGGTCAAGGGGGCCTCAGGGGACCTTAACCATTCAAGGAAAAATAACAGCACATCAAGGCATCCCCCAAGGGGCCAACCAAGAGATGCTGAAGCCCACGCAAAGTTCTCCAAGGGTCAAGAGGGGTGGGAGAGTTTCCCTTAAGTGGGCCTGAGGGGAAAGATAAACAGAAAGGAAAAGCAGCATCCAGAAGAGAGGAGGAGAGAGCAGAGGTCACCCCCAAATGCGGCCCGAATATCTGAGTGCCCTGTGGGATAGAACAGTTCGTCCAGGGTTCTCAGTCATACCGAATCTCTCCCTGGCCTCCACACACGCACTGACTGTGGTACCGGAGGGGTTGCCTTTCAGCCACTAAAGTAGGGGCTACGTGAGGAGTGTGTCCACTGGTCTCAGTGACCAGTCCACACGGGGAATTCAAGCAGAGGAGAGCACATGTAGTCGGTCTGATGCCTGGCTGGGCTTTGTGGATGTAGGGGCGAGCGTGTCTGTGTGTGCATGCATGCTTGTGCGCACACACACGCGTGTGTGTGTGCGTGTGTGTGTGCGTGTGTGCAATGGAGCTTGCCTCCCAGTGGATCCGGCCCACCAGCAACAACTCTGCCGGCAGCTGGGGTTTAGGGGCCTTCCGGCGAGGCCAATGTAGCTAATTTAAGTCATCTGCTGAAACGTAGTGAAAATTAAGTTTTAGTAGGATTCTTCATGTGGGCGCTGTGGTTAAACAGAAATTCCTTTGAAATGATGTCTGAAGAGTGAGTCAAAATAAGGCCGAAAGCTGGGGCAGAGTAACTGCAGGATGGAGCCCGAGCTGGGCGGAGAGGGTATTCACAGAGAGGGCGAGGCCAAGGTGGAAGAGAGATGTTGGCCTCCCCAGCTCTCAACCCAGAGCGTGGCCCCCGCTCCCTCCCCATCCCACTCCTCTTCCTGCCTCCCCCCCATCTCCCCCCCCCCCCCCCCCCCCCCCCCCCCCCCGCCGCCGCTGCCTTTGTCAGAATAAAGTTTCTTTTATTGCTTTTCCTTTTTAAAAAACACCGGTGCTCATGAGAGAAAATTGGAAAATACAGACAGGAAAAAGGGTAAAAAAAATGGTAAAATGTCCATAATCTCACTTTCTTTAAACAGTCACTGGTAATGCTATGTTGGATAATTAAAATAGCCCTCTAGGTGAATAACATAAATTCTTAATGCTTTCTTTGGATACATTCCCAGAAGTCAAATTTGGATTCTACAATTTGGATAATATTTTGCACTATTAACACCATGTCAGATCATTAGAATAGATACTCTCCTGGGTAAAAATATATATCTGTGCTATTATCCATAATACAATACAGAATATAAAATATGCATCATACAATATGTATAATAAATGTTGTACTATGTATAATGAAACACATATAACATATATTTTATACATACGTACAGATGTACCTTTTTTAAACAAAAATGAATTCATCCCGTATATACTACTTTTGTGAATTTCCCCCTCTTTTACCTAACATTTTCTGTGCCATAGGTACATTTATCAACATCATTTTAATGCCTGTGTGTTACCTTATTACCTGAACCACTAAGCTTGTGTAACCTGTCCCCTGCTGCTGGACACTTAGGTTATTCCAACTTTTCTTCTCTATTAATAACAGTGTTGTAATGAACATTCATGCCGCTAAATATTTGCATAAATTCTTAATGCCTTTTTTGAATACAGTCCCAGAAATCCAATTGCTTGCAGCTTCTTGATTTTCATGTGTTAGGAAAATGAAACCCAGAGACTGGCCTAAAGAACTAGAAGCACGATTAAAGGTGGTGGCGCGCGGGAATGGACAACCCACGAACCAGGGCTCAGGCCTATTGGTTCCAGATGCAGTGCTATTTGCACTGTCCGAGATCAGGAAGGAACTCTCCAGATTCCTCGGATGGTGGAAAACACCAGCCGTGAGAATGGGGGGCACAGTTAAGATACAATTTCTTGTAAAAACAAGTGCTTTTAATTCAGAGTCACTTATGGGAGTTACTCAGCTTCTAGAGCCTCAGGTCTGGATACTCTTGAAATGTGTGCGACGTCTATCAGACCGGTCGGTATTTACCTGCCTTTAGCATGTTTTGACATTCCATCTCTCTACCTTCCTTCTCTCCAGCTGGCCCCAGTGAAAGGGGATATGTTTCTTTACATTCTGCAGGAATTTCCCGGCCCATTGTGACATAGCACCTACTTCTCACTTAACATCTCTGCCCTGAGATCTGGAGAACAATCCAAAAACCTCAGCACAGAAACACAAATTGTCCTATTTGTTAGAAAGTAGGGCAAGATTCCTCCCACCCCAGGTCCCCGGCCACACGTTAGTAGTACCACTTAAACTGGACCCCCTAGTGGCTGAACCCGGGAACGAGTAATCTTCCCTGGAGGGAGGAGGTAGCCGGGTGGGGAAGAGGGGCAGGGGCAGATTTATAGAGGACTGCGAGTGGGGGTCGCAAGAGAGGAGAGAATGTGCTGGAAGTCAAAAGAATGCTGGCCTTTGAGTAAGAATCCTGGGCTCCAGTTCCGCCAATGTGCTGTGTGGCTTTAAAGAAGGTGCTTTCCTACTCTGGTCCTGTTGATTCATCAGTTAACCAGGGTGCCAGACCCGTCGGGCTCTACTGTCCCTTTCTGCGGCAGCTGCTCGGCTGTTTTCCTCACTCATCTGGTACATTTGTTTAGTAACACAGCCGAGCATTTCTTGTGTGACTCTTGACAGTCTTTTGTGTTTTCTGAATCTTACGTGTGAATTACCAGGAATGGATCCTATGTTGAGGTCATGGCCAGCTCTGATGTCCGATGCCAGTGTCAAAGCCCCCGAGGCACCTTTGCGATGCCAGTGTCAAAGCCCCCGATGCCAGTGTCAAAGATCCGGAGGCACATTTCCCATAGCAACAAGCTTTTTTTTGAGAGTTGACCACGCCCCTTATATTCAAAGTCTAGCAACAGGGGCTCCAGGAGCCCGAAGGAAAGGTTTGTCCACTGCACACTCACCTCAATAATTCCCACTTCTGCCCCCTTCCTTCACGGCTTTTGGGTCACCGGGGACTACAGAGGTGGTAGAGAGACTCTATCCATCATGCCAGCCTAATCGGGTGGTAGTGCGTCCTCAAAGGTCACACTGCTCGGGACTCTAACCTTTCCCTTCTCAACCAGAAAGACTGCCATGTCTTCCATGCACAAGGAATGCAGAGAAGCGGTGACTTCACTATTTCTCACCCTCCCTGACTACACCATGAGGATCAGAATATTTGCCCAGTCCCAGCTTTCTAGAAGGTTCCTATGCTCCAGGGTGGTGGTGATAAAGAAAGTCAGCTCTCGCAAAGAAGATGAGCCTGGGGGGAAAGGAGGTGACAGGTGCCATCAAAGCAGGTGTGCATCTCACCCCAAACCTTCTAGCGGAAGGGGCAAAGGGGGCTCCTATCACGGGTACACCAAGCTTCCTTCGATGGCATTCCCCTCTCCAAGCCTCCTCTTGATGTTCATTTTGAATTTCTTCTGGATCCCATTTTGTTCTGAGGAAGGAGGGTGCGTTGTCACAGTGAAATTGGCTCTGGGCCTCTGGTTTCCATCAGGAGGACACTGGCTGGATCATTTACCGGCTGGAAGTTGGAACTTCAAAGAGAATTCACTATCCACTCCTGGCAACAAAAGATTGAGAAGCCAGGCCCCTGGGGGAAATGTCTAATGTTTTCCCCTCATTCCTTCTTTGTGAATGCAAAGTAAAACAAGTTTAAAATGGGGATTAGCAAGGAAGGTATGGAGTGGAAAACTCCAGAAGGGTTTTTAGAGCAGACTTGCTAGAGCGGAGGAGAGCATGTAGCTCTGTTCACCGGCGGTGTGCTCTGAGGAACAAGCCACGATCTGGAATGGGAAGCTGGGGCTCCGCTTCCAGCCTTGTCATTCACGGGGAAAGTCACTTCCTCTCTCTGGGCCTCAGTTTCCCCCTCTGTTACCCGCCCTGCCCACCTCAAAGGGTTTGGGGAACGATTTGATGTGGGAAAGGACACGAATGCGCTTTGAAGAGAAAGCTCAAGAGCTCTGGAAACGGAAAGGATGACTGTTTGTTTTCACAAGTGGAGTTGTCTCTTTGCCATCACCCTTGGAGAGGCTGTTTGGGCCGTAAGTATTTGGCCTCTGAACTTTGCTCAGACTGGAGCAGCTGTGGGTGGCAGGAATGCGGGGAGGGAGGAAATATCAGAGTCAGCGAGCATGAGCCTCAGTCTCAGAGTTGGCCAGGTTTCTAGGGGGAAATAAAATCTCAAGTAGCTCTTTGTGGTCCTAAGGAATACACTTATGTGATTGTTTTAAATATTTCAGAGTCTGAAAAAAAGCTGCAAGGGACACATCACAGTGGACAACAATAGAGCTACTCATTTAACCTAGGCTGCACAAATCCACATGAAATGGATTTGCCCCTCTTCCATCTAGCATGCACGCACACACGCACACACGGATTATTGCACCCGCAGTGATTCAGATCGTGGTTTTAATTCTTCCCTCTTTGCATTTAGCCAGAACCTTTCCAGTCTTCAAAGTGCTTCCCAATCCTTTGTCAATTGTCCTTTGTCCATTCCTGGCTCCTACAGTAGGCACTTGGTAAGTTTCTGATCAATGACATGCCACCTGATCTGGAGTAGACTGTTATAGAAATGGCTCCCAATGAACCCTGCCCCTCTGAATCCATGTCTCTTTCCACACTGACTCTGGGCTTGATTTGCCTGGCTGGTGAGACCTTAGTAAAGGTGATACAAACGGAACTTGAAAAGCACGTTGGAACACGCACACCACATGAAGAAACCTGGGCCAGCGCGCCTGCTGGGGACCACGTGGCCCCCAGTCAACAGCCAGCTCCAATTACGAATCACGTGAGTAAGGCTGTTTCGACTCTCCAGTCCTCATCAAGCTACCTGAGGACTGCAGCCAGACGAAGTCAGAACGGCCCAGTTGAGCTCAGTTCAAGTGCTGACCCATAGTGAATTTTGGGTTGGTGTATCATATAGTCATAGATAATTGAGATAATTGATAATTCTTTATTTTTTTACTTATTTTTTTAAAGATTTTATTTATTCATTTGACAGAGAGAGACATAGCAAGAGAGGGAACCCAAGCAGGGGGAGTGGGAGAGGGAGAAGCAGGGTTTCCCGCCGAGCAGGGAGCCCGATGCGGGAATCGAGATCCCAGGACCCTGGGATCATGACCTGAGCCGAAGGCAGACATTTAACGACTGAACCACCCAGGCGCCCGGAGATACTACTTCTTTAAAAAGTGCATAGACACCTTTAGACCGGGAATGATAAATATGTAACATCTCATCTAACAAATTTAATGGATTGGTCGTGTCTTCATGGAAGGCATGCTGAGTAGAATTTGAAGTCCAAGTTAACTAGAAAAGAAAGCCATAATTCATTAGTAATGTGTGCAAAGAACATGGGTGGGAAGAGTGAGGACTCGTATGCCTTGTATTTGCCATCCTTGTCCCATTTTTTTTCATTCAGGGGTCAGTGAACAAGGAAAGAACGATCAAAGTTAAATGCCAAGAGGGCCAATTGGTAAGGGGATTTTCCAATGAGTTATGTCACATTTCCCAGGAACAGTGATGGTGAAGGTAGGACTCCTTGAGTAAACTCAAGCAGACATTATTTACGTCACTGGAGAACACAGTTCTGGGACTGCAGAAACCCACAATTTGGGACTCTAGGTGGCTTCCCAGGTTTGCCCGGGACAGTGTACAGGTAGCTTTACTCTGCTCACAGATCTGGTCATCAGCTTCATATGTACAGAAACTCAGTGTTGTTGGTGCATCCAGAGCTGATTGGGCTCTTGGGAACAGCCTTAGGAGACCACATCCATGAGATACTGTTAGCAAGATAAAATGCAAGGACTTTCCAAGGGTACAACAATCCTTATCAGCTCCCCACACTAAATTAGTCATCAGAAAAGCTCCATCCCATGAAGAAGATGGAATGAGAAGAGAGGAAGTGGGAAGTTTCAGAGGGAATATTTCACACAAGTCAGGAAAAGCAGATAAAATATCCCTAACAACAGTGGTCTCTCTCTCGAGCAGTGGGAAACCCTGAACCTCAGGCCCAGTGTCTCTCTACCTCGAGAATAAGTGGACACTGATCAACGGTAGACATTGATGTATCTTCTGACAGATCCTTCTGGGAGATATGCTTCCTCAGACACATTAATATAATTGATGAAGCCATTGCTCTTTTTTTGGTTCAGAAGCACCTTCTGGGGATCCCACCTTCTTCAGAGTTTTCCTGCCCAAGTACCTGACTGTCCATTACCACCTAGATTTATAAGGCATCTTTTCCCCTTCAAAGATTTCTACATAATGCATTGATTTTGTCCATCTACCCATCCATCATCATCCATGCATGCGTTTCATCTATTTATCCTATAAATCATATCCTATAAACAGTCACTTAACCGACTGAGCCATCCAAACTCAGTTGGTGCTGGGGGACACAAGGAGGAACGAAGCATGGACCCTGCCTTGAAGAAACCTCAAAGGTGAAAAAGGAGACAGGAGTCTGGGTGAAGATCAGTCCTAGACGAGTCCAGGGATCACATGAGGACACTCTAACTAAGCGTAGAGTGAGCAGAGGTGATTGGGAAGAAGGGGCAGATATCAGAGAAAGGGAGTGTTACAGAGAGAAAATGGACTGTCACTGTCTGGTGGGCAGGCAGCGAGAGAGAAGGAAGAAACTAGAATAATAAAAAAGAAAAACATAGCTAAGTACTTGTTAGTGTCATCATTATTATCATTAATAGCTGCCATGTACTGGGCACTTCCACCATGCCAGGTGCCATTCTAAGCCCTTTATATGCATGAATTTGTGTAATCCTCACAACCAGGTGAGGTAGGTACCATCACTATGCCCATATTTCAGATGAGGAAGTGGAGGCATAGAGGCGTAAGTAACTTGTCCAAGGTGACACAGTTAGCTCGGCAGGGGTAGATGACCCTCAGGCATTCGGTTTGGTGTCTTCGTGGATGTCTCCCAGAAACACAGGAACTGTAGGAGGAAGATCCACAGAACAGTTCTAGAAATGTGTCACTTGGGATGCCTGGGACCATCCCAATGGAGAGCTCCAGCAGGGATGGGGGCTAACAAGAGCATCTGTGCTGGAAACATTGACCTAGACACCATCCATGTCTGTGTGCCGTGGTGAGAGCCACAGGTCTGGTATGGCATGTCAAGGACAGGGCCAAGGGCAGGATCTGGATGAAGATCCAAGGCCCCTCCCTGGGGGGCATTTGGAGGAAGAGGAGATGGGTAGGGAGTGTGGAAATGAATGGTTAAGAAGTTAGGATATGAACCAGGAACAGTAGGCATCATAGCAAGTAAGCAAATCTAAAGTTTCAAAAAGGAGGCAATATTCCAATAACTCAAACACCACCAAAGACAGCAAACCAATGCGGTCTGAAAAGCAAACACTAAATTAGGCATTCCTGCAGTTTGACAACGAGTGACCTTGACAAGGCATCAGCAACAGCTCCCAAAGCCCCTGGATCAGTGGTTCTTAAACTCTGGTGCAGAAGAATCTCCTGGTAGTTTATTAAAATTCAGATTCCTGGGACTACTTCCAGAGATTTGGATTCATAAGGCTTGAGTCAAGGTCCAGGAACCTAAATGTTTAAAAAGCCCTCCCCCCGACAAGGTGATTCTGATATTGTTGTTTCCAAAACTCTATTTTTTTTTAAGATTTTATTTATTTATTTAATTGACAGAGAGAGAGAGAGAGAGACACAGCGAGAGAGGGAACACAAGCAGGGGGACTGGGAGAGGGAGAAGCAGGCTTCCCGCTGAGCAGGGAGCCCGATGCGGGGCTCAATCCCAGGACTCTGGGATCATGACCTTGGCCGAAGGCAGTCGCTTAACCGACTAAGCCACCCAAACTCTATTTTGATAAGCACTGCCCTGAAGACAGAAGCATTCCTTCCCCACCTGCCCCAGGTTCTGGTTTCCTATTAAATGATCCACGAGCTCCCTGTGGGAGATCAACACCGTGAGTGGCCAGCCTTTGCAGTGCATGCCTTCCCACGGAAGCCTGGCTTCACGGGCCTTAGTGATGGAATTCTATCTTCGCACGACAGTTAGCAAAATGTTCATGCATACCACGGACCCACATGCACACCCTGAGCACACACAGGATGGGAGAGAAAGCCATTGATCCCAGAGATGAACACTTATAAGCAAATAGATACAAACACGAGTGACTGATCAAAGGAGAAAGAAGAGGAGACGAAAATAATACAAAAGGAGGCAGTAACTCCGGGGAGGCAAAGACCATGAAAAAGAGAGCATATAAATGAGGTTCTTAACTACTAAGTATGGTGCATTTATCCTCCGGGACAAAGTACAAAAGGAACACAGAGGAAGGAGTAACAAATTCTACTTGGAGAAGCTGGTGAGGGCATCCCTGAGGAGGCGGCATTCGAGTCCTTCCCCAGGAAGAGGTCCCGGAGCAGAGGAAGGGGAAGGGAGGCAACAAGGAGCAGGGTGTGTCCAGGAAAGATACAAAGCCTGGCTGAGGCCGGAAGGGAGGAAGTAGGGTGGAGGGAGGGAGAAGCAGATGGAGGGAGAGTGAACAAGGTAGAAGCGCGGCCTTAGGCATCTCTTTGGAGGGTCTTTGATGCATTCTAAGGAATTTAGACTTGATCTAAAGTGGAAGTGGAGAGCCCCCGTGGTTTTTAAGTGGGGGCTGAGTCTTTTGTTTTAGGGAGCTAAGGATGCCCCAGCATGCGGAAGCTGGCAGACCCCATCCTTTCCACCCACGGTGGCATCCAGGGGAAGGGAATTCTCTGGTACAGTCAGAATCCTGAATTCACACGGTCCTCGCGGGCACAGCTTTTGAGTCTGTTTCTTCTTTGCTGTGGGACCTGAAGACTCTCATTTGGGGAAAGAAAAAACAAACAAAAAAAAACCACAGGGAATGAGGAGGGAGAGAAAGCTGGGGAAGAAACACACTCAGCTCCAATTCCTCAAATGGAAAAAAAGAAGGGGTAACCTCTTCCTGTCTAAACATGGATTTAAAATAATCACAGTAAAATGAAGTTTGGTTTTGCAGGGTAGGCTAGGGGAGGAGAACCAAAAATGACCAAAGAACAACAAAGTAGATAAAACAAGCAGAGGAGGAAAGAATATAAAAACAGGAAGTCGGCAGGCAGCCGTTCACCATGAGGTCACTGGCCAAGGCCTCAGGGGCCGAGTCTCTGCAGGTCGCGGGGCTGGGGAAGGGAAAGCCGGGGGAGCAGGCCTTTTCTCGTGGCCTTGGGTACTAGGACAGGCCAGAACATGAGGTCAATGCCAGACGTATCTGGAAAATTTCAAAAACTGTTTCTGTATAGGATGGGGGCAGGGCATTCTCAAGGCTGCCCAGCTGGGCCCTGGGGGTGAAGTAGGAGGCAGTCCTAAATTTAGGTCAGAAACTGACTCCTAGGTGGCCGCCTGTGTGACTTTGGGCAAGGGCCTCTACCTCTCTGGGCCTGTTTCCTCATCAGGGATCGAGTGTGGTTGGCCAGGACTCTGTGCATGGGTGGCCAAGGACGACACTGAAATCCAGCTGTGCACTCTGGCATGAGCTGTGACCGGGAAGAAACTGTTTCATTTTTCTTTTTTTTTTTTTAAAGATTTTATTTATTTATTTGAGAGAGAGAATGAGATAGAGAGAGAGAGAGCACGAAAGGGAAGAGGGTCAGAGGGAGAAGCAGACTCCCTGCTGAGCAGGGAGCCCGATGCGGGACTCGATCCCGGGACTCCAGGATCATGACCTGAGCCGAAGGCAGTTGCTTAACCAACTGAGCCACCCAGGCACCCAAGTGTTTCATTTTTCTAATTTACACCAAAACATGGTTCTGCCCGCCAAACACAGAGCCCACGGGACTGTGACCTCTTAGGTACCCTTTTTCTCATATCTGGAAGCTTCCTGGGCTAATGGGGGCCCTGAAGCAGGGTGTGTGGGTGCTGAGCCCCCACTCCCCCGCCCGCCAGGGAGAGAAAGTGTTGCATGCCATGTTAAGGAACTTGGACTTGAGCGTGAAAGAAATGGAAAGCCAGATTTGCTGCAGCCCCCTGGCCCCCCACCCCACCCCCCCACTCTTCTCCTGGTCCTGCTCAATGGAGAGCCCCTGCTGCCACTGTCGACCACCTCCCAACACAGCAGGCTGTCTCGGCCACCCTGGGGGTGAGCACCAGCTTTAGGCATGAACTTTACTATACCCCATTGTGATAGGAGGAGCTGAAACAGCTCCAGGACCCACTGAGGCTGGCCGCAGAGCTGCCCAGAGGGCCCAGGGACACAACCGGAAGGATGAGGGATAGAGTTAGTGACCCACAGGGTGGGTTTTGACCAGCAAGAGACTGAGACAGGGAGGAAGCCACAGAGAGACTCCTGACTCTTCTCCCCAGCCCAGGTGTGTCTCCCCAGAGATATCCAACATGGCCGAGCGGTCCTTTCTTACTTGTGGGGCCATAGCCAGCTCAGAACAGACCATTTTGTGATTGCCTTTTCTCTGTGTCACTTCCCCTTTCTCTCAGTGTCTCTGCCCTGGGATTACCTGCCCCCCCCCCCCCCCCCACCATAAAGCTTTAGCACATAAGCTTTGCCTCTTGTTTAGGGAAAATGGCTGAGGCAGAGGGCTCCTGATGGCTGACACTGGCCACCTTTTTTTTTTTTAAGATTTTATTTATGTATTTGACAGTGAGAAAGGGAACAAACGGGGAGAGGGAGAAGCAGGCTCCCTGCCAGGGAGGGAGCCCGACGAGGGACTCGATCCCAGGACCCCGGGATCATGACCTGAACCGAAGGCGGATGCTTAACGACTGAGCCACCCAGGCGCCCCTGATATGGCCATCTTGCTGACCCTGGCAAGTGAGGGCTTGCCGCATTAGCGGTGTGACGTTTCTCACCTCTGAGTGTGTTGGCACGAAGTCCCACTTGTTGTAGATAACTGGGCTGCAGAATCGAGAGCGCCTGGGGTCAGTCAGGGCCCAAAACGCTGGCTCTGTCACACACCAGCTACACGCACAAACCGGGACGATGGACGGCCTGACTTGGCCAAGTTCGGTTTCCTCTCCTGCGAGGAAGATGGAGCTGACCCGCCTTCCTTCATGGAGTCGGTGCTGGTTAAATGATGACGTGATGTTTGTGGAAGAGTCGGCCGACCGCTGGACACAGGGATGAGCTCAGACAATGCTGTTTTTGTTGTCACGACGGGGAAAATTGAAGAGTAGGCATCCAGGAGGCCTTGGAGTCAACCCTGCGACCGCAAGTGCAGACGGGGACCGACGCGGCCTGCGGGAGGGGCGTGGCCGGGGCGGCCAAGGCCGCTCTGGAAGATTGCCCAGACTAGATCCGGAGCGTGGCGATTCTCTGTTGTTTGGCCGCTAATCCAGGTGCCCCTGGTCACCCGCTCATCTACAGGCTGCCCGAGCGCGTCTGCCACCCACTCCGACCTTGGCCTGGAGCACGTCCACCCCTCAGCCCGGAGCGCTATTTCCGCCGCTCCTCCTGCCCCCATTGCACCCTCAGGAAGGACGGGCTTCTTGCCGGGCACATTTCCACTCTGGCCTTGGTCTTGGAGACCAGAGGCGTGATTTGGCGGGAGGTGAGGTCCAGGGCAGCCTAGGACACAGGCTGTCACTGCCCACGGCCTCAGCAGCCTGCGGAAGCCTCTGATGCCAGCTCCCATGTCAGCAACTGGCTCTCAGGGATGTTGCCACCTCGCTCGGCTGCGCTATTGCTGGGGCCCTGTCTTCACTTTCACTGCTCCACTTCCCGGTGGTAACAGACCAGGGGGCTTGTACCCCCTCTTCTGCCCCCTGAGTCTCTGCACCTGGCCCACATCTGAAGCTGAGCGCCTAGGTTTGAGGAAACTGAGGCAGGCTTGAGAATGTGCCACTCTAGGTCACCCACAGGCTTATGGGAGGGTTTTGTTATGTTCTGTTTCACTTTTTGATGATGCGGGAGCATGCACATGGGAAAAGCCTGAAAGAGCAATGAAAGTTGGTGGAGTGTTCGCCCTGGCCTCCCCTCCCTGGATGCCGTGAGCCGCAGACGTTCAAGCCAAGCGGCTTGGCCTCCCAGGAGAGAGATAAGCCACGTGTCTCACTTTAAAAAAAAAAAAAAATCACTTTAAATTCTGTTGACCCACTTCTATAAAAGGATAAAGGGCCAAAGCCAAAGGAACAGACCCCGCACCTGTGCTCCCTCTTTTACCTCCAGGCTCAAGGATTCTTCCCTTTCCTTTTGGCATCGTGGAGACTCGGCTCTACCACGGGGTTTGTTATGTCGCCATCTGGTGGTGACAGGGGGTAACGGCCTACTGTCCTTGTTTCCACAAGCTCTGTATTTGGTGAGAGTCCACTCTGTACCAGGCACGGTGTGGTACTTGCGGTCATCTCTTTACATTAAAAATAAGTGGTAGGAACCTGCCCTTGGGATTGGTAGTAACTGCCAATTCACCACCTTCCATAGTAGCTGCATCAGAGGACCCCCCCCCCCACCCTTGTCCACCCTCCCCACCCTATTTGAGATTTCACCCAGAATCCTGGAGGCTGAAAGGAGTCCGATGGAATGAGGGGGGCAGAATTCATTGCAGGTGCAACAAAACGGGACGTTTTCCAGCTGTGGTATTATCTCATCCCTACATTCCAGTGGTTCTTGGCACATCAGAATCACCTACAGGCTTTTAAAAGCAGCGATGCCCAGAACTCACCCCCAGAGACTCTGATTCAATAGTTCAGGCTTGAGGTCGTGGTATTTTTAAAGCCCTCCGGGTGCTTCTAATGTGCCGCCAGGATTGAGAAATGCTGTACAATTGGTAAGCGTGGGTCAGACATCACCCTTTTTATTGTCGTTATAACTGGGAGAATTATTCCCTCACCTGCACATAGCGCTCCCCACTCTTCACACTCAGACAGAGCTTGGGAGCAGCCTGGTCCCACCATCTAAGAATTCCATCTGTCTCTCACATTACAAGGAATATCTTCCAAGTTTCCGGGGGAACCTTTGAGAAGCTCCACAACTACTATCAAAAGGTGTATGACCCGTAGGCCCATTTTCTTATTCTTGACCAGACCAAAGGAGCACTATTTGAAAGTAGAATGGTTGGGAAAGAGTTGAAGATAGAAGCATATTCTGGTCACCAAAAGAATGTAAAGTAAAACCCCAAGGGGAAGTCTTGCAAAGGATGGGAAGTTGGTGAGGGAAAGTTTGTTTTCTCCATAAGAGTCTAAAGTTAGTCTGTGCTCTCTGGGAATTGTCATTGCTTGGGGCATGTGTATGCTGTTAGTGCATGGATATTTGGAAGAATAAAGAGGCCCATTTTCTTTTTTTTTTTTTAAGATGTTATTTATTTATGTATTTATTTATTTATTTGACAGAGAGAGAGAGATAGCACAAGCAGGGGGAGTGGAAGGCAGAGGGGGAAGCAGACTCCTTGCTGAGCAGGGAGCCGGGCGTGGGGCTTGATCCCAGGACCCTGGGATCATGACCTGAGTGGAAGGCAGATGCTTAACTGACTGACCCACCCAGGTGCCCCAAAGAGGCCCATTTTCAATTCACATTGGTGGACACCTTCAAGAAGACCAGATATGGGGTTCCCCACATCTCCCACAGTTTATCTGGCTCTGAAGGACTTGGAGAGCCCAAGGTCATCTTGGACTATTTCGCTGAGCTGTTCTGGACAGAGTAACTAAGATTTAGTTAAATGAACTTCTGGGGAGTTGGGTGGAGCTAGGAAATCCTTGTGTGACAGGCCAGTCTCTAAAGATGGGAGGTGGGGTTTCCTAAGCACACCCCAGAGTGGGGAGGCATGAGGAAGAAGGCTGTCTCTCCAGAATAAAGTCACGGCAACAAGATCAGGTTCTGGAGAGCACCCACCTAAAGAGCTTCCTCCTGCGAAATGTCAAATTTCTTGGATGTTTTTCTGAGACAAATGGTATTGGTGGCCGTTTAAAATTCTCTCTCTTATACGTTGTCACTTTAATTTTTCCAACCTTTAGTAAAGTCTGATATATTTATCCACGTTTGTGTGCTTATGTTGTGAAGAGAGCCAGAGACACATGAGTCTGTCTTCACGGGCCCGTAGGCCATTATTCAGGAAGGAGCAGGACTCGGGGCGGGGGGGGGCGGGGGTGTGTGTGTGGCCTAGTCGCATGTTGACCTGAGTCGGGCCCACACAGAACCCAGAGCCACCAGGAAGAGAACAGCCCCCAGAGGGACAGAGGCCAGGGAAATTCAGACGCGGGAGAAGGGAGAAAACCCCCGGTTTCTCTCCCAGATATAGAGGGGGGTGACCCTTATGATACAAGGGAGAGCCGTCACTTGAGTCACGCCCTAAATTCCTTCATTACTGAGGTAAAGAGGGAAGAGGAGCTTGACTGAGAGGGCTGATCTAGAGATGTGATTTTAACTGAATTAGCTTGGGGGTAGCACCAGGATATTTAAGCAGAGACTTCCCATCGGTATGAGGAACATATGTGAAAAAGAGAAGGTGGGAAATTTAAGACCAGAGATAAAAATTGGAGAATCTAAGCAGTATGAAAAACTTCTGGGTATAACAGCTTTTGGAGACATAGACCAAGTCTTAGCCCTTTATCTTCCACATGAAGAAACTAAGACTCTGACGGGGGCAAGGGTCATTGATGTCCCCGAGGCTGCAGCATTGTTTGGCCCGAGATGTATAACTTGATCCCACCTCGCCTGACTCCCAATTCAGGTCTTGTTTTTGTTTTTTTTTCCCTAGATGTCATCTTGATCCTGGTAATTTCAACATTGACCATGGTGAACACATGAAAGACCATGTGTGGGATGTTTTGGGGAACTCACCAACCAGTACGCTTTCACTGGGTTTTTGTGGGGCTGATTAAAGGTAAGTTTTATCTTCATTTTTCTAAAATCTATTTTTGTTTTGTTTTTAGTAGCCTAATGACCAGTGTTTGTGTAGGCAGAGTTGAATGTGAGTCAGGACTCTCCCCTTTGCTTTCAGTGCACTCCAAGACTTTAGAACAGCATGGGCAAAGTGTATCAAATGGTTGCCATTTATTTTTTGTCTTTTTCTAAGGATTTTATTTATTTGTCTGACAGAGAGAGACACAGCAAGAGAGGGAACACAAGCAGAGGGAGTGGGAGAGGGAGAAGCAGGCTCCCTGTGGAGCAGGGAACCCAATGCGGGGCTCGATCCCAGGACCCTGAGATCATGACCTGAGCCGAAGGCAGACACCTGATTACTGAGCCATTCAGGTGTCTCAAGTGGTTTCCATTTAAAAGGTAACTTGAAATTGAGCCATGGAGCTTGGCTTCAGTCCTCAGTCCTTAACATTACATGTTAAGTAATCCCAATGGAGGCGGCCTAACCCTTTCATGGAGGAGACATTTGCCCAGACTCAAGGTGACCAGGGTTGAGAAGAGGAGAAAAAAGCAGGAAAGAGGTGCAGAAACATCCAGGACATAAATGGAATGCCCCCTTTGAATGAGAATTGGCTAGCCAGGGACAGGAAAAAGGAGGGAGTCAAGGATTCGTAGAGCTGGGGCTTAAATCTCTCTCCTTCACCCTCTCCCTGTCTCACTCCTACAGGCTAATGTTTGTGCAGCCATTTTGTCAACCTGGACTCAGGGGTTTGGGTTGGCGGTTTTGCTGCCAGCCAGAGGGTCCAGCAAACAGAGGGGTCTATTGGCGCTCGAGAATCACCTCTTTTCTGCATTAAATGAGAAGCCACCTAAAGTGGTGACTCACGGGCCTCCCAACAGCCTTGACCACACTCATTTTCCAGTGTTTTCTGAGATCAGAGATGCCAGCCCTTCCCAGGGTGGGTAAGATTCACTTGTCCATGAGGGGTTGGGATGGCAAAGAAACTAGCTCCGGGGAGGTGCTCAAACTTGCCTGGGCCTCCTGAGTGGTGTGTTTATAGCAACAGGGCCCAAGCTGTGAGCTGGGGGAGGCGGGCAAAAAAGCTTCTGTGGTCTGGGTCAGGTCACCCTGGACCTGGGACTCTCTGAGGGCCTGGAGATACCATGTTTGCCTGTTCTGAGACAGAAAGCCAAGAAAACACATTGGAAGAAGCCCGGTCCCGCATGACCAGAGTTAGCCAGACAAGGAAATTCTGTCCAACCACAAGGCAGAGCAGCCTTTTTTTAAGATTTTATTTATTTATTTAAGAGACAGAGAGAGAGAGCACGTGTGCAAGTTGGGGGCAGGGGCGGAAGGAAGGGTAGACGAAAGGGGAAGGGGCAGAGGGAGAAGCAAACTCCCCGCTGAGCAGGGAGCCCTAGGTGGGACTCGATCCCAGGACCCCAGGATCAGGACCTGAGCTGAAGGCAGACGCTTAACCAACTGAGCCACCCAGGCGCCCAAGACAGAACAGCATTTTAATAGCAAACTGTTTTCTTCCCCTTCCCAGTCCTTAGTCCCAGTCAAATGTTCCAGTTCTTTGGACCTCTTTTCTCAAGGTATGATTAATTTTCTTTTTAATTAATCATTTTGAAAAACAAAAAAATCCCTTTTTCAAAGCTCACTATTATACATCCATTCTCTACATAGCAGCAAGGACGGGATGATCTTTAAGAAGCACAGATTTGTATCCAAGTGTTTCGATGGTTCTATCTGGGCTTGCCCATCTGTCTGACCTCGCTGACCTTACTGTGTTTGCTACGGACTACCCCCAGATCTTTGAGCTCCAGCCACAATTGCCTTTGGTTCATTCCCCAAGCACTTCAGGGTTGGGGGGCAGGTGGAATCAGCCACATACACACCTGAAACCACCCATCAATTGCTTTAAAAAATTTACATGCAATAAACTCTGCTTTTGTTGTACAGTTCCATGAAGCTTTACACATGTACAGATTCTTGTAATCACTACCACAAACAGGATACAAAACAATTCCAACACCCAAAAGAATTCCCTCGTGCTACCCCTTTGTACACCCCTGGGCAACCACTGATCTGGTCTATTGCTCAGCCTTGTCCAGACTGTTGTATGAAGGCAGGTCATACAACATAAAATCTTTCGAGACTGGCTTCTTTCACTTAGCATAACGCATTTGCGGTTCCTCCACATTGCTGTGTGTAGCAATAGCTTGGGCTTGTCCCTAATTTTTGCTGAGTGGTATTACATTGTATGGATGTATCACAGGGTTTTTGTTTTGTTTTGTTTTCTTTTTCTCATTTACTCCCTGAAGAATATTTGAGTAGTTTCCAGTTTGGGGCGATTATGAATAATGCCACTACTAAACATGAATGCACAGGTTTTTGTGTGAGCATGTTTTCACTTCTCTGTAGTAAAAACCTACAGATAAGATGGCTGGATCAAATGGTTAGGTATACGTTTAACTTCATAAGGAAATGTCAAATTGTTCTCCAGAACGCCTGTTCTACACCATACTCACCATACCGCGTTCCGCCAACCACACGTGAGAGTCCAGTTGCTCCACACCTTTGTCAGCACTTTGTGTTGTCAGAGTTTTTGTCTTAGCCTTTCTAATATATATGTAATGGTAACTCACTGTGGTTTTTAGTTTGCATTTCCCTAAGAGCTAGTGATGTGAAAGACTGTTCATATGTTTATTTGCCATCTATATATTTTCTTTGTTAAGGTACATCTTCCGATCTTCCGACCATTTAAAAAACTTGTGTTGTTTGCTTTCTTATGGTTGAGGTGTCAGAGTTCTTTATATATTGTGGATACAAGTCCTCTGTAGGATATGTGATTTGCAGGTATTTCCTTCTAGTCTGTGGCTTATCTTTTCATTCTCTTAACAGTGTCTTCCACAGAGCAAAAGTTTTTAATTCAATGAATTCCAATTTATAAGTTCTTTAAAGGATCTGTTTTGTGATCCAAGAGCACAAAGATTTTCTTATTTTTTTAATCTAAGAGTGTTACAGTTTTTTTTTTTTAATTTGACATTTAGTTCTGCGATCCGTTTTCAGTTATTTCTTGTAAAGGATGGGAGGTATATGTTGAGGTTCAACTTTCCATATGAATATCCAATTGTTTCCAGCACCATCTGCTGAAAAGACAATTGAATTGCTTTCACACTTTTGTCAAAACTTTGAACAGACACTTCACAAAAGAATATATACGGATGACAAGTGTGTGAAAAGATCTTCCACATTAGGAAAAGATCTTCAGTGTTAGGAAAATGCAAATTAAGACCACAATGAGTTATCACCACACACCTTTGGGACCGGCTAACATGAAGTGTTGGCAAGAATGTGACAGAGTTGGAATTCTCATACACTGCTGGGGAGAAAGTAAAAGGGTATAGCCACTTTGGAAAACAGTTCACCAGTTTCCTTAAAAGTTAAACACATATTTACCATTATAATCGAACCATTCTACTCCTAGGTATTTACCCAAGAGAAATGAAAGCATATGTCCATACAAACACTTGTTTCTGAGCACTCCCAGCAGCTTTCTGTGTAATAGTCAAAACAAAATACAACGCGAATGTCCATCAACAAGGAGTGAGTAGGCAAAGTGTGGTACCTGAATACAATAGAACACTGCACAGCAATAAAAAAGAATGAACTATTGATAATATGCTATGACATGGATGATTCTCAAAATAATTATGTAGAGTTCAAGAGGCAAGACAAAAAAGTACATTCTCTATGATTCCATTAATATACAATGTCAGGAAATATAAAGTAACAAACGGGAGAAAGCAGATTAGTGACGACCAGGATATAAGGTGGGGAGGAGCAGGAAGGAAGGTTTATTAAAGGACACAAGGAAACTTCTGGAGATAATGGATATGTTCGTTATCTTGATTGAGGTAATGTTACAGATATACACGTGTCAAAATTGCACACTTTAAACTATGTGTAGTTTTTTTTTTTAATTTTATTTATTTATTTGAGAGAGAGAGAGAGAATGAGAGATAGAGAGCATGAGAGGGAAGAGGGTCAGAGGGAGAAGCAGACCCCCTGCTGAGCAGGGAGTCCGATGTGGGACTCGATCCCGGGACTCCAGGATCATGACCTGAGCCGAAGGCAGTCGCTTAACCAACTGAGCCACCCAGGCGCCCTAAACTATGTGTAGTTTGTCGTAAGTCATTTATACCTCAATGGAACTCTTTCAAACGGACCATATTTTATGAATCTATTTCTGGAGTCTCTATTCTGTTCCATTTGTCTATGTCTGTTTTTCAGTCCATACCATACACTGTTTTGATCACTGTCATTTTTCTTATAATATGTATTAAAATCAGGTAGTGTGAGTCTTCCAACTTGTTCTTTTATTTTCAAAATTATTTTGCGTATTCCAGTTCCATTACTTTTACATGTAAATCTTATAATCAGCTTCTCTGTGTCTACAAAGAATCATACTGGTATTTGTTCGGGATTGCCTTAAATCACCCAGATGAGTTTGGTGAGTTTGATGCTTTAACTATTGTGAATCTTCTTCTTCTTCTTTTTTTTTCTTCTAGAGAGAGAGAGCATGAGCATCGGGGTGGAGAGGGGCAGAGGGAGAAGGAGAGAGAGAATCTTAAGCAGGATCTACGCCCAGTACCAAGCCTGACCCAGGGCTCGTTCTCACGACCCTGAGATCATGACCTGAACCAAAATGAGCCATCCAGGTGGCCCTATAGTGAATCTTCTAATACATGAATAGAATCTGTTTCCCCATTTATTTAGATCTTTGGTTCTTTCATCAGTGTTTTATAGTTTTTACCATATAGATCCGGTACATGTTTTGTTACAGTTATAGCTGAGTATATCGTATTCTTTTTGGAGCTATTATAGATGGTAATGTTTTTGAATTTTTGAAAGCATTTTGAATGTTTTGAATTTCAATTTCTTTTTTTTTAAATTTTTGGACACATTACATTCGTTTATTTTATTTTTTAAAGATTTTTATTTATTTATTTGAGAGAGAGAGAGAGTGCACGAGTCAGGGGGAAGGGCAGAGGGAGAAGCAGACTCCCCACGGAGCAGGGAGCCCCATGAGGGGCTCCACCCCAGGACCCTGGGATCATGACCTGAGCCGAAAGCAGACGCTTAACGACTGAGCCACCCAGGTGCCTCTAAATTCAATTTCCAATTGCTCATTTGTAAGTATAAAAAAATGATTGATTTTTTATATGTTGACCTAATCCATGACCTTGCTAAACACACTCAGTTCTTCCAGAACTAGATTCCTTGGCATTTTTTATTTAGACAATAGTATCATCTGTGATGGGGGACAGTTTTATTTCTTCCATTCCATCTGAATGCCTTTATGTCTTATCTTCTTACACTTGCTAGGAGGATTTCCAGTACAATATGGAACAGTTGTGGTCAGAGCTGACTGACATCCTCCAATGATCATTCTTTTTTTTTTTAAAAAAGATTGATTTATTTATTAGAGAGAGAGAGAGCACGCACGTGAGTAGGGGGAGAGGCAGAGGGAGATGGAGGGAATCTCAAGCAGACTCCCCGCTGAGTGCAGAGCCTGACATGGGGCTCAATCCCATGACCCTGAGATCATGACCTGAGCAGAAATCAAGAGTCATATGCTTAACCAACTGAGTCACCCAAGTGTCCCTCCAATGATCATTCTTTTTTTTTTACGATTTTATTTATTTATTTGACAGAGAGAGAGAGCGAGAACAGGAACACAAGCAGGGGGGAGTGGGAGAGGAAGAAGTGGGCTTCCCGTGGAGCAGGGAGCCCAATGCAGGGCTCGATCCTAGGACCCTGGGATCATGACCCGAGCCGAAGGCGGACGCTTAATGACTGAGCCACCCAGGTGCCCCTCCAATGATCATTCTTAATGTAACAAAGACAGCCAGACAGCAAGTCCCTCTTAATGAGATGCAAAAGGGATACACACAGTCAGCTATGAACTATTCTTGGCAAACCTTGAACCTGAGACTGAGCAAGCCTCTAGCCAGAGCCAACACTAGGGGATGCCAAATAACTCAGTGATCAAAATAAATAACATTTTAACACAATATTTTTAAAAATCGAAATTAATGCAAAAAAATTCATGATAAACAAAATATAAGAATTTTAAATAAAGACTAAATCAGTATTACTGGTTTTTCCTTTGCCTCAGTTTTCGTTATGGCTCAACTCTATTACTGATCTTGACCCTGGTCCAGAGTCAAGATCCAACGGCCATTTTACAGAAAACACAGTGACAGAAGAAACACTGAATGAATCCAGTATGTGGTAAATTACAGGTCGATGGCCAGTTTCTTCAATAAATAAATTGCAAGAAAAAAAAAACAAAGTTGGAGTCCTCCCAGAGTGGTAGTTGCACAGATGTGTTCATCTTATGGTGCTTCAGCAAGTTGTCCTTATGATATGTGTACTTTTCAACAGTATGTTATATTGTAAAAAGACGGAAGAGGGGCGCCTGGGTGGCTTGGTTGTTAAGCGTCTTGCCTTTGGCTCCGGTCATGATCCCGGGGTCCTGGGATCGAGGCCCACATCGGGCCCCCTGCTCAGCAGGAAACCTGCTTCTCCCTCTCCCACTCCCCCCTGCTTGTGTTCCTGCTCTCACTATCTCTCTGTCAAATAAACAAATAAAATCTTTAAAAATATAAATACATAAATAAATAAAAGACGGAAGAAAAAGTACCTAAATCCAAGTAGTTACTAAGTTCAGGTGACTAGATTATGAATATTTATATAATTTTATTTTTAATGTTGTTTCAGAATGTTTAATAATTATTTTATAATTTATAATTTTATAATTGTGCCATATAATTTATGTAACTATAATTACCATAAAATGTATACATAATTTATAATTCTATAATCTATACAATATAATTTTGTGAATTATAAATTTATTTAAGCAAAAGTTTTAGAAAAGCTTACCTGGCCCTTAATTATTAGAGATGTATACTGAAGTATGCAGGGGTGAACAGAATGAAGTCTGGGATTTATTTTTAAATATTTCAGCAATTAAATCCAGAAATTTTGCCCTTAAAAACAGGAAAAAAGTAAAAAGGAAGAAGGAGGAAGAGGGGAAAGAAGAGAAGGAGAAAGGGAGGAAGAAATGGGCCAAAGGAAGTAGATGAAGAAAAAATACTAATTGTTGGATCTGAGGAACATATTAGAATTTCTTATACTCTCTACTTTTATATTTGCTTGAAGGCTTTCCATTACAAAATTAAAAATAAATAAGATAGCCTTTCACACCCACCTGCTATCACTTCCTACCTCATTATATTGTTTTATTTTTCCTAACTATTTATTACTTGAAATTGTCTTGCTTATTGGTGTATCGCCTGCCTCCTCCCAGAAGAATATAAACACCACAAAAACAGGGTGCATCTGAGTCTTTCACTCCTTTATTCCCAGCAACTATAACAGTTTAAAACAATGAACTTTATCAGCATCCCACATCCAATATGATTTTTCAAACAGGTGAAGTGTTGTAGTTGAGGGTATTTATTTATTTATTTATTTATTTAACAGAGAGAGCATGAGCAGGGGGAGGAGCAGAGGGAGAGGGAGAGGCCGACTCCCCGCTGAGCAGGGAGCCTGACATAGGGCTCGATCCCAGGACCCTGGGATCATGACCCGAGCCAAAGGCAGACGCTTAACCGACTGAACCACCCAGGTGCCCTGCGGGTATTTTCTTTTTGATATTATTGCAAGAATAAGATCTCAGTACAATTTCACTTTTTCTGTCAGAGAGATCCAACTCTTCACACAGGTGTCCCAGCTCATTTCTCCTTGGACAGTTGGCCAGATTTTGATGGATGCAGAAGCAAAATCCCCCTCAGGAGTTCTTTGCAATCATTTCCTGGCCCCCAAATCTGGTTATTTCTAAACTGTAATGGCTACAAAACCCAGTACTTTATTTGACCTATTGATGACTTCCCCTGTGAAGTTGTTAATTTCAAAGAACTCTGTGGTTTGATAGACTCCATCTTCCTTGAAGTATTTTATGTTTTTAAAGATTTTATTTATTTATTTTAGAGAGAGAACAAATGGGGGGGAGGGGCAGAGGGAGAGAGAGAATCTTAAGCAGGCTCCATGCCTAGCATAGAGCCCAACTTGGGGCTGGATCTCAGGATCCTGAGATCACGGCCAGAGCCGAAACCAAGAGTCTGACGCTGGACGCCAAACCGACTGAGCCACCCAGGTGCCCCTTCCTTAAAGTATTTTAAGGCTATACTAAACAAAGAACAGATGTTGCACTCTACAAATCTGCAATTACCAGCTTCTGATCAGTTCTCAATGTCAAAGTCAGCTTCTCCATCTTGTGAGGAGACTGTGCGAGTCAGAACACTAAGACGTTGCTCATTTAAAGTAAAAACGCAGTAGAATTTTCTTATATTTCTTGTGGTTAAGGACAGAACACATCTGCTTGTCTGTCTCCTTTATTTTCTTTTCTGGGTTGTGGGCTTATGGACTTGTGGTATTAGAAGAATCATTTTTGGGTAAAGAAAATATATATTCATGTTCATAATGGTTGGTATCTGTTCTTTCTCTGAAGTCTGCCCAATGGCCACTTGAGATGACATATGACAGACTCAAGTGCATGTGTATAATTGAATTCATCTGGGCACTCGCTAACTGGGTTTGTCCTTCAGAGTGTATTCTAGGTGTTTCAGGACAGGACCAGCACCCTCATTTTACACAAAAGACAGGCAGCTTTGGTGGTCTCTTGGCCCTGACTTCCAAAGATCCCCAACTGGCCCTTGGCCTCCATCCCTAAGGTCCTCCCCATTTTTCCTAGGAACTTATCCTCCTTTTCAGATTACTTGGCGGTTCAGAGCTCAAGAGTTCCCATCCCTGACTTAATCATACAGAGTGTGTTTTCCATACCTTATATTGGAATATACAGATACTCCAAGGGCCGGAGTATTTCTGGACAAGTGGAATTGCCAAACAGTGCTGAACTGTAGAGCCTTTGGAATCTATATGGCCTATGAGAGGATTTGCTTGGATGTTTGGAAACACTAAATTTATATTGCACTGTACAATGTTTTTCAGACTGGGGGGAAATCCGTTTTTATTCAGTATCCATTCAACAACTATTTCCCGAGTTCCAGCCATGGGCCAGACACTATCAGATGATTTGAGATACGTGGTTCCTACCTCATGGTTCATAAACCAGCAAAGAAATGCTGGAAAAACAATTGAGTATAATGCAAAAATATTAGTGCTCTTGGTAAGTTTTGCCCATCCTTCTTAGTTAGGATGAGTTAACTGCTGAGAGTTTTAGTGGCAAATGTATTTTTTGGAGCAATTTCTCTATTTGAGGATGGTACGAAGTGCTTTCCATATCCTATCCCTTTTTAATCTTTCCCAGAACACCGGTGTTGTAGGTATTATCACCCCCATTTTACAGGCAAGGAAACTGAAATTTAAAGAGGTGAGATAGGCCTCATAGTTTGGCAAGTGGCAAGGCTGGGTCTTATTTTTTTTTTTTTTAAGATTTTATTTATTTATTCATAGGAGACAGAGAGAGAGAGAGAGAGGCAGAGGGAGAAGCAGGCTCCCCGCTGAGCGGGGAGCCCGATGCGGGACTTGATCCCAGAGTCCTGGGATCATTACCTGAGCCGAAGACAGACGCTTAATGACTGAGCCACCCAGGCGCCCAAGGCTGGAGCTTAACCTAGGGTCTTTCTTATTCCCCAACCACGGGAGCATGAGCTGGACTCTGCCGGTGCCAGGTTCTGGGGGCTATGCTCGGTGTGGACACCAGAGGGCGATGAGAGAGAGCAAAGCAGTGGAAGGAATTTGCCTCCAGGGCCACCTCTGACCAGTCAGAGCAAATTGACCTTCTCAAACTCATCTTTGTTTCTGTTTTGTTTTGTTTTGTTTTTCAGAGAGGCAGAGGGCATGCACGGGCACACACGCGCGGGGGCGGGGGAGAATCCCAAGCAGGCTCCATGCCCAGTGTGAAACATGCCGCGGGGCTGAATCCCACGACCCTGAGATCACAACCCGAGCCGAAATCAAGAGTCGGACACTTAGCAGACTAAAGCCACCCAGGCGTCCCTCAAACTCATCTCTGAAGATGCATTAACTATAAGCTCAGTGCTGAGAAGGCAGGTCCGAGCCTACCGCACGTTCCAGTTAGAGATAAGAGCAAGTATCACTTGGGATTCCTCTTTTGCTTCAAGCACGTCAGCTCACCGCTTCTTTTACCCATAGTATGGAATGTTTGTGGAATTTAATGGGATGTTTTTGTACAGTCACAAGACACATGTCTCACTTGCTTCCACTCAGCCCATTGCTGATTCCAAATCAGGGGTGTTGTGCAAACAGCTGCTCAACTAGAAATTGCTTCAAGTGAACGCAGCTCCATTCACCCAGGGGCTGGATGCACACTCCAGGCACGTGCCCCGCCACCCCATTTATTCCAGCCCCAAGAGCAACGTGCGGCTGGCACGGCCACTGCTCCTGGGGCAGCATCCAGAAGGACTGACCCACCAACAGGACCGTCATCCTGAGGGCTGCTGCATGCACGAGGACCAAGTACACAGGCTGTAGCCAACCAGGGTACTTCTCCATTAAGGGAATGAGCACTCACCAGGATTGCAGTCAGTGCTGGGAATAAGAAGCGGACATTCCCCATTTCAGCCCTGTCCTCCTTAGAGCCGGGTCACTAGCTTCTTTCTCGGAAGCTTTTCCATCCTGTTTACAACTCACAAGGAGGAAAACATGCAGCTGAAAACTACCGGAAAAAGATAGTTCATTTTAAGGAAAGTATTTAAAAATAATCAGTGACCAACATGTCTCCAAAGAGGACTTTTTGGTATGTTCCAGTCCCGTGTGGCTGAAACCAGAGCGTTTTTCAACCTGGCCACACCCTGGAGTGATGCAATAGTCCATGAGACAGAGGCTGGGACACCTCTCTGGATGTGAACCTGGTCTTCCTGCTCAGGAGGTTCCCCTACAGCCCCACAGGTGGTGGGTCAACCAAGAGCCTTACCCCCAAGATGCACAGCATGGCGGGGGGCGTGAGGAAGTTTGGCCCTTAAGTCTGTTTGGGGAAAAGGCAGCCAGTGATTTTTTTTTTTTTTTAAGTAGGGAAGTGATGTGAACAGAGCTCTAGTTAAGAAAGATGGGTTTGGTGGCATTCCGGAGATAAGTTAAAGAGGAGGATTGGAGACAGGGAGATGTTGAGGGAAGGGCAGATGAATGTAAATAAGCACCTGGGAACACAGGGAGCATGTAGGAAACATTTCAGGGCTGCAACTAACAGCCCTGAGATGCTGACTGAATGTGTGCAGTGGGGGCTGAGAAGCTATAAATACGACAGCCTCACATTCTCTGCGTGTTTATCATGTGCAAGTAACTAAGCATTTTACAGGGCTTAACTCACTTAATTTTGACAAATTGTATGAGGTAGGAATGATTATCATCCACCTTTCATGGGAGAAGAAACTGATGCTCACAGAGGCTAGGTCATCTGTCAAAGGTCCCTAGGATTTGAACCCAGGCTGTTGGAACTCCAGAACCTGCAATTCTTCACATAGGCCACCCAGTCTCTTCCCCAGTCTGGGAGACATGGATGATGGTGACGTCACTGGCTGAGATGGGAAGTCGGTGGGGGGTGGGGCAACGGTAGACAAGGTGGTGTCTGGACACGTGCAGCGTTTGGATGTTCCCCTGCACCATCAAGGGGAGATGTCCAGCAGGCTTTGGGTCCCAGTGTGGAGAAGGAGCCAGTTTTCATTAAAAATAAAACATCTGATCAAGAACTAATGATGTAATGTATGATGATTAACATAGCAATAAAAAAATTAAAAAAAAATAAAAAATAAAAATAAAAATAAAACATCTGTACAAATACTGTTGGCTGGGTTTCCCAATCAAGCTATTCAAGAGAGGCCTGCTTTGCTAACAAACAGGAAGCCCAGGCCCCAGCTGAAGGTTTGGCCCGAGACTTAGAGAGGTCAGGTTCATCAGCAGGTGCTCAGGGGCTCAGGACCACTGTGAGTGGGGAAGGGTGAAGTGTGTCAGGAAGGGTCTACCAAAGAGAGTGGGCCCAAGCCTTGAAAAAGGAGAGGATGGATGTCTCTAAGCCTTCCTCAGTTTATCCCACGGCCCCTCCTCATTCCAACAGACCAGAGCTTCTCAGTGCTGCTTGCCCATTAGAATGACCCAGGGAGTTTCAAAAACTGCTCATCCCCAGGCCTCACCCCAGAACCAGTGAAATCAGACTATCTCAGTGTGGACACAGGCAGTTTTGAAAAGCTCTCTAGGTGGTTCTAATGTGAGGCCAGGCTTAAGCACCAGAAAAATGGAAGAAAGGTTTGTCCTTGGGGATGACCAGAGAGCAGGGTAATGACTAACACCTACAAAGTACTTTTCAGTGCATAAAGCACTCTTGCATACAAGGCCTTATGGAAGGAGTGGCTTAATGTCATCCACTGGTTGGATGGGAAACCGTGAATCAAAAAGAGAAATGACTTGCTCAAGGTCAAAGTGTTATTTACCAGAAAAGTCAGGCCTACAACTCAGATCTGCTGACCCCCCAATTCACAGTTCTTTCCTAAGGCCACACAGGGCAATACTGCAGATAGAAGGCCAAGTTCTTCTGTATTCACATAAAAAGGTGAGGGTGTAGGCATTTTTTTAAAAGCAATTATGATCCATAGGAGTGAATTTAAAAATTCAGCAGCTGGTGTGCTGGAGGATAAAGGGGTGGTGAAGCCCAGATGGCTCCATGGCCCACAGGCAGGGGGGCGGCTGTGGGGAAGGACCGGCAAGGGTAAGTGGGAGCCCAGTGAGGAGCAAGCAGGGGAAGAGGCCTGGAGCTGGGCTGTGGCACGGCCCGGGGGGAGTGGGGTCCAGATGCAAGCCGTTGGACCATCTACGGCTAACGGTGGTGGACATGGCAAATCCAAATAATTCCCGGAGGCATTTACCAGTTAATGGGGATTCTGGGACTTAAGGGACACCCTAGCTTACTAACCAGATAATAATCAGCTGCTGATTTTTATAGAACTGTGTAATTACACATACACTCTCTTTTTTTCCATTTTTGCAATGGTTTGAGGTATTACCCTTCTTCAGCAGCTTCATATGTAAAACCACTATAATATCTCACAGAGACACTGATAGAACAAATGGAAGAATGTGTCTAGCAAAATGCCTAGCAAATAGGAGGTGCTGAATAAATATTAGCACCTTCTGTGGTTGTTTCTTTTTTGAATGTGGATGGTGAGGTTCAGAGAGGCTGCATACCATCTGGTGGTTAGGAGTACAGGCTCTGGAGCCGGACTGCTAGGTTCAAGCCAGTTCCACTCATCTAGCTGTTAGGCCCTGGACAAGTGAGTTAACCTACTTGTTTCTTCCAGTGTAAAACAGAGAGAATATCTGGACCTTTCTTGGGTGGTTTTGGGGAGAATTAAACGAGATAATGCCTGGAAATTGCTAAGCATCGTCCCAGGCATCTAATCACCATTCAGTAACTGTTCACGAATTTCATTCAGCAGGACTGGTCTAAAATCCCCCAGAGAGCAGGTGGCTGAGCCAGCACCAGAATGAATGTAGGCCGTTGCTCATTCTGCCACACCGGGCGGTGTCCAGAGACAAGGGACGTTAGCCAAGGAAAAGGAGGCGGTCCAGGGACCACATCCGGAGAGTTTGGTCTCTAATAAGCCGCCTCGGCCTGGGTGGGACTCACCATGCTGGACGACGTGGTTCTCCAACAGCCACACTAACTGTGGGAACCTCTCAGGCTGCCGGGGCCGCGGGGGGGAGCCCCAGGGCTGCCCTGGGCACCTTCGAGAAATGCGTCTCTGCTCAGCTCCTCAGGGCCTCCTGCCCTAACACCCACAGCCTTGTCAGACAGCGCAGACATTTGTCATGCCTGATGCCTATGACCTATGACTTCAAGAGCCAGCACTCCCAGTCGGATGTTTTATTATTTATTCACTTGACAGGAATACACATTTGGTCCTGTAAGACGCCATGCTACCGGCTGAACGAGTGGCCGTTACACAACAGAACTCCCGTGGGCTCTCTGGAAGGCCCTGCGTGGCCCACCGAGGACAGCTCAGTCACCGCGGGGAAGAAGTCTGCCCTGAAGAAGAGACCGGTGGCCTGAGTGGCCCCGGGGAGCCTCCGACCCGCAGCCCTGCAGGGCCATAACATTCAGACACATTGGGCATCAGCAAAATAATAGTCATGCTGGTTGTTCTGAACTAGAAGATGTTCTTAAAACCATAGCGTACCAGACAACTTATATGCATTACAAATATATAAATTAAGAGGTCTACACGTATACAAAAATCTCTCGATGGGGACCTAATCGCATTCTCTGCCATGCCAGGTATTTCAAGGGAGCCGGTATTAAAAATAGAAGGTATTTATACATAGGCCCTGCCTCTCTCGTGTCCACCATGGAATCCCCTGGTGTTGTCAGGGCCCCTGGGCAGTCTCAGCACCCCCACGGGTAACCCGTCTGCAGTCTGCATCTTCCGGGACAGCAGGGGACTCACTCCGGGGCTCTTCTCCTGGGTCCCCATCTCAGCCAGGCGGCGCCTCCGAACCCACGGGCTACCAGAGGGAGTGATGCTGCTGTCGGAGGAGTAATCCGCGCACTTGCGGAAGACCTCAGGACTGGGGCTACAGTTCAGCCGCCCCTCCTCGGCCAGAGGGGATTTTCTGGAAACGCCTTTGCGTTGAGCCAAGGGGCTGCTCCAGGGACTCGAGCAGGGGGAGGCGTTCGGGCTCAGAAAAAGATTCTGGGGGCCAGAAGGGCTGAGCTTGTTGGCAACGGCATGCCGCCGGCCGGCCATGGGCGATGTGGGATTGCTCTCCGGGTCAGAGGAGCTGTTGGCGGAAGACTCGTCACCCGTGTACTGCAGCTCCTCGACTCTCTTGTTCAAGGACTTGTTCGGGTGGCTGCTTGCGGTGGGCTCCTCGTCCTGGTTCTTGTCTTTGAGAGGTTTCTTTTTGGGGGGCTTCATGCCAATCAGGACGGCCTTCATGTTCTCCCTGCCCTGGGATTCTGTGCTCATGAACTCGTGGGCTTTAATGGCCGCCTCCACCTCCTCAAACTCCACGATGGCACACTCCTGGGTCCCCACCTGGCTGTACCGGCTGCTGATCCTCCGGATATCGGGGGGCAGCTCCTTCCCCGGTTTGAGGATCCGCACCGATGAGATGACTCCAAAGGTCCCGAAGAGCTTGAGCAGGTGCTCCATGACCTTCTCCTGCACCCTCCCGTTCTTCTGGGGGATGGCCAGGGCCCACAGCTTGGGGGACAGGTGGAGATCGTAGACCAGGAGCATCTTGCTCGGGAGGTTCTCATTGGGGAAAAGCGGGACGGGGGTGGTCCTCCTCACCTTCCGGTGGTCCTCATTCAACTCGAGGGTCACTGAGTACTTCAAGGCGTGCGCTGTGGTTCTCCAGTCCCGGGTCAGGTGTTTCACCTGAAGAAGACAAAGCACATCTGGAATGGTACCTATTTGTCCCGGCCTATCTCGTGGGCTCTGTCATCTCCCGCCCTCCTTTCCCTCACCCCCGGGGACACTGGTAGCTAGCATCGTAGCTCGTGGGCGCAGGCATTCAAAAGTCTAGTGAGCAAATGCACACACTTGTGACAATGTCAAGCTAGGCAGCCCAGTTTAGAGCAGTGCCATCCAACAGAACTCTCTGTGGCGAGGGAGATCGTCTAGTGCACCCACGTTTAGCGGTTCAGGCCCTGCAAAAAGGCTGTTAGATACACAAGTCCAAGGCCCACCTCCAGCTGGTGGTAAGACTTGAAGTTTCTCAGCCTCTCAGTGCCTCAACTCCCTCATCTGTCAAATGGAGACGCTAATCATGTCCACCTCACAGGGTTGTGGTGAGGATCAAATGAATAAATCAAAAGATACGTATCTACATGCAGACATACATTATACATACACATACAAAGCTTAGAATACTGTCTAGCTCATAGTGAGTATTCCGTTAAGTATCACGTGCTATCATTACTTCAAATATGCGCTATCACTTTGACAGGATTCGGAGATTTTAACGTCCAAACACTTCTCTGAAGTCGTGTTTCTCTGTTTACGCATTTGATACACAGAAAATTCCAAAAGATCTTTCATATTCCCCTGCAATATCTCGTGAAAATGATGTGGACGGTTCCAACTTGGGATAAAACCCAAGCAGGGCTGAAACGGCCCCGCCCCCCCCTCCCTGAGCGGAAATTGTGCGTATGGCCGTGCAGCATAGGAAGGCTGTGTTTATACTGGAAAACAGTCATTTGCCAGAGGCCCGCTTCCGCTGGAGGGAATGCCAGGGGGAATGAGTCATCCCATCCCACAGAAACAGTGGAGGTGGGTGGGGTGGGTAACCTGAGCCAGGAATGGCAAGATCACCCTGGGTCCTCTGAGTCCAAGCCAATGCAGCCGCTGTGCAGAGGAGCCCTGAGATCAGACAGAAACTTTCCAGAACTCAAGAATGGAGGCTCGCTAACAGGGCAGCACGGGGGTCCTTGCAGAGCTATTAATAGGGGCAGGCTCCTGCAGAGAGGGCGCTGTCCACTCTAGCCTTGGTCTCGGGGTGAAATGGCCCAGACTGGGCTTAGGGTGTGGGAACCGCAAGACACCTCCACCCGGAATCAATGGGCTGATCTCTGTGACACACACCGAGGATGGAGGGTCAGCAGAGGTCCAGGCAAAGGGTCAGACTTCAGGTGAATGGAGTCAATCAGAGATCCAGAAAGGGTACAGAAAGATGCTGACCAAAGGTCATGGCCAGACTGTGAGGAAGCCCCAGGTTGTGAGGCAATAGCTCTCAGAGGATGACACAGTGGGGAGGGAGCCTTCTCCAAAACCAGTCAGGAAGGGAGCACTCAGGAGAGGAAGAGCAGAGCTAGTGCCGAAGTCGGAAGCCTGAGCAAGGCGGGCCGGAGCTGCCTTCCTCTGAGGGCTGGAGAAGCTGATGGAAGCCCACATGCAACCGAGAGGGAAGCGGGCTCTGGCAAGGACCCAGCACCCCTCCAGAGCCAGGAGCAGGGTCCACTGGGAAGTGCCAGTTAGAGGCTGAGCATCGTCGGGGCACCACCTCAGATGAGGAGCCCGGGAGGTGCTTTCCTTGTGCAATTAACTAGAAGAACTTTCTAAGATTTTCAGAAACTGTCATTTGCCTGTTTGTCATATGTGTCTCCTGTTAGGATCAGCAGGAAAACCTCTGGAATGAAAAGGGCCTTTGTTGTCATTGTGGAGGCGCTGGGGAGTCAATGTTGACTCTGCAGCCACCTTTGGACAAAGAAGAACCCTCCCAAACAGAGCCATAGCGGCCACTTCAAAAGGCAAGAAAGTCAGGCTGACTCTTGGGGTCCCTGGAGAGGAATAAAGGGAGGAGCCCTGGCTGCTCTGTTGTGGGGTCCCCCACAAACACGTTCATGTGAGGGTTCACTCACTGTTCCCTGGACACCTGTGATATTGTGATGTATCATTTCGACAGGACTTGGGGATTTCAATGTTCAAATACTTCTCTGAAGTCGCATTTCTGCATTTCTGCATTTGATGCAAAAGATCTTCCAAAAGATCTTTCATATTTCAATGCAGTAGCTCCTGAGACCGGCGTGGACGGTGTCAGCTTGGAATAAAACCCAACCTGGGGCCTCGCAGAGAATGCTGAAACAGTCCCTCTCTATCACACATGTACACTGCTCTTTGTCCCCCTCCCTGGTACAGAGCTGCTGGGACCCTGGCAAGTCCTGTGGGATGCTAGGACTATCTTTTGTTCTAATGAGGCGATGCTGGGCAGGTTCCCGGATGGCTCCTGGTTGAGGGCTGGTCACCAGAAAGACCAAGCCATGGTTAGAAGCTCGGAATTTTCAGGGAAGGGAGAAGGGCAGGAAACTGAGTTAACAGTTGATCATGCCTCCAGGAGGAAGCCTCCATAAAAATTCCAGTCCTGTGGGCTTCGGAGCACTTCCAGGTCGGTGAATACACCCATATACTGAGACGGTGATACACCCCAACTCCGCAGGGACAGAAGCTCCCACACTCAGGGCCTTGTTCTGCATATGTCTTCAGCTGGCTATTCATCTGTATCCTTCATCATAGCCTTTATTAAACTGGTCAATCTAAGCCAAGTGTTTCCCCAAGTTCTGTGAGCTCTTCTGGCAAATAATCAAATCCAAGGGGGAGGAGGTGATGGGGACCTGTGATTTGTAGCCAAGTTGGACAGAAGCTGCGGGTCACCTGGGGGCCTCCTACTGGCCATTGGCTCCTGCAGTGGGGCAGTCTTGTGGGACTAACCCTTAACCTGTAGGATCGGATGCTATCTCCAGGTAGATACAGAACGGCTTGGTGGGGATCCCCCTCCCCCAACATAAACATCGGGTGTCAGAGTGTCATGTTGAGGCGGAGAGCAAAGGAGTCACACAGGAGGAAGGGGAGGCCTTTCCTTCGCAACAGGAAGAGCCTCTTCCCTACTCCTGTACCCTGAAAACTCCTGCTCATCCAAGATCCTATTTCAATGTCACCACTCCTAGAAAGCCTTCTCCATCATCCAGGTAGGGTTACTGGCTCTGATGAACACGACTTTGTTCTTTCACTGCCTAGGGTCATTGTGCAATCCTGCACTGATCTCTCTCCTTCCCTGGACTTTGCAAGGGCAGGGGAAATGCCACCTTTGTGTTATCTGTCCTGTGCCCACCACAGCAGTCAGGGTGTAGAAGGGATATGTTTGGTGACTGGGTAAGAGGACAGAGCACAGGAGGAGGGGCAGACTCTAGCAGCAGGTGAGGCAGAGAACGGCTCCAGGGAGAAAAGCTCTCCTCCAGGGCTCTCTGGCAAAGTGCACAGGCAGCCTGGCTCGGACCCAGCTGTTACATATCCCGTTATGCAACAGGCCACGCGGTGCTTTTCCATTCTAGTAAATATGCCTCCCCCACAGAAGACACGGAGTTCTTATTCCAGCTTGTCTGTCCACGCTTCGAGACGGAGGGAATTCACACAACGGTCCAGCTGCTGGGCCTGCTGCCTACACGGCGGCAATCATCAGATACCCCACTTTGCCATACCGATGAGGACGCTGGTCTTACACACGGCAAAGGCTGCTGGAGTCTGGAAGGAGGCCCATCCCCCAGAGTTCTAGGTGCTCCTCCTTCTTCTTATTTATTCAACTGGACAAGGGAAAAGCCTGAGTTTCACACAATTCGAGGCCCAGGAGGTGTCTCTCAAGGCCACTGAGTCCCCAGCACCCTCTTGGCCACCCACTCGCCTGGCAAGAGTGCCTGAACTTTACTAAGAACAAGCACTATCATTGCATAACTGCCATCCGCTGACATCTGTCCCAACACCCAGGCCCCTTTTAATACTGTGGGAAGAGAGTCTTCATAAAGATCCTAAATCCCTGTTCTGGATCATTTTTCTCTATTTCAGGCCCCAGAGGGGCGCAAAAGAATCGCCAGTCACCAGGTATCAAAGGGGTAGAAAATATTTAGAACTGCAACCCCCACAGCCCCAGAGTCCTCGAGTCAGCTTGTGAGAAGGAAGCCTTACCTTTTTGAAGGACGTGAGGAGCTTGACACTCACGTACCCCAGTTTGTTCCTCCTCACGTGCTTGAGCAGGAAGGCGTCCTTCTCCAAGTTTTCATCAGAGAAATAGAATTCGATCTGATCCACCAGCTTCCTGATTAACTCCTGGTCCGGGGGCTTCCACTCCTGCTCGCCTTCCTCATGCTCGTTCTCGCCCCCACTCGTCATGGCACCACTGGGACCAGAAGGAGACACCGGGGGGTTACAGGCTGAATTGCTGTCCGCCCCCCGTCACACCTCCAAATTTCATATGTTGAAGTCCAAAAGCCCTGTATGTCACCAGTGTGACCTTACTTGGAAACAGGGCCTTGCAGATGTAATCAGTTAAAGACAAGGTCGCACCAGAGGCCAGGGGTGGCCCCTAATCCAATATGACTGGCATCTTACAGAAAGGGGCAATCTGGAGGCATGAGCGCCCAGGGAGAATGCCATGTGAAGGTGAAGGTGGAGATCGGGGGATGCAGCAGAAGCCCAGGAACATCAAAGGTTGCCAGCAAACCACCAGAGCCAGGGGAGTGGCCTGGGACCCATCCGTTCCCAGACCCTGGAAAGGGAGCACTCTTCTGACCCCTGGATTTCTGACTTCTGGCCTCCAGAACCATGAGGCAATCAATTCCGTCATTCTAAGGCACCCAGTTTGCGGTACTTTGTTTCTGCCACCCTAAGAAACAGCACTGGGTAACACCTGACCTGGACTCCTCACGGGGGTGATCACCTGGCCACACGGGGCTGGCTTTTGCCCCAGTGGGCAAAGAAATCAAGCTTCTGTTTTTAACACAGATGGTCATTAAAATGACAACACGCTCTACTAGCACGTACGTGCTCCTGTACCACGGACGGGATGCTTTTCACATCCCCTTTTTATTCTTCCCTCCCGCACTCCACCCCCCAAATCCTGATTTCTAGAAGATAACTTGGCAGAGTAACTAAGAGTCCCAATCCTAGAGTTAGCCCACGTAGGTTGAAATCCCACCGCCACCATTTATTAACTGAGTCAACGCAGGCGAGGAGCTCCCCTGCCACACCTCAGTCCCGTCATCTGCACACTGGGAATCATGACAGTCACTCTCCTGGGAGGACGGTCAGAAGATTAAATGAACTGACACATAGAGATGTCACACGGGTGCCTGGCAGGCCCTGAGAACCCAGGAGGTGGCACTCACTTGCCCCTCAGATCTAGGACTGACACGCAAATTTTCTGTCCCCAAAGCCAGCATGCATAACACTTTCCACGTTTTGTTGGGACCCTGCCACAGACTCTGAAACGATCCCATTCACTTGGGCCCTTCTAAATGAAACCCAAACCCACCAGCAGCTCCACCTGAACAGACTTCTTCCCCCCCCCTCCCTGAGAATATTAGGATATGAGAACAAGCCAAAGAAATCCTGAGCAAAGCTTCTTTGGAAGGCAAATCTTTCACCAAGGGATGACAAAAACTTCAAAACCACCAACATTCAGGGACTTTGTGATGAGCTGCATCATAGTTGACACCATTAATTAGAAGATCTTGAAGGTGAGTTCTCTCTGGCATATTTAATGACCAAATTAAATTATGTATTATACAATATCATATTATATATCTTATTCAATAAAAAGAAAAGGTCAAAAATTACTTCCAGAAAAAAACATTACTGCTTTCCTACGTGGCAGCTTGATTTCTAGTAACACGACTATCAGACCCAGAGTCCCCATGAACATGTGCCGAGTCACGAGAGCATCTCCTGGGATGGATGCAGACACCTAGTCCACCTAAAGCATTCAGGGTGCTTCTACTCTGTTGGGAGAACCTGAGGGCTCAGAAAGTTCACAGCAGCATCTTCACAATAGCCAAAAACTGGAAGTGTCAGGGGTGCCCGGGGGGCTCAGTCGTTAAGCGTCTGCCTTCAGCTCAGGTCATGATCCCAGAGTCCTGGGATCGAGCCCCCAATCGGGCTCCCGGCTCAGCGGGGAATCTGCTTCTCCCTCTCCCTCTGCCCCTCACCTCCGCTCGTGTTCTCTCTCTTGCTCTCCTCTCTCTAACAAATAACTAATCTTTCAAAAAAAAAATAAAGAAGCAAGCAGTTAACATTTCCCTTTGATTGGGATTAAACCCTTAAATAAAATAATCAACTAATACAAAAAAGGGTGGAGGAGGCTCAGAATGTAAAAGTCAAGGCTTTGGAAAAGATACGTGAATGTATATCCTTCAACTCCAGCAAAATTTTCACTGACTCTAACCAGCCCCCCCCCCACCAAAAAACAAAACAAAACAAAAACCCAAAAAACCCCCACACAATTGTGGAAGAGTCAAGATGAGAAGAAAAATGGAATATTCTGGCAGGAGAAAAAAATACAAAATAAATCTGTCTCCCAATTTTTCAAATGCAGAAATTATAATTATTATAAAAGTAGGCGTTGGTTGATTTTAAAATGAAGAGTTTAGTTATTTGCCTGCAGACAGCCTGGAAATGTTTTTGAAGTACCACACCGATGTTCCAAGACAAATGTGTACTGATGGGAAAAAAAATGGTCTGAGAGACTAACTTTAAAAGTATGTTTTTCAAAAAGTCTTTTAAAAATGGGATGGCAAACTAAGGGAATATAGTAAGGCTGCCTATAAGATAAAGCAGGTCAAAGGCAACTTAAACATTAGACAAACTGAATATTTTAGAAGTTTCTAGAAGATAGCTGTGGTAGACATAATAGCAAACTCTTTCTCACTTGCCTTCCTTTATTATGGAGGCTATAAAAAATTAAAACAAAACCAACCAACCCAACCAACAAAAACCAACCCTAAACATGTACTTTCTCAGCCTCGGTTACAGGTAGTAGCCATCTGTCATGGTATGGCCAATAAAACACAAGTGAAAATCTTTTGGCCCTGCCTCTTCCCTTTTTAGCTGTTTTGAGTGTGGGTATGATGGCTGGAGCTGTAGCAGCTATTTTACTACCATAAGAAAAAAGCCAAGAGAATTAGCTTGGCCTCATTTATTGACATTATTGGCTCTGATATTATTGAGTTGTTGAACCAATTCCTCTATCTACCTACCTGTAAATTTCTGATTACATGAGAAAAATAAAATCCATTTGTTTAATTCACTTGTTGGCTGGGTTTTCTATTACTTATAGACAAATGGCAGGATAGTAATACTGCACTGAGAAAAGTGGTCCTCAAACATGCCAAAGTGTCATTGGAACAATCAATGGAATGAAAAAGGAGAAGCAAAGATGGACAAAACAGATTTTCACTTTATTAGAGAAAGCTTATCCCCTAATTAGAAGTTAAAATAGATAGGTTGAGTACACCAGATACAGTAACCTCAAATGCATGGGAAAAGTCTGAGCCGCACTGACAAGGATGAGAATAAATAGCCAGAGTTGGGGTGAGGTGTGCGATAATGAAGAGCGAAGAGTTTTGAGTGGACTCAGGTATTGGCAAGTGGTCTTAGTATAAATCGCAAGTATAGCAGAGGTGACCGGACCATCAAAGGGACCCACAGCCTAGCAAGTCCTACTCCCCACCTAAAGTAGTTGACGCTATTATAAAAAGTAAACGCATAAACAAATAAAACACAATGGAAGGATGGGGATGCAATTTCTCAGTATCTCCAGTGCCCATTCTAGAATGTCCCATTCTTCTCAAGGTCTGCCATGGGAAGCCAGCCCTTCCTCCCTGCAGATGACGCTATCTCAAACTTGATTGAGAAAATCAATCAGACTTGCCCAGAGCTCCCTTGTGCACCGCCTCCTTCCCCGCAAACTCGTTCTGTATGCCTGGGCATCTACCAAAGCATCCATTGGCTGTATCCAGGTGTCTTTTCTCCACCTTGGTCATCTGCAGGATGGGACAGAGCTGACCACTTTCTTCTCAGTACTCCTCCTGCTAAGCTTCTGTGACTTGCTCTTTTCTGATTCTTCTCCCCCATTTAACTGCCCTTCCAGTCTACTCAATCTGCTCCCATGTCTCCAAGGATCTATCCTTGACTCTTTGTCCTCACGTGGCCTCTACACACTTCAGCCCCTGTATAGCTCATTTAATTCAGATCTGCCCCCTCCCACCCCTCCATCCTTCTCTCACCCCTGAGCCCCCATCCTCAATTCCTACCTGCCTGCCTGATGCTTGGGGATAGCCTGTTAGCACTTCAAATCCAGTATGTCCAGAATTGAAACATCACCTTCTGCACAGCTGGACCTCAGGGAACACTGAAGCCTAGACCTGCCAAGGGACATTCCATCTGGGAAGCTCATCTTCCTTTCATACAGTCTCACGGTAAGCAGTCCACACTGGGGGGAGAGGGGGTGACTCTGCATCAGTTCTTTGCACCCAGTGAGCAGACATGGAGGTTCCAGAACACGTGGGCAGTCCTGGGGAGGTGATATAAAGCCCTATGCAAGTGCAGCAGTGAGCTTCCTGCACCGTAGGACCCCCTCTCTACATGAGTGCTCTCAGCGGCAACTGTGCATCTCCAAAGGGGGACCTTGGAAGAGAGGCAAGGCCTTTTTGCATATCTGGGAGCATGCTGCCTTGTCTCCTGGTTCATGCAACAGCCTTTGAATGAAAAAGACCCTGTATCCTTGACAAACATTAAAGAAGTTTATATCCCATCCCTTAAATATGAATGTTGGTAGCTTCTTGTCAATTACAACTGTCCTGTACAGACTATGTATCTTTCCTCCCAAACTGCCCCACTAACTACTCTCCCTATTCACTCTTCTTTGCATTTAGGCTCCAAACCCGAGATGCATCCTTTAGCCCTCTCTTTTGCCCCTACACTGAGCCAATTATCAAGTGTCAATTTTTTTATTCTGCAGTGTCTCCCATCTGTTCTCTTTTCCATTCCAACTGTCCTCATTACTTCTCCCTTGGACACTATTTATTAATAGTTCATCAAAAATGAATCCTCAAGTAATATGTACAACATAGCAAAAAATAAAACAAAATAGTACATAACTTAAAAAGAAAGCAAAAATTCCCAGCTCCACCTCTCCTCCCTGGAGGCAACCTCTATTCAACCATTTCATTCTTACGAGACTTGCCTTGTGGTTCTATAAAATATGTTCATGGTTCTATTTCTCACTTGCCAATTTTCGACATTCTCTATTCATGTCCTACTATACAAGGTGAGGATTTGGGGTCACTCATCTCTCAAAGCCTCTTCTTCTAATTTTTAAAATTCCATATTATTTTGGGGTTTTTTACTAGCCTTCTAATTGTTTTAAAATAATATACTTAAAATTCTTATTCCATCAACATTAAATGATAGGTCTTGCTTCCTCACTACACCTGATGTGTGTAATGACCCTACCTTCTTCTCCTCTCCTTCCATTTCCAACCTTTCAAATTCTATCAGATTGCTCCTTTTTAAAAGCATCCTGTTCTTGTTTTGTGGATGCAATATATTAAATTCTCTCTCGGTACTAACCAGAGTGTGTGTGTGTGTGTGTGTGTGTGTGTGTGTGTGTGTGTGTGTGTGTGTGTGTGTGTGTGTGGTCTCTTTGTTTCCAACAGTGTCATCTCTATATCCTCTGGGATCAGTTTTTCATTTAATTTCATGTAATTGGTTTTCTTCATGTAACTGATAATCAGAGTGTGTGTGTGTGTGTGTGTGTGTGTGTGTGTGTGTGTGTGTGTGTGTGTGTGTGTGTGGTCTCTTTGTTTCCAACAGTGTCATCTCTATATCCTCTGGGATCAGTTTTTCATTTAATTTCATGTAATTGGTTTTCTTCATGTAACTGATAATCAATTCATCTTTTTGTTAAAAAATTTTTTTAAACAAACTTATTTTAGAATAATTTCAGACTTAGAGAAAAATTGTGAAAGTAGTACAGAGAATTCCCATATATCCCCCATCAGGCTTCTTCTGTTATTAATATTTTGCATTAGTATGGTACATTTAATGAACTGATATCAAATACATTATTATTAGCTGAAGTCCAGATTATTCAGATTTCCTTAGTTTTTTTACCTAATGGCCTTTTTCTCTTTCAGGATCCCATCCAGGATACTATGTTAGATTGAGTCATCATGTCTCCCCAGGCTCCTCTTGGGTGGGACAGTTTCTCAGGCTTTCTTTGTTTTTAATGACCTTGACTGTGTTCAGTAGTCCTGGTCAGATATATTGTAGAATGTCCTTCATTTGGGATTTATCTGATATTTTACGATTAGATGGGTGTTTATGGGTTTTAGGGAAGAGAACGACAGAGGTAAATTTCCATTCTCATCGTATCAACATACCTGATCATTGTGGATGTTGACCCTGCCTGAAGTAGTGTTATCTGGTGTCTCCACTGCGGAGTTACTACCTTTCCCCTCCTTCCATACTGCGCACTTTGGAAGGGAGTCACTGTACACAGTCCACACTTAGGAAGTGGGGAGTTGGGTTCCATGGCTATTTATTTTGAAAAATGAAGGAAGGTCTGGGTTGCTTTTTCTTGGTGGGTGAAGTAGGCTTCCTCCACAGCGGTATACTGTGATTCGCCTTCTTCCCAGGTGGTTCTATAGACGTGGGTGGGGCATGCCAACTGGCAGGCTTCACTGTAGGGTGGACAGACACGGGATTATTAAATAGGGGCTTCATATGGCAGAGGAGTTACTCTGCAGGTACCAGCTCTACCTTAGCCGTCCTAGCTCACCAGTTAGTTCATTTGATTCCTTTTTAGAAAATAATCCTATTCTTTTTCTCCTTGGAAGTAAACAGTATGTTGGTTGCTACTTTTCATGGTCAGGCAGAGAGGTGAGGCAATTGTTTTAAAGGCAGACTTTAAATCACCTCTCAGATATCAGCATCCCTTTTAATCCCTACATCCTTCACACATGTCCTAACCAGAACCTTTCTAGGGTTCTGTCTTCCCACGTCCTACCACCTCCCCGCCACTCCACTGTTGTATTTTGGGTTAAGCCTCTTCCACTCTGTGCCTTATGACACATTTTGAAAAACGGCTACGTCGCTCCTCTACTTTAATACTAATACTCATGTTTTCTATTCTATTAAGTAAAATCCAAAGTCCTTAGCTCTTTATGCAGATTCATTTCCAATCTGGCTGTCACCAGCTTCCAAACGTATTTCTTATTTCCTTTCAGATCCTTTGCTCTAAAACAAAAGCAAGTAAAAGACTAATAGGTCTCTGTAAGTGTCGCAAGGTTTCTGGACTCTATCTCTGGTGTGTGCTGTTCCATCTTCTTGAACAACCGGCCTTTATCTCTCAGGTCCAAATCCTAGGCACACATCAAGCTCCATCTCAAATGCAACTCTCCCAGGAAGGAATTCATTTCAAGTTCTCCTAACCCCTCGCCTGTAGTTGTATCAGAGCTACTGTGCGCATTTCTAATTAGTGCCCTGAACCCTCAGCCCCCGGAGGATAGGATTCACATTGGTTTCTTTCATTCTGGCACCAACCCAGAGCCTTGCACATAGTAGGAATTTACGAAGCATCACCAATGTAAAGTGAATAGCTTCTGTAAGGGCAAATCCCACCTATCAGGATTCTCTGAGACAGGAAGTATGGTTACTGGTAAATGTTATGAGTAGGCTTTCAAGAGGACTTTCAAAAAAAAATGTACATTTAACTTTTATGTTCACATTATTGTTTCCTTTTAAATATATCATTGTAAATTGGGGGTACTGATGTGTTCTTTTTTTAATAGCTGTAAACCTCCTAGAAATGAAAACAAAGGGTAGAAACGAGGTACATTTCAAAACAGATGATTGGGCTCCATGGATCACTGCTGAAATATTTATTGTATTTGTAAATACTCTAGAGAAATAAGTACAGCATAGAATCTCCAGGGTTGCCTTTCTCATAAAATCTCAAGATAATCTGGAGATATTAGTTGAATGGTTAATCAAATATCACCTTATGAATAAAAATATCCAAAATAAAATGGTGGAATAATGAGCTCCTCACTATGGTTTTCAACACAGAAAAGATTTCCTGGACTCATCATCTATCCTTGCAGATGGTCTAATATGGTACTTTGGCTGCCAATATCAGGAAAATGGTGGACAGCAACAAGGTGGATATTGAACAAAAAAGAGAAAGCATCATTTATGAAAATCACCAGGGTCCAGTACAATCTGTGTATAGCTCCTTTTGACTTGCTTCTAGAAAAAGAGAATGAATCTGAAAGGGTTCTAAAGGTAACCAAATTGATAATGCAATATAAGAACACAAGGACAGACTCAAAAGATAAAGGTTTTTCAGAGAGACAAGTTGGAAACATATACGGGGATGTGTCCAACTTTGAAAAGGCATTATGGGAACAATTATATTTTGGATACCACTAGCGGAGGCCCCATGCTATGTCTGGGTGGCCCATGGGTTCTTACAGACTTATTACAGACATCATGACCCTCTCTTCTTACCCGGTCTTCTGCCATGCTGTTCTGGCATAATTCCTAGGGCCTGGGAAAGGAGTAAAACTAGTGGATGTCTCTGCGGGTCTAAATAATGGTTTGTGGTGTGAAGCAGAGATAATGTATGCAAAGTATTTAGTTCCACATCTGGTACATAATTGGCATTAATAAATGGAGCCTTTCACTAACATCACCCAGAACAGAGAAAAGATAGCTTACGCAATGTCCCTGAAACATCATGGAGAGAAAGGAACCTAGATGTTTCTGTTGTTAAATGAAGGTATGCTTCAGTGATTTTATTATTCATACTAATATTTGATAATTTTAAATCATTTTCACACATTGTAAGACACAGGAATCGAGTAAATATGTTAATGTTGTTAAGAATCAAGACTGTCAGTGCAAAAAAAATAAAAAAAGTAAAACAAAAACCCTATAATGTCAAATATGAATTGGAATTATCAACATAAACTCATTTTTTAAAATGTATTTCCTAGCTCTACTGAAAGGGCCTAAAACCAATGTTGCCCCAGGGGAAATTAGCACTCTTAATTCCAGGTCTCGGTTTCTAAATACCTTCCCGCTAGTATTTACTAGCCACAGGGATTCCTGTGGAAATGGCTGGATCCCATGACAGGAGTAGGAAAAGTACAAAGTAAGCCCAGAATATCTAATATCACAAAGCAAGAAAGTGCTCAAAGACTGAAGGGCATGTTCTAAAAGGCTATACTGAAACCAATCTGAAGGGGTCCCCCTACTTAATCAGGGACATTCTGAACATCAAAAATAATGATTGTAACTAATTTTTAAAAAGTGAATAAACAGGGGTGCCTGGGTGGCTCAGTCCTTGTGCATCTGCCTTCGGCTCAGGTCATGATCCCAGGGTCCTGGGATAGAGCCCCGCGTCAGGCGCCCTGCTCAGCGGGGAGTCTGCTTCTCCCTCTCCTGCTCCCCCTGCTTTTGCTCTCTGTCAAAATAAGTAAATAAAATCTTTTTTTTTTAAAAGTGAATAAACAGAAGTCCATGAATCAAGGAGGGCCAAAGGAGGGCTCTAATTTATTTGATGCAACTATTACACCCACTCCTCTCTTTGAAAACTGGTCATTAAGCATTTATGTTGCCTCGTCAGAAGGAACTCTTGTCCAATTCCAGATGATGAGGGAAGGCTCTCTTATATAGAAGAATACCAGCCAATAAGTGTACAAAGGATAGGGGCGCCTGGGTGGCTCAGTTGTTCAGCATCTGCCTTCAGCTCAGGTCATGATCCCAGGGTCCTGGGATCAAGCCCCGCATCGGGCTCCCTGCTCAGCCAGGAGCCTGCTTCTCCCTCTGCCGCTCTCCCTGCTTGTGTTCCCTCTCAAGCTGTCTCTCTCTCTCTCTGTCAAATAAATAAATAAGAGTTTTTTAAAAAAATGTACAAAGGATAATAAAATTAGAAAATCACCAATTTGTAATTCCTGAGGAACTGACTCAGGCAAGGATCATCAGCGGATGCTAAAACCATTAGGTGAAGGGCCTTGTTGAAAGAATATTCACAGGAAGCCCACAGATTACTTGTTAACTGCAAAGGGAGAGATGTACCTTCACAATGGAGAGATCACCTTAGGCAAGTGGTCAAATTAGAGCATCACTTTGGTGAAAGCCGCCTGAGGTGATGCAACAAAAAGTCTGTGGCATTGCCTGAGATGTTCTTGCCAAAATGTTTAATCCGAATTGAATCAGGCCCTTAGCATACCTTCCAATTTACAGGAAACACAGAGTACAAAGGAGCAAGTTAAACTAGATGATCAGAACAAAATCAGACCACTTTAAACTGGGAAACGTTCAACAAGACATCTGGCCTCTTATTTCAAAATAGCAACGCATTAAAAAAAAAAAGTGTGAATGTTCTAGATTGAAAGATTCTAAAGAGACATAATAGGCAAATGCCACCACCTGGACTGGATTCTGTTTGGAGGGGAAAAAGAAACATCTATAAAATACAATTTTATATTGTAAAATATAAATTTCATATTTTATATAAAATATAAAGGGGGGGACCCAAATATGGAACTTGGCTATTAGATCATTTTAGGGCTTATAATAGGGAATCATTGTTAATTCTCTTAACTGCAATAATAGTATTATGGTTTTACAGGAGAATGTCATTAGTAAGAGCTCCCAAATAAAGTGCTGAGGGTACAGTAAGTACTGCATATATTTTCAAATGTTTCAGAGTAAACCACCCCTAAGTCCATCAAACAAATATGGCAAGATATTAACAACTGTTAAATCTAGATGGTAGGTGTATGAATGCTTACAATACTACTCTTTCACATTTTATGTTTGAAATTTTTATTTCAAAAAGGTGAGAATAAAAAGAAAGACACCTTTTTGGTGAGAGAGGTGTGGGGAGAAGACTAAAGAACATTTTTCTTATTTTCATGTATTGCTTGTACCCCAGGGAAAAGCCAAGTATTGGGCTGAGTACTGGTCGTATAGAGAGGACTAAGGCGAGGTCACTGCCTTCAAGGATCTCACTGTCTAGTTGGGGGAAAACCACACAAATACTTCAACCCAATGGCATAATGCAATGATAGAGACATGCATTCGTTCAACAGACATTTAGGAGCACCCACTATATGCCAGGTGCTGAGGATACAATGAGAGCAAGGCAAGCATGGTCCCCGAATTCGCGATGAGAGAGACATCTCTCATATTGTTGTGAGAGAGACGGAACTATACAGTTAAAACTGAGGTAAATGGTAGGTATAAAATGTGCAGAGTACTACAGCAACTCCAAGGAATCAAACAGCTTTCGGGTGGGGACTGGGGGTTGTGGGGACGAAGCAGAGACGTGTTTTTGTTGTTGTTGTTTAGTTTCAGAGGTAGAATAGTGATTCATCAGTTACATAGAACACCCTGTGTTCTATGTGTCCTGTTTCATCAGGTGCCCTCCTTAATGCCCATCACCCAGTTACCACATCCCCTCACCCCCCTCCCCTCCAGCAACCCTCAATTTATTTCCTAGAGTTCAGCATCTCTCATGGTTTGTCTCCCTCTCAATTTTCATCTTATTTTATTTTTCCTTCCCTTCCCCATGTTCATCTGTTTTGTTTCTTAAATTCCACATAGGAGTGAAATCATAGGGTATTTGTCTTTCTCTGACTGACTGATTTCGCCTAGCATCACACCCTCTAGGTCCATTCACATCATTGCAAATGGCAAGATTTCATTCCTTTTGATGGCTGCATAATATTCCTGTGTGTGTGTGTGTGTGTGTGTGTGTGTGTGTGTGTGTGTGTGTGTGTATCACATCTTCTTTATCCATTCCTCTGTGGACAGACATCTGGGCTTTTCCCATAGTGTGGCTATTGTGGACACTGCTGCTATAAACATTGGGGTGCATGTGCCCCTTCGATCACTATGTTTGTAACCTTTGGATAAATACCTAGTAGATGCAGTGAAGTTTTAAGGCTAACCAGAGATCAATCAATCAATCAGAGACCCAGAGGAGGGAGTGCAAAGGCATGTAGACACAAAACTGTACCCTGTATTCAAGAATCTAGGGGGGTCAGTGCTGGGGGAGCACGAACTGCTGAGACAGGCAGGGAAAGAAGCAATGGGCCAAGAAGATGATGTGGGTGGGTGCCACATCTCAAACAGCTTAAGGAAACTGGGCTTTCTCCTGAAGGCTCTGGAAGCCAAAAATTGTCCACACAGGGCAGGGGCTGCTGCTGTGGCAGTCTGGCCCAAACAGGGGAACAGCATGGATCCTGTTCTTGGCTGCATTCTCACGCTCTGGATGTCTGCCTGCTGGGCTCTGTCAGCTCCAATACCCTGAAGAGTCTCCAGGGATTTTCTGGGGTCAACTCTCTGCCAGTGGGCAGTAGGAAATGCTTCAAACTGAATGCCCCATGAGATTCCAGTCCCTTGAGTTGGGAGAGAAGGGTGGCCCTGGAGAGAGTGGGGGGGGGGGTAGGAGCAAGAAGCCCACCCAAATGAGGATATTCTCCTAATCTCCACAGGGGGGATCTTTCCAGGCCCAAGAAATAAGTAGGGCTTTAATCCCTGCTAATGGTGCAATCTCAAAACTTAGTCCCCAGTATAGGGGGGAACCCTCTACCACAACTACAGGCAAATGAAATCAGAAGGATCAGCCACTCTGAGCTCCTTTATATAACCTCTGAAATTATTTGACTAGGTGGCCGCCTTCTCCTCAAGACTGAGATGTCAGTGACTGTGGACTCATTATTTTTATTCTCAGCACAGAGCTGAACGAATGAGTGAGTGAATGAATCATGCTTTACAGTATATAGAGTGCTGATAGGTCTACTGTAGCTTCCGTGTCATCTGCTATGGCTCAGCATTTCTGCTCTAAACTCTTGGGCTGGACTTTCCTCCTCAGGTACCTCTGTCTCCATTGAACTGCCCTGAATCTCCGGGTGCCTACATCCAGACCTCTCCCACTGGGGAAGGGTCAGCCAGTGATGGGGAATGATTCTGGACCCAGTGTTCTCATGCCCTTCAGTTGAGTATTCTGCCAATGAAGTAAATTATCTACCTGCCAGGGAATGATCCTGCAGAGCCCTGACAACTAAAAAGCATGTGCCCAGAAACCCCGAAGAAAGAGGGTTCTTAAGAAGTTCCTGTGGGCATTTCCCGCAATTTTCAAGTTCTGCCACTGCTATACTCTCGTGGTTATGGATACTCCATACTCTTCTCTCCTTTCAACAGCAAGAACGAAACCACAGACTCGAAAGGTGCCGGCGTTGGTGGACACAAATCCAAGGTCTCCGGCTGATGACCGGGCTCAGGGCCCAAAGGCACCGTTAGACAGGTGGCTTCCTGTGCCATAACAGCTCCAGACTCAGGAACCCAACTAGCAAGGCAGCAAGATGATGATGCAAGCATAGAAGTCGGGTGGGGGAGGCTGCGTGAAAATGGGAATCCCCGGCCCGCGAGAATGCAAGCAGCGAGCCTTGAGCTGATTCCAAACCAGAGCAGGAGAGCGCTCTACACCGTGAAATCACTCCTCGGATCCCCCAGCCGCAAGTGTCCGCGGGGCCTGGGCTGCCCCCACCCATTTGGACTGATAAGCAGACAGGACGAAGGAGGCAGTGAAGGCTAGGTGGGGCCCCTCTCAGGGGGGAGCTGGGCCAGTCTCGGCGGGGAAGACGGGGCTGGGATGGGCTTTGGGGAAGGTCCCGGGTGAGCACACGCAAGGAGAGTCTTCTCCGGGGGGAGAAGATGGCGAGGATGGCCCAGGAAGGAATTCCTCCCGGGCCCCAGGGCATGCCCCCCCCCCCACGTCCAGGCCCCTCCGAGCCCCGCCGCCAGCCCCGGGAGCTCCGGTCGGGCGACAAAGCTGCGGAGCGGGGCACCAACAACCGCCGAAAGCAGGTTCTGCCTCGGCCGGACGCCCGGAGCAGCGGCCCCGCGGCGGGGCTGCCTGGGGGAAGTTGTCCCGGCGCTCGCGCTCGGCCGGGACCCGGGGCGGGCTCCCCTCGGCCGGGCCGCGCCGCCGCGCCTACCTGTGCCCGCGGCTCGGCTCCTCCTCGCTGGCGCTGCCCCAGCCGGGGCTCAGGTACCGGGCCGGGTCCCCCGCGCCGCGCGCCTCCGCCCCCTCCTCCTCGTCCTCCGGCTCCTCCACGTCCTCGGCCTCCTGGATGGCGACGCGGATCTGCACCGCCGTCTCGGGCCCGGGCAGCGTCTCCTCGCCGGCCTGGGCCATGGCTCGCGGGCCGGCCGGGAATGCGGCGCCGCGGCTGCCCGCGCGCCCTGAGGCCCAGCCAGCCGGGCGGCGGCGACTGCGACGAGGGGGCGGGGGCGCGGCGAGCGCGCCCGGGAGGGGACGGGGGTCGCGGCGCCCCGCCCCGCGCCGCCGCCGCCGCCGCCGCCGCCCCGGCAGCCAGCCGCGCGCCAGAGCGGGCGGGGCCGCGGCGGGGGAGGGCGACTTCCTCCGCGCGCCCCGCGCCCCGCCCGTCCAGGAAAGATGCGCCCGACCCCCGACGCCCCTGGCGCGCGCCCGCTGGTCCCTCCTCCTACCCGCTCGGCTCCACGCGGCCCCGGAGAAGGGGAGAGGGGAGGGCGCCCCACCTCTGATTTCTCAGTGGGCAGAGGACCCTGGGGGGTGGCACGGCCCGACAGCACCTTAAGGGGCGTCTGTGCCTGCTGGTGTCTCCCCGCCACGGTCCTGCCAGGACGACCGAAATCTCCACCGTTAGTCTCCTTGGCACAACCACCTTAGATCGTGCGCCCTGTGAGGTCAGGGACTTGGTTCCTGCCGTGCCCTAAACCCGTGGTTCTCAAAGTGCGGTCCCTGGACCAGCAGCACCTGCCCTACCTGGGAACTTGTTAGAAACGCACATTCTCGCGGCCCAAACAGAGCTCCCGAATCAGGATCTAGGATTCTGAACTTTGTGTTTTAACAAGTCTTCCAAGTAATGCCAAAGTTCACTAAAGTTTGAAAGCCACTGCCTTGTAATGCCCTTTTCATTTGCTTCTTAGAATATGCCCTGCATATAGTAAGCCTTCAAATATTGTTGACTAAATAAAGGGAGCTATTGAAATGCCAGCATGTTCGAAAGCCCTGTTCATATTTAGCTTTAACTGAGTTCCATAGCAACCCTGCACAAGTGACCCAGAAACGAGGGACATAAGCATAGACATAAATAAAACCTGAATGTGCTTTCATGAAGCTCTTCATTTACCTCCTTAAGCATCATTTATTTTGTTAATTTGCCAACCCAGGGCTCTAAAAGAACAGACCCCCTCGACCAATACGTTTTGACAGAGGGAAGCAAATCGGAGAGGCTCAAGAAGTGGTGTCTCTTGGAAAGCACTGTCCTTGTAAAAAAAAAAAAAACAACAAAACGAAACGAAACAAAAAACACCATGCATGGGACTCTGGGGGGCTGGGGCTGGGGCCAGGAGAGACCCAGAGGTGCTGCAAGGGCAGCCAGCCCTTCGTTTTAAGATTTGGCCGGAAGCCCTGTCCCCTTGTTTGTCAGATCTCTCTTTTGATTGAAGGGGCCAGAGAATGAGTAAGTGAAGGAAGAGAGAGACCTTTGGGATCTGTACCAGAACAGCTCACAGCCTGCGTCTAAACTACAGGGAGGAAGAGGCAAGAAGTGCACAGGATCTGATCCAAGCAAGCCGTGCCTCCCGCCAGGATTGTAGAGTTTACAGAACTTCTCCACACCTGGTCCTCTGTGATGAGGATCAAGAGAAGAGAGATTTGCAGCCCTCTCCACACCTCCCGTTCTGATAACCTTAGTTTCTGATTTTCACAAAGCAATCCACATTATCTCATTTAAACCCTCCAATGTGGCGAAGACACAATACCCACAGTAATGGCTCATATTTGTACCAGATTCTACAGTTTATGAAGAATTCGTACATACCCACTTCAGGATTTCCAATTGCCTGATAAGAGTCCCCTGGGGAATGTTCTGAAAATATAGATTCCTAGGTTCCTATAGTTTAAGAACTGGAAGTTGGTGGGTGAATCTCATCTGCAGAAGTATTCTATTTAGTTGGAGTTTAGAAAAAAAATAAACGAAATCGACATGCCCTTAGGTTGAAATATATCTACCTAAGCTGTCTCTGATATTATTTATTTCTGGCTTCTCATAAAAGAATTTTGAATCTAAAAAGGGTGTCAGAGATCATCCAGTCTTGAGCTTCCCCTTTTAGGGAATGGGTATCCCGGGAATAAACCTTTCTGCCAGGGCTCCCCTGAGTGAAGAACCATACACGCGCACACACACGCGCGCGCGCACACACACACGCTTGAAATACATACTTGGAATTGAAGGCAAAACTTGTATAGAATTTTTAAAGCAACTTCACATGAATTTTTCATTTGTAGTAGTTGGTTTAGCATGATGCCTGGGGAAGGGAAGGACGGACACAGCCATCTACATTACGGGTAGTGCTTCATGGGAGGAGTTCAGCTCAGTCACTCTTCAGATGAGGAAAATGAGTTCTAATGAGGCTCACTGGTATTTCTTGTATGCTTAAACATTATTACTGAGAGAAGGACCTCTCTGTCCTTGTTACAGCGCCCATCCTGTCTAGCAGAAAGCCCGGCATCTAGAAATGTTTGTTGATTTGATTTGATTTGTCCTACCCACACACCCATCCTTTGTGCCACTGGTGAAGGAACTTTTAAAGGGCCTCTCGCATTTCCAGCTCCTTCCCTCACAGAGCTGTGGCCAGGGGATGAGGCCAGCCCCACCCAGGCCTGTGTTGAGCATCACTGCAGGAGTTTCCATCAGCTCTGAGATGATTAGCAGAGTCTCCTTCAGCAAAATCATGACCTCAGCCTGGAGTTGGCATCATTCCCTTTCCCTAGAATCCTGAGGGCTCATTTTTATAACAAACTCAAAGCGGGAAACAGTTTCCCCCCATAGCTTCTGAAGATGAAACAGAAGGAAATACTAATTAACAAGTCATCAGGATGGACTGAGGTTAGGTTGAAGCAAAAATTCAACCCCGGGAGACCATTTCAGTAAATGAAAGATTGTTGTTTGGGAATCAACTGGAAATATTTTTGAGTGTCCCTGGCCCTAGAGCTGCAAACCAAGGACTCAGAATAAGATATTGATGCAGGGAAATTGGGAGTGTGCTAAGTATTGAAAGGAAAAATTGGTAAGATGGGGGTTGGGGTTCAGCAAAGGGTCTGGTTTAAACTGTAGGGGAAGGAGGGTGATTTACTTACTCACGTAATCATTTGTTTCAGTGTGTAACAAACACCAGGCCCCGTGCTAGCCATAATTTTGTAAAATGGCTAAGATATGATCCATGACTACCAGGAGATGGAGGGAGCCTAGAAAAGATGGCCTTCAGTAATAGAACGTGTCTACTGCGTTAAATGCCATAGCAGAAATCTGTACAAAGAGGCACAGCCAGTGGAAACATGACTAAGGATGTCTTGAAGCTCCCACATAAGCAGTAGTGTGTGGTGGAAAAGCACTGGCTCTTGAATCAAATAGACCTGGATCCTGCCACCAGCCTTGCCATGCCTTAGCTACATAACCTTTCTGCTGTTCAGTTTTCATACCTGTAAAATGATCTGGATGATCCTTACCTCATTGAGTTGGGTCCGTAGATCAAATGAGGTTGTGGAAGACAAGTCAGCACAGGGCGCAGAATAGACACTCAGGATCTGACAGCATACGGCATGATGTGGCCCTCTAAGTACCTCCATCCAAGGAAAATCGTAGCCTGAATGGGGAACACAAACATTCTAGTTCCTGATACGTGTCTTCGTCCATTGTCAATTAAGTAATTGGTATGGGGGGGTCAATATAGCAAACTCTAATAAGTTGAAGTAGCCTCTCAGAGCCAACTTAATTCTGAATACACTGACAAAACAGAATACCTCTCTGGGCAGGAAATCAGCATCTTTCTATAATCTATTTCTAGCTTCAATAAGAACCAAGATACCCATCCACGGGCAATGAGGTGTTTTATGAGACTTATCCATCGATATACATTCTCCCTTGCTTAATGAAACCAATCCCCAGCTGTAGATGGATACAGAACCTCCTAATTAGAGATTACATTTCCCAGTATGCTTTGCGTATCGTTATAGCTACACAACTAAATTCTGGCCAATAAGATGTGAGCAAAATGTTTGCTCCCACTTCCAGGTTGTGTTTCTAGAACTGCGGGTCTGCTTCCCTGACCTTGTCCCTCTACCTATTAGCTGGAGCAGCCATGTAGGACCCGAGGATGAAAGTGCAGGAGCAAGTAACCAGCACATGTTAAAGATAGCAGAACCAGGGCGCCTGGGTGGCTCAGTTGTTGAGCATCTTCCTTCAGCTCGGGTCATGGTCCCAGGGTCCTGGGATCAGGTCCCGCATCGGGCTCCCTGCTCAGCGGGGAGTCTGCTTCTCCCTCTCCCACTCCCCCTGTTTGTGTTCCCTTTCTCACTGTCTCTCTCTCTCTGTCAAATAAATAAATGAAATCTTAAAAACAAACAAACAAACAAACAAAAAAGATAGCAGAACCAACAGCCAAGCCCTGGACTTGTTCAGGGGACCATACTGGACCATCTTTTGAGAAAAAAAGAAACTCACACCCTGTTTGATCCTGTATTTTGAGATATTTTTGTTACAGCAGCTTAGCCGGTAACCTCACTAACGCCTGAGGATTTACTAAGATTGAATCAGATAACGGATGAATGTATCTAGTTCAGGATCCAGGACGTAGTAGCCACTCAATAAATTGGTGTTGAATTTGAATTTGAAAAATTTGACAACTCAATAACACGTATTGCATGACAAAAGTATACACGTTATGTGGTAAGAATGATGTAGAACTCAAAAAAGAGTAGAATGTGGTCTCTCTTTCTAGGAGCTCATATTTTAATAGGAGAATTGGATTCTTTATTCTTTCTTCCCATCCCTTCGTGACAGTAGCATGACCAGCATTATTAGTGGAAGTCTAGCCCTCATGGCAAGTGGAAAAAACAGTGGGGGCTTCCAAAAGGCTCTCAGCTCCTGTCTCCCACCCACCCCCCAAGTTTGAGATCCCTCCCCGCCCAAAACAACCACATCTCGAGTTTGGGTCCCACCATGTAAAAGTAACATCTTGCTGTTATGACATTATTTCCTTTTGGCATATTATCAAATTGTGTTGGCACACACTTCAGAGAGAGTATTTAAGCTTTGCCTGCTGTGTGTGCCTTGTGGAAGATGAGCTTGTCAAAAGGATGGGGAGTATGAAACGTTCAAAATAGATGGATTTGGTGTAGGGGGAGGGAAGCGAGCATAGGTCTAGGAGAGTGTTCAGAAATGGCAACGTTTTGGTCATTGGCAGAAATGCCAAGAAGCACAAACAAAAGTGCTCATTGTCTTATTGAGGAAAAGCCTGGAGAACTTGTACAAATCTGGACCACACAGAGAGAGCCAGCTGCATTCTCTCGGAAGGGTGAGCCCACCCTTGGTCCTCGCAATTCTTAGGAAGATACACAGGGGCCAATGCATCTCTCTGATTGGGGTGAGGGCTCTAGTAGGTCAGAGATCCTGCACGTTAGAATTACCTGGGGAGCTTTAAAACACTCTGATGCCCAGGCTGCATCAGAATCCGCTCAATTAGGTTCTGGGGGTGAGACCTGGGCCTCAGAATTTTTCAAAGCTCCCAAAGTGATTCCAATATGCAGTATAGGTTAAGAACCTCTGTGTTAGTGCTTATCTTAGAGTGGCCGCAACCTGGGCCCTCTGTGTGAGCGGCCCGGAGAGAAGATTGCTCCAGAAAGTGGGAGACCCGGCTTTCACCTCTGCTTCCTCTGCTTGTTAACACATGAGATAACATGAAAGAAACAACAATTTTTTTTACTGCTGAAATTTAAAAAATTTCTCATATTTTAGAGATGATTGTACTTTTAAAAATATAGTTAAGCTAAAATGGGGCATTTCACTTTTTAAAACTCATTCATGTCATTTAAATGCTTTACGTTTTTATGAAAATGTACGACCTCCAAACTTCTGTAACAAACTGACTAAACCAATGATACACATTTCATGCTGGGAAAAAAAAAAAAAAAGAACCTCTGTGTTAGATCTTCTGAGCTCCTGTTCTCCAGACCCCTCCCCTCAACAGGTCTGGAGACTGCCTACTGGCTCACCTGATCTCCAGGAGGAAGTAAACAGCACAGTCCAATCCCAGAATTTTCCTAGAGTTTACTGAGATATTGGGTGACTCAAAGATCAATTTCTCTGTTGTACTATTTCTTAGCAGGAGCAGGCTTCAGACCAGGTTGCTGCAAACAGTTGTGCATGTTGTGCATAGCACAGGAATGCTTGGAGAAGGGGCTGAAGGGGCTGAAATTACAGCCTAAACTCTGCTCACTGAGTTGTGCCTCTGGCCTTGAACTTGGTGCAACTAGAAAGGGAAAGGGTGCCTATTTCTAATTCTCACAAAGGAGCTGAAGGGCTAGTAGTGTTCCTGGTTCAAGCCTGCCCCAGGTAGAGGCAAAGAGAGATTCCAGGACCATCTGCATCATGATTACCTGGGATCTTATTAAAACACAGTTCCTGGGCCCCTACCCCAGATCTAATGAATCAGGTCTCTGGGGATGGGGCCCTAGAAATCTATGTTTTAAACAATATCTGAGGTGGTCTCCATCTGAAGTCAGGTGACTGCTGGACTAGGGTGGGATGGTCTTCCAATAAAAATAAATTGAGTACCTCTTTCATGGCAGGCCCATGCCACCTTTCAAAGATTTTAGAGCAAATAAGACCCATCTCTTACTCAAGCATCCCCATCTAACGGGAGACAGGAACAGAAAATGTAGGCCCAAGCAAGGGTTCAGATGGATTTGGCATATATGGAGAACCAGAGAGCAGACCCAGAAATCTCTACAGGAGGGACTGAAGCTCCTCCCAGGAGGATAGTCATCCCAGGGAAGTGGGAGCCAGGCACCACAAGCCAGACCCACTAACAAAGCCTCCATTGTCAAAAAGGAGGAGTGAGTTGGGGCGGACAGCTTAGCGTCTGACATGTGTTTGTGTGTGGGCCAAGGCCCCACTGCCCACCCCTGTTTATGCCCCGTGGTTATAGATCTGAGTATGAATGGAAAGCTGGGGCTTGTGCATTAAAACTGAAAGAGTTGAGGGGCGCCTGCGTGGCTCGGTTGTTAAGCGCCGGACTCTTGATTTCGGCTCAGGTCATGATCTCGGGGTCCTGGGATCGAGCCCCGCAACTGGCTCCACACTCAGCGGGGAGTCTGCTCCTCTCCCCTGCCCCTCCCCCTCTCAAACTAAATAAATAAAATCTTAAAAAAAAAAAACAACCCTGAAAGCGTTGTTTCCTTATAACCCCTTTAACTATTTGGGCAGAAAGAATATGACTTTGGGACCTCACTGACTGAATATACAACAACATCTCACAGCTTTGGCGTTTCCTGTGCCCCTCCTTGGCTGCAGGAGGGAGCCTGTGGTACCTGGTGGACACAGCTATGTCCAGGGCAGAGGGCATTGTCTAACAGAGAAGTGCTGAGACGGCAGAAGAAGGATAATCTGTAGACACCAGGTGATGCCTAGCTACACTTGTCCATTCAGACATGGGAGACACCCCGGGAAATGCCCACAGATACTTGGGGAGTATCTGGGGGGGCCAAGATCCTACTCATCTTTCAGATTTCAGGGAGAATATCACTTACTTGGGTAGACCTTCCTTTCTGGGGTCAGCAGTTTAGTGCATAAAATAATAAAATCCATAAACTCAGATGTGGAGAAAATGTAACTCTTTGGGATAACAGAAACTGAGTATCAGCTTTAGTTCAGGCTCTTCCCATAGCTTGGACTTGGATAAAGATTCCCGACAACTGGTCACCAGTCATTTGTTTGCTCAGGAATCCGTCTACTGAGATGTCTATGTCATCAGTCAGGGGCTCTCTTGACTGCTTCAATGCCAAGTTTGGGGCATGTGGATCTTTGCTCGGCTCACTATGATCCCAGGTGCCTAGAGTCAACACCACCGACACACACTTATTTTCCTCCCTTTTAGTCTTGCTTCCGTTCTAGAGGAATCATTTTCTGGTTTAAGGAGAAGTTGCTTTGCGGCACCTGGGTGGCTCAGTCGTTAAGCATCTGTCTTCGGCTCAGGTTGTGATCCCAGGGTCCTGGGATCGAGCCCTGCATGGGGCTCCCCGCTCCATAGAAAGCCTGCTTCTCCCTCTCCTACTCCCCCTGCCTGTGTTCCCTCTCTCTCTGTCAAATAAATAAAATGTTTTTTTTTTTTAAAGGAGAAGTTGCATGATCTCAAACACTATCCTGCTCAATGGTTGCTGGCTTCGTTTTTTTATTTTTATTTTTATTTTTTAATTTTTTAATTTTTAATTGTTATGTTAATCACCATATATTACATCATTAGTTTTTGATGTAGTGTTCCATGATTCATTGTTTGTGCATAACACCCAGTGCTCCACGCAGAATGTGCCCTCCTTAATACCCATCACCAGGCTAACCCATCCCCCCACCCCCCTCCCTTCTAGAACCCCCAGTCCGTTTCTCAGAGTCCATCATCTCTCGTGGTTCATCTCCCCCTCCGATTTACCTCCCTTCATTCTTCCCTCCTGCTATCTTCGTCTTTTTTTTTTTCTTAACATTTATTGCATTATTTGGTTCAGAGGTACAGATCTGTGATTCAACAGTCCTGCACAATTCATAGCACATACCCTCCCCAATGTCTATCACCCAGCCACCCCATCCCTCCCACCCCCCCCAGCACTCCAGCAACCCTCAGTTTGTTTCCTGAGATTAAGAATTCCTCATATCAGCGAGATCATATGATACATGTCTTTCTCTGATTGACTTATGTCACTCAGCATAATACCCTCCAGTTCCATCCACATTGTTGCAAATGGCAAGATCTCATTCCTTTTGATGGTTGCATAATATTCCATTGTGTATATATACCACACCTTCTTTATTTGGGGGGTTTGTTACAAATTTTATTTATTTTTTTTAAATTTTTTATTGTTATATTAATCACCATACATTACATCATTAGTTCTCGATGTAGTGTTCCATGATTCATTGTTTGTGCATAACACCCAGTGCTCCACGCAGAACGTGCCCTACTTAATACCCATCACCAGGCTAACCCATACCCCCACCCCCCTCCCCTCTAGAACCCTCAGTTTGTTTTTCAGAGTCCATCGTCTCTCATGGTTCGTCTCCCCCTCCGACTTACTCCCCTTCATTCTTCCCCTCCTGCTATCTTCTTCTTTTTCTTTTTTCTTAACATATATTGCATTATTTGTTTCAGAAGTACAGATCTGTGATTCAACAGTCTTGCACAATTCACAGCTCTCACCATAGCACATACCCTCCCCGATGTCTATCACCCAGTCACCCCATCCCTCCCACCTCCCACCACTCCAGCAACCCTCAGTTTATTTCCTGAGATTAAGAATTCCTCATATCAGTGAGGTCATATGATACATGTCTTTCTCTGATTGACTTATGTCACTCAGCATAACACCCTCCAGTTCCATCCACGTTGTTGCAAATGGCAAGATATCATTCCTTTTGATGGCTGCATAATATTCCATTGTGTATATATACCACTTCTTCTTTATCCATTCATCTGTTGATGGACATCGTGGCTCTTTCCATAGTTTGGCTATTGTGGACATTGCTGCTATAAACATTGGGGTGCACGTACCCCTTCGGATCCCTACATTTGTATCTTTGGGGTAAATACCCAGTAGTGCAATTGCTGGACCGTAGGGTAGCTCTATTTTCAACTGTTTGAGGAACCTCCATACTGTTTTCCAGAGTGGTTGCACCAGCTTGCATTCGCACCAACAGTGTAGGAGGGTTCCCCTTTCTCCGCATCCCCACCAACATCTGTCGTTTCCTGACTTGTTAATTCTAGCCATTCTGACGGGTGTGAGGTGGTATCTCACTGAGGTTTTGATTTGGATTTCCCTGATGCCAAGCGATGGGGAGCACTTTTTCATGTGTCTGTCGGCCATTTGGATGTCTTCTTTGGAAAAATGTCTGTTCATGTCTTCTGCCCATTTCTTGATTGGATTATTTGTTCTTTGGGTGTTGAGTTTGATAAGTTCTTTATAGATTTTGGATACTAGCCCTTTATCTGATATGTCCTTTGCAAATATTTTCTCCCATTCTGTCGGTTGTCTTTTGGTTTTGTGGACTGTTTCTTTTGCTGTGCAAAAGCTTTTTATCTTGATGAAATCCCAATAGTTCATTTTTGCCCTGGCTTCCCTTGCCTTTGGCGATGTTTCTAGGAAGAAGTTGCTGTGGCTGAGGTCGAAGAGGTTGCTGCCTGTGTTCTCCTTTAGGATTTTGATGGACCCCTGTCTCCCGTTTAGGTCTTTCAACCATTTGGAGTCTATTTTTGTGTGTGGTGTAAGGAAATGGTCCAGTTTCATTCTTCTGCATGTGGCTGTCCAATTTTCCCAACACCATTTGTTGAAGAGACTGTCTTTTTTCCATTGGACAGTCTTTCCTGCTTTGCCAAAGATGAGTTGACCATAGAGTTGAGGGTACATCTCTGGGCTCTCGATTCTGTTCCATTGATCTCTGTGTCTGTTTTTGTGCCAGTACCATACTGTCTTGATGATGACAGCTTTGTAATAGAGCTGGAAGTCCGGAATTATGATGCCGCCAGCTTTGCTTTTCTTTTTCAACATTCCTCTGGCTATTCGGGGCCTCTTCTGGTTCCATACAAATTTTAGCGTTATTTGTTCCATTTCTTTGAAAAAAGTGGATGGTACTCTGATGGGGATTGCACTGAATGTGTAGATTGCTGTAGGTAGCATGGACATCTTCACAATGTTGGTTCTTCCAATCCATGAACATGGAACATTTTTCCAATTCTTTGTGTCTTCTTCAGTTTCTTTCACAGGTATTTTATAGTTTTCTGAGTACAGATCCTTTGCCTCTTTGGTTAAATTTATTCCTCGGTATCTTATGGTTTTGGGTGCAATTTTAGATGGGATCGACTCCTTGATTTGTCTCTCTTCTGTTTGTTGTTGGTGTATAGGAATGCCACTGGTTTCTGGGCATTGATTTTATATCCTGCTACTTTCCTGAATTCCTGAATTAGTTCTAGCAGTTTGGGGGTGGAATCTTTTGGGTTTTCCACATACAGTATCCTATCATCTGCAAAGAGTGAGAGTTTGACTTCCGCTTTGCTGATTGGATGCCTTGGATTTCTTTTTGTTGTCTGATTGCTGTGGCTAGGACTTGTAATAGCAGTGGTGATAGTGGACATCCCTGCCGCGTTGCTGCCCGTGTTCTCCTTTAGGATTTTGATGGACTCCTGTCTCACGTTTAGGTCTTTCAACCATTTGGAGTCTATTTTTGTGTGTGGTGTAAGGAAATGGTCCAGTTTCATTCTTCTGCATGTGGCTGTCCAATTTTCCCAACACCATTTGTTGAAGAGACTGTCTTTTTTCCATTGGACATTCTTTCCTGCTTTGTCAAAGATAAGTTGACCATAGAGTTGAGGGTCCATTTCTGGGCTCTCGATTCTGTTCCATTGATCTACGTGTCTGTTTTTGTGCCAGTACCATACTGTTTTGATGATGACAGCTTTGTAATAGAGCTGGAAGTCCGCAATTGTGATGCCACCAGCTTTGCTTTTCTTTTTCAACATTCCTCTGGCTATTCGGGGTCTCTTCTGGTTCCATACAAATTTTAGGATGATTTGTTCCATTTCTTTGAAAAAAGTGGATGGTATTTTGATGGGGATTGCATTGAATGTGTAGATTGCTCTAGGTAGCACTGACATCTTCACAATGTTGGTTCTCCCAATCCACGAGCATGGAACGTTTTTCCATTTCTTTGTGTCTTCCTCAATTTCTTTCATGAGTATTTTATAGTTTCTGAGTACAGATCCTTTGTCTCTTTGGTTAGATTTATTCCTAGGTATCTTATGGTTTTGGGTGCAATTGTAAATGGGATCGACTCCTTGATTTGTCTCTCTTCTGTCTTGTTGTTGGTGTATAGGAATGCCACTGATTTCTGTGCATTGATTTTATATCCTGCCACTTGACTGAATTCCTGTATGAGTTCTAGCAGTTTTGGGGTGGAGTCTTTTGGGTTTTCCACATACAGTATCATATCATCTGCAAAGAGTGAGAGTTTGACTTCCTCTTTGCCGATTTGGATGCCTTCGATTTCTTTTTGGTGTCTGATTGCTGTGGCTAGGACTTCTAATACTATGTTGAATAGCAGTGGTGAGAGTGGACATCCCTGCCGCGTTCCTGACCTTAGGGGAAAAGCTCTCAGCTTTTCCCCATTGAGAATGATATTCGCTGTAGGTTTTTCATAGATGGCTTTTATGATACTGAGGTATGTACCCTCTATCCCTGTACTCTGAAGAGTTTTGATCAAGAAAGGATGCTGTACTTTGTCAAATGCTTTTTCTGCATCTATTGAGAGGATCATATGGTTCTTCTTCTTTCTTTTGTTAATGTATTGTATCACGTTGATTGATTTGCGGATGTTGAACCAGCCTTGCAGCCCAGGGATAAATCCCACTTGGTCGTGGTGAATAATCCTTTTAATGTACTGTTGGATCCTATTGGCTAGTATTTTGGTGAGAATTTTTGCATCCATGTTCATCGAGGATATTGGTCTGTAATTCTCCTTTTGGATGGGGTCTTTGCCTGGTTTTGGGATCGAGGTAATGCTGGCCTCATAAAATGAGTTTGGAAGTTTTCCTTCCATTTCTATTTTTTGGAACAGTTTCAGGAGAATAGGTATTAATTCTTCTTGAAATGTCTGATAGAATTCCCTTGGGAAGCCATCTGGCCCTGGGCTTTTGTTTCTTGGGAGATTTTGGATGACTGCTTCAATTTCCTTAGTGGCTATAGGTCTGTTCAAGTTTTCTATTTCTTCCTGGTTCAATTTTGGTAGTTGATACATCTCTAGGAATGCACCCATTTCTTCCAGGTTATCTAATTTGCTGGCATAAAGTTGCTCATAATATGTTCTTATAATTGTTTGTATTTCTTTGGTGTTGGTTGTGATCTCTCTTTCATTCATGATTTTGTTGATTTGGGTCATTTCTCTTTTCTTTTTGAGAAGTCTGGCCAGGGGTTTATCAATCTTGTTAATTCTTTCAAAGAACCAGCTCCTAGTTTCGTGGATCTGTTCTATTGTTCTTTTGGTTTCTAGTTCATTGATTTCTTTTGGTTTCTATTTCGTTGATTTGTGCTCTGATCTTTATTATTTCTCTTCTCCTGCTGGGTTTAGGCTTTATTTGCTGTTCTTTCTCCAGCTCCTTTAGGTGTAGGGTTAGGTTGTGTATTTGAGCCCTTTCTTGTTTCTTGAGAAAGGCTTGTATTGCTATATACTTTCCTCTCAAGACTGCCTTTGCTGTATCCCAAAGCTTTTGAACAATTGTGTTTTCATTTTCATTGGTTTCCATGACTTTTTTTTAACTCTTCTTTAATTTCCTGGTTGACCCATCTATTCTTTGGTAGGATGCTCTTTAGCCTCCATGTATTTGAGTTCTTTCTGACTTTCCTCTTGTGATTGAGTTCTAGTTTCAAAGCACTGTGGTCTGAAAGTATACAGGGAATAATCCCAATCTTTTGGTACCGGTTGAGACCTGATTTGTGACCTAGGATGTGATCAATTCTGGAGAATGTTCCATGGGCACTAGAGAAGAATGTGTATTCCGTTGCTTTGGGGTGGAATGTTCTGAATATGTCTGTGAAGTCCATTTGGTCCAGTGTTTCATTTAAAGTCTTTATTTCCTTGTTGATCTTTTGCTTAGATGATCTGTCCATTTCAGTCAGGGGGTGTTAAAGTCCCCCACTATTATTGTATTGTTGTCCATGTGTTTCTTTGCTTTTGTTATTAATTGCCTCATATAATTGGCTGCTCCCATGCTAGGCGCATAGATATTTACAATTGTTAGATCTTCTTGGTGGATAGACCCTTTAAGTAGGATATAGTGTCCTTCTTCATCTCTTATTACAGTCTTTGTTTTAAAATCTAATTTGTCTGATATAAGGATTGCCATCCCAGCTTTCTCTTGGTGTCCATTAGCGTGGTAAATGGTTTTCCACCCCCTCACTTTCAAGGTGAGGGTGTCTTTGGGTCTAAAATGAGTCTCTTGTAGACAGCATATTGATGGGTCTTTTTTTTTAATCCAGTCTGATAGCCTGTGTCTTTTGATTGGGGCATTTAGCCCATTAACATTCAGGGTAACTATTGAAAGGTATGAATTTAGTGTCATTGTATTGCCTGTAAGGTGACTGTGACTCTGTATTGTCTCTGTTCCTTTCTGGTCTATGTTACTTTTTGCTCTCTCTTTGCTTAGAGGACCCCTTTCAATATTTCTTGGAGGGCTGGTTTCGTGTTTGCCAATTCCTTTAGTTTTTGTTTGTCCTGGAAGCTTTTTATCTCTCCTTCAATTTTCAATGACAGCCTAGCTGGATATAGTATTCTTGGCTGCATATTTTTCTCGTTTAGTGCTCTGAAGATATCATGCCAGTCCTTTCTGGCCTGCCAGGTCTCTGTGGATAGGTCTGTTGCCAATCTAATGTTTCTACCATTGTAGGTTACGTATCTCTTCTCCCGACCTGCTTTCAAGATTTTTCTCTTTGACTCTGGGACTCATAAGTTTTACTATTAGATGTCGGGGTGTTGACCTATTTTTATTGATTTTGAGAGGGGTTCTCTGTGCCTCCTGGATTTTTATGGTTGCTGGCTTCTTTCCCAAAACTTTGTATTACTTTTATAGAGAAAGGTTGAAAGGATAATAAATACACATACCTGAAAACTCCACTGGATTAATAATTGTTAACGTTTGGGGGCACCTGGGGAGTATCTGGGGGTCCAAGATCCTACTCATCTTTCAGATTTTGGTTCAGTCGGTTGAGTGTCTGACTCTTGGTTTCGGCTCAGGTCACAATCTTAGGGTAGTGAGATTGAGCCCCACATCGGGCTCTGTGCTCAGCAGGGAGTCTGCTGGAGATTCTCTCTCTCCCTCTGCCCCCCCAAAGTAAATAAATAAGTCTTTTAAGAAAAATTGTCAAAATTTTCCATCATTGTGGCCTGACCTCTGTGTACTCCAGCCTATGTCTTCTAAAAAGAAGGGCATTTGCCTACATAACTGCAATACCATGGTCACATCTACAAAATTATCTATAGTTCCACAAAATCACCAAATATCTGGTTCATATTCACATTCCCTCAAAATGTTCCATTCCAATAATTTTTTATGCTTAAAAATAAACACCAAAATCCAATGAAGAGTCACATGTTACATTTTCCCTTTATGGCCTTCTAGTCTATTCTAATCTAGAAGGTGCCGCTACCTTTTTATGTTGTTGTTGCTGCTTCACGGCATTGCCTTTTTGAAGGATTCGGGTCAGTTATCCTAAAGGACTCAGGCCTTTGAAAACAAAAGGCAGAGAACTCCACTTCAAACTTTTTATGAGGCAAGAAGTGTAAGTAACCCATCCTGGTTTTGCCCAAGACTGAGGGTTTTCTCTGACCATGGGACTTTTAGTGCCCAAACCAAGAAAGTGCCATGCAAGCAAGGATGAGTTGGTCACACTAAAGGCAAGGAGGCACAAAATTGGATATTTGCTTCAATGGTCGCAAGGCACAGGGTAAAAGTCTGAAAATCATAACCCAATATGGTACAGCCACACTTGATCAATAAATGCTTTCATAGTGTTCTGTGCTGACCCTTTCAGAGTGCTCATATATAATTTTAACTCTGTTTGATATCTAAATTTCCCAATAGGTAGTAAATGCTATGAAGGCAGGAACATGTATGTCTTCCTCATGACTCTAACCCTACTGTATCCCGGTACTTCTGGTACATATTAAGCACTTATTAAATATTTATTGAATGAACGAATACTTGAATGATGTCAAAGAATTTCAGAAGTGAATGTACAAAATAAAATTCAACATCTATTTTTGGAAGGACGAGCTAAGATTTTTTTTTAAGATTTTATTTATTTATTTGACAGAGAGAGTGCACAAACAGGCAGAGCGGCAGGCAGAGGGAGAGGGAGAAGGAGGCTTCCTGCTGAGCAGGGAGTCCAATGCAGGGCTTGATCCCAGGACCCTGGGATCACAACCTGAGCCAAAGGCAGATGCCTAACCAACTGAGCCACCCAGGCGCCCCTAAGATATTTTTTAAACAGTAAGACTGCAAGCACTGGTTGGGAATCTCCATACCTTAATTACTGAGTATTATTATTAGGTTATGTTGTCTGTATGCAAGTGTTTTTTTTTTTTAAGGATTTTATTTATTTATTTGAGAGAGAGCATGAGCAGGGGGGAGGGGCAGAGGGAGAAGCAGGCTCCCCGCTGAATGGGGAGCCTGACATGGGGCTTGATCCCAGGACCCTGGGATCAAGAACACGACCTGAGCCAAAGGCAGATGCTTAACGGACTGAGCCACCCAGGCACCCCTCTGCATGCAAGCATCTTGTGCAATTGTCTTGGCCTTACAGGTGAGAATCTGGAAGTTTAAGTAATCTTCAAGATTAAATTCAGACCTTAGCTTCTAAGTTCTCAGAGGCTTCATGCAATGAGGGGATGGAAAAGTGTAGGGAGTGTCTGGAAATGTGGAGGCACAACCCATTGCTAAGTAACACTGGTCCATGTACCAGGGTCCTAAGGAGATCAATCACACTGTAAGAAATTTCCATTAAATCAGGTAGAAATTAAAATAATAATTCTCCTCAGTCTCTGTCCTGTTCTCCAGATTTGAACCCCTCAGTGCCTTTAAACGATTGGTCTCTGAGAAGCCAAGAAGGAGGGTTTGGAGTTGGGAGGGAAGTTGAAATCTGGTTTAATTCTGAACATGGCCTGAGTTTTAGGTCAAGTCTAGCCTTGGGGAAGTCTCCTGGACCAGGGATTTTGAGACAGACTTGAAGTAGCATTCGGTACCTGTTGGTAAAGAATTCAGTTGGAGGCTGATCTGGGCTGGAGTCTTGAAGGCTCAGTGCCCAGGACTGGCAAGGTCCAAGGAGATGACTCCGCATCTCATTGCACACTTTCTCATTCCTTTCTCCCTCCGGATAGGAAGCTCTGGTTGGGGCCCAGGTTAATTCATGAAAGGATGGCTTTTTGCAGAATTCTTAGTTCAGATGCTCACCAGAGAAATAGGTGTCAGGGTCACTGTGAAATATCAAAAGACTGATAGACAAGAGAATTTATTTATTTTTTAAGATTCTATTTATTTATTTGAGGGATAGAGCGAGAGCACAAGCAGGGGGAAGCAGCAGAGCGAGAGGGAGAAGCAGGCTCCCCGCTGAGCAGGGAGCCCCACGTAAGTTTCGATCCCAGGACCCTGAGATCATGACCTGAACGAAAGGCAGACACTTAACAGACTGAGCCACACAGGCGCCTGAGAAGAGTATTTAAAGAAGAAAAGACCTTCCTTACTGTGAAGGGATTTTGAACTGCATGATGAGATTGTTTTTTTCTTCCGAGTTTCAACAGAATATTATTTATGTGTTCCTCATACTAGGGTGGGGGCTGAGACAGTGAGAAGACACCAAGTTCCGCGAGGAGATAAAGGGGACGATCTTTCATGAAGCAATGACTGTGTGCTATCCACGTGACCTCATTTTGCCCTTGCAGCAGTCCCAAAGAGATACTGCTCAGAAACTGAGGTTTAGCAAAATTACGTGATTTGCTGAGGGTTATACATGCCTGGGATGTGGCAGAGCATGGAGATTTACACATGTGCTGTCTGACTCCAAATCCACGCTTTGCCAGCTCTCCCGCCTTGCATTCTTCCAGAGGAACAATGGGACTAAGGCCCGAACGACCTCAGAAGTGGGGCGGGGGGCAGGGGCCGGTATCCAGTCGAGGGGAAGAAGACTGCCATTGCTGCCATGGTGTCTGAAGGGCCCTGGAAAGACTGAAAAGCCCCAATTTTTTCTAGTGCCTACCGCACTGCTTTGAAACCCTGGCATGCACTGCTTTGAGATGAAGATTGGGGATCGTGCCTCCCAGGGCCATTCCAAATGAACGAGTTTGACCCAGAGGTGTTGGGGCGAGGTGCTCTGTACTCCTCCCTGTCACCTCTATTCTGATACATTCCAGATGCCCCAGCAGCCTCATTTCTCAGTATGAGCCGTGAACTTGGGAGCATTGTATTTTTCCTTCTCTTTGGCTTGATTGTCCTTTGCCCTTGGGGGAGGGGGAAAGGATAACTAATGGCCTGGAGGGTAGCCAGATTTTTCCATTTTGCAATCTCCAGCCACAGCTGCTAAAGAAAACTTATATTGTGTTTTCATTCAGCGGGGAAAACATGTTTTGTTTTGCACTCTTGCGTAACCATGAAACATCTGGGGTAACTTAGCTTAAAACTTCCCTCCAGGGTCTCATTTAGGCTAAATGATATAGAAAATTGTTCACCTTGAAATGTAAGCTACAACACCGTAATAAGTCATTATCACATGTGTCTGGATACATGCCCACCCAGTAGGGAGTCATACAGGACTTAGGACTCGGGCCCTCTTCACTGAAACTACTGCCTTCATCCTACATTACACTGTTCCTCATAAATGATCAGGGCCCAGAAAATGGCATTCAGTTGGGGGTAATACTTGGGAGAGCTTAGAAAGGACTCCTCAATGCTTTTAACTGGTGGTTCTCAATCTTGAGGGGCATCAGAATCACCTACGGGAACTTACTAAAACACAGGTTGGCTCCACCCCCCAGAGTTTGCGAGATTCAGTAGGTCTAGGGTAGAGCTCAAGTATTTGCATTTGCAGTAAGCTCCAGGTGATGCTGATGCTACTGCCCTGGGGACCATATTTTGAAAATCTCAGCTTTAAACTTTGGTCAGCCTAAGTGAGGCATTAAATACAACACATGGGATTGGCAAAAACTGTACATAGTGGCAATGTCCAGTTTCATGGGTTTTTTTTTAAGATTTTATTCATTTATTAGAGAGAGCGAGCACAAAGGGGGCTGGGGTGGGGGGAGGGGCAGAGGAAGAAAGGGGCTCCCCACCTAGCAGAGAATCTGACCCAGGCCCTGATTCCAGCACCCCAGGACCTCAGGATCATGACCCTAGCCTAAGGCAGGCACTTAACCAACTGAGCCAGCCAGGTGCTCCTGTTTTGTTTTTCTAAATGGGTAAGAGCTGGTGCTAAAATGAGCTGACCACTTAGCCATTGCTAATGGGTGGACCTGTTGGTACAAACTTTCTAGAAAACTAATTGGAAGTAGAAAAATATTTATTGGGCATTGATCTAGTAAACCCACTTCTAGGTATCTCTGAGGAAATAATCAGAAATATGCACAAAGATTAAGGTACAGGAATGTTTGTTGCAGCTGTATATTAGTAGTAGAGACTTGAAAATCACATAAACATCTAATAGTTCATATATGTATATATGTACCCGTATATATATATATATACACACGACTATTCATACAATGGAGTATTATGCAACCATCAAAGTACTTGGAGAAAATTTTTAATGATGAGAGGAAATGCTTATGATATACAACTAAACAAAAAAACCCAAGGGACAGAGATGCATATATATATATATATATATATAGTATATGAAGCATATTAATACATGTATACTGTTTTGAGGTTTTGGGTTTTTTTTAGTTATAATGTCATTTCTCTTTTATTCAATCATAATATCATGTGGTTCAAAACTTACTTTCAATATTAGATCCATGGTTTCCTTTAGTACTTAGATATGCTTGAGAACTGAAGACGTTTACTCATTTTAATAGACTTAAAACGTTAAAAGTTTTCATTGCCTATTGTTTTTTAAATCTGTATTTTCGGGGGCGCCTGAGTGGCTCAGTCAGTTAAGCGTCTGCCTTCAGCTCAGGTCATGATCCCAGGGTCCTGGGATCGAGCCCCGCATCATGCTCCCTGCTCGGCGGGGAGCCTGCTTCTCCCTTGGATCCTCCCTGCCCACCTGTGCTCACTTTCTTTCCCTCCCTCTGAAAAAATAAATAAATAATCTTTTTAAAAAAGTTTGTTAAAAAAATAAATCTGTAGTTTTGAATTCTTCAGTATAATCTTTTTTATTAAAATTCAACTAATTAACATATAATGTATTATCAGTTTCAGAGGTAGAGGTCAGTGATTCATCAGTCTTATATAACACCCAGTGCTCATTACATCACGTGCCCTCCTTTTTTTAATAAATATTTTTTAAAGATTTTATTTATTTATTTGACAGACAGAGACACAACGAGAGCAGGAACACAAGCAGGGGGAGGGGGAAAGGGAGAAGCAGGCTTCCTGCTGAGCAGGGAGCCCGATGTGGGGCTCGATCCCAGGACCTCGAGATCAAGATCTGAGCTGAAGGCAGACGCTTAACGACTGAGCCACGGAGGCGCCCCCATCACGTGCCCTCCTTAATGCCCATCACCCAGTTGCCCCATCCCCGCACCCCCCCACCCCTCCAGCAACCCTCAGTTTATTTCCTATGATTAAGAGTCTCTTATGTATACTGTTATAAACAGCATATCATCCAAGCAAACACACTGAAATGTTAATGGGATGGCAATATATTTGTGCTATGGATGCCAATCATTTCCTCCCTACCCGATCTTCTAAAATAGTAAGTATGTCCTACCCATAGCCCCACTCTTCTAAATCCAAAAAGGGATTTTTTTTTAATTTCTTTTTTTAAAGATTTTATTTATTTAGGGGCGCCTGGGTGGCTCAGTATAAAAATAAAAAAAAGATTTTTTTAATTTATTTGAGAGAGAGAGCACAGAGAGAGAATGCATAGGAGTCATGGGGAGGGGCAAGGGAGAGGGAAAAGCAGACTCCCCGCTGAGCAGGGAGCCTGACGCAGGGCGCCTGGCCACTCTCTCTTAAATAAATAAATAAAATCTTAGAATATTTTGTTTCCTTAAAAAGCACAGTGGGGAAAGATCGTAAATATTAAGCTGTAATTCTTTTGTCCCTGCTATGCTTCCAGTGATCTCCCTTTTTTGCTTTGAGCTAAGTAGAGAGGGTTTCTTTTCCTTGCAATTGCATCTTAAATTAACAGGTGACTTCTGTTTATTCATACAGGTTTGTTTTATCTTAATCTGCCACACTGAATGTATTGTTGCTATTCTTACAGGGAAATACTGAAATGAAAACACAGAGCTGCAGCTGAAAAATAATTACTTCCTAGTTGATTACTAGCCCTCACTGACAAAGCTTCCTATTTTTGACACTTCAGGGGTTTTTTTTTGGTTTCTTTTAGTTTGGTTTGAAGTCCAGGGGACAGTTCATTCTAAGTTTGGGAATGTCCATGCAAAATTTTTGTCTGGTACCGAGCTAAGCTCTGTCATTTCCCCCAGCAACTCTCTGAGGATTCGAACAGCAAAGACCGATGCCCAGTGAAAGATGTAGAGTGTGGTTCTCCCCATCTCCTCAAAGATTGGAATGGGTGAGTCATCAGCAAATTGAATTGGGAGGGATTGCTGCAGAGCGGCCCACATTTTGTCATAAAAATTTTGCTGCAACATGACACTAGTTCAACTGTGGTTTTTCATTTTTAGAATATGAGTGAATGCCATAGAGTTGCTTACCAACTCTGTTTTGCGACACGTCATATTCATGTGAAGTTGCATCAACCAACCCCAGGGGTAATACGGTTTAGGACAGGACTATCTGGAATAAGCCTGTTAGGTAATTCTGATCCCTCTCAAGGTCCTCATCTCAACCTCTCTTCCACTGGGAATCAAATTATAAGTAATGCATGGCTGGAATTGGTTTTCAGAATTTTTAGATATGCTATAAGATATTTAAGGGAAGGGCTGATTCTGCCATGTTTATTGAATGAGTGACAAACCATTCATATTGTGCTGAGAGCTGAACCAAAGGGATGAGTACTTGCAAGTAATGTCCTGAGGGGTCCAGGGGACCCAGACTGGATTAGAAGCCTGGGATGATGTTGGAGATAAAGTCGTGATACAATGTAGGGTTTCCAAAGTGTGTGTTTTCTTTCTTTCTTTCTTTCAGATTTTATGTGTTTATTTGTCAGAGAGAGAGAGAGAGCACAAGCAGGCAGAGGGAGAAGCAGGCTCCCCGCTGAGCAAGGAGCATGATGTGGGACTCGATCCCAGGACCCTGGGATCATGACCCGAGCCGAGGGCAGACACTTAACCGACTGAGCCACCCAGGCGCCCCAAAGGTGTGTGTTTTCTGAAAGGATGAGGAGACTGTCAAGACAGAGAAAGTTATTGGCACTTTAATAATAGAGGAAATTCAGGGCACCTGGGTCAGCTTGAGCATCTGACTCTTGGTTTCAGCTTAGGTCATGATCTCGGGGTCCTAGGATCAAGACCCACATGGGGCTCTCCGCTCCATGGGGAGTCTGCTTGTCTCCTTCTCCCTCTGCCCCTTCCCTCACTCACACTCTCTCTCTAAAATAAATAAATCTTAAAAAAATAATAGAGGAAATTCAGGCAGAGAAAGTTAAGTTCCATTGGCAGAATCTAAAAAAGCTGTCATGTGCATGAGGAGAATGGTCTGGATCTGAAACCATGCAGTGGATCTGATGAGGGAGCAGAAAGCAAGCTGAGGACAAAGCAGAAGCTGACACCCCACAGACCACACCGCCCCGCCCCCACTCCCATGTGGGATGTATGTGACATTCCTTAGGCACTCCTCATTGCCCTAAAGCTAAGGGAAGGAAAACAAATGGTTAACTTATAGAGATTCCAGTCCTGCAGGACAGGCGTCTCCCTCAGTTTATGAATGTCTTAGTGAATTACAAGAAAAAAGCATTCTTATCAATAACCTAATTTCCAGAAGGAAATGTAGATAAAATTAAATGTCCTTAAAACCTGCAGCCCAGGGCCCCCGGGTGGCTCAGTCAGTTAAGCGGCTGCCTGTGGCTCAGGTCATGATCTCAGGACCCTGGAATCAAGTCCCACATCGGGCTCCCTGCTCAGCGGGGAGTCTGCTTCTCTTTCTCCCCCTGCTGTGCTCTCTCCTGCTCTCTCTGTCAAACAAATAAGTAAAATCTTAAACAAAACAAAACAAAACAAAACCTGCAGCCCATTGACAAATACTTGAAACAGGCAGAGTATAATGTTCCTCCAGAAAACTCCTAACTGCCTCAATGTGAATGCTCTGCTAGAGGGAAAAACAACCTTAACTTGACAATGGCAAGGCCTCCAGTATCTTGTAGGCCCTCTGTAGCATAAAGTTCTTTTGAAAACCTCCCTTTTTCCTTACCCCTGGCTCCCAAGTATATAATCAGCCACCCCTCACAACTCCAGTGCAGTAGCTCCTGCCCACGGGTGCTGTCCCCGGGCTTTCATAAAACCACCATTTTGCGCCAAAGACATCTCAAGAATTCTTTCTTGGCCGTTGGCTCTGGACCCCACAAACTCACCAACTTTCCAAAAACTACATCATTTGGTGCACAACGTGGGGCTTTGAGCCTTTTCATCTGGACTCTGAGCTTTGGTGCAAACTTGGTGAGTACTTTCTCTTCTCTTCCTTTACTCTCATTCCAGGGGTTTTTCAATAAGACCATTTTGGAACACTCATGTCGATTGCTCAGGCTGTAATCCTCTAGCCTGTGGCTACTCTCTGGGGGTGCGTGGGGAGGGAGAAAGCCTGCCTTTTGGCTGGAAGTTAGTACCCTGGCCGGGATGGTAATAAGACCCAGAAACTTGATGCCCTCACTTTATTCTGTCCTTATACAAAGTTGTCTGTCTTGGGTACAGGACAGCCACCTAAGTGATAAGCACGGTTGTCAATCTTATGACTCCCGTGTGAGGTTTCCTCCTCATTGGTCTAATGTGATCCCCTTCACATCCCTGGTCCAGCCATTTCTGGCCATGAGACCTCCACTGGGAGCCAGCCAAAACCAGTACCCAGCTGAATTAAAACCCAACCGGGGACCCTTTCCTAGGGAAGTTGGCTATAAAGACTACATGTGTTGGAATGTCACTTAGACCATGATGGATTTCTATCTTTATGGTCTTCTCTCAATGTCCTCTAACTACCTGAGTTACAAAATTGGGTAATTTCCCCTTGTAAAACTTTTCTAGTGTTCTCCATGGGTTAAAAATGGTAAGTTCTTCAAGGCCAGGTAAAATAAGACATGACCTTCAAGGCACAGTATTTTAGTCCATACACCAGGCACCCATTTGTAGCCTAGGATGCAATGGGGAAGCAGGGAGATGCTAGCATCTCTCCTACAGGGGCCTTTATTGGTGGCAGTGGTCATAGCAATTTTGTTCGGGGGATGCCTTGGGTTGCTTTGACACCAGGAACCTCTGACTTATCCTGCACATGGGACACCACCTGGGAGTCGGGGGGAATTTTCTAGGTAATGGAACTTCTCTACTTTTCTTCTCTTTTCTTCAGTTCCCAAGGAATCTCCCTTGGGGTGCTTTTAACCCACTGGAAATGATTCAGACTGCAAAATTTAGGAAAGGACTGAGCTCCTGTAACACTGCATGGCCTCGGTGGGATCTATCAGATCGCTTCTGCAGGGAAATAGGGCAAATGGACCTAGGGTACCTTTGATGAAGAATAGTTTGAAGAAAGGCAGGCAGGGACTAAGGGCTCCTGCCCGAAGAGGAAACCACCCTTAGAAGGATTTTACACCACCCTGGAAGGAGCCCTCCACTTTTCCCATGTGACTGATAGATGACAAAAGCCTGATTGGTTGACAGATGCAGGGAGGGTTAATTAGATGGAAACAGCCCACTAACAAGCCCATAAAAAACCCCGAGACTTAGAAACTCCGATGGCAACCCTCTTGGGTCCCCTTCCTCTTCAGGAGCTTTGTACTATCACTTTGCTATTGCTCAATAACCTTTGCTTTACTGCCCACCGCTCTTCTCCTTGTCTACCTCTTCATTCTTCAAAGCAGCGTGACCAAGAACCATGGGCACCAATGGAAAAGAAATCCTGTCACACCTTCATTGCTCATACCTAGGCCTTCATTGCCCTACACCAGGACCCTGACCTAAGGACTTCTTGTAGAATATGTTTGGTCAGCAACCAGGCTAGTAAACTCCCTCCTGATATATTGGATGATAATTACCTAAACAGATCTCCTCCAAATAAACGCAGGCCATCCCTTGCAAAGGGGACACTAATTCACTCTTCCTCCTCCTCATAGATGTGGGGGCTTCTCCCTCATTTCCCAGCTTAATGGCTATAATTGGAGCCAACTGTGGTTAGTCTACCTCGGGATGGGGACTTTAAGGAATATTCCCAAGCAGCTGCTAAAACTCCCTTTGTTTCGGGGAAATTCCCTGTCTTCTCTGGTCTAAAATGGACTGCATATTTCCACTTTGGTGGGAAAAACCACGGTGTCTGCTCATCTGTCTGTGCTGATGAGGTTTAGAATCGGGAATTCTTTCTTTGCCTTTTGGTGGCATCTCACCTCTTCTGCCTTCCCCTCCCACTCCTCCTGTTCTGCACCACCTTGGCTGTGGCCTGTATAGCTGGGTCCTATACCTCAGGCACCATGGCTCCTACCCTAGCTATCAAGGAGTGAAGAGCACCCCCTGGACTTAACACCAGCGACTTCAGACTTCTCCACCAGTGTCTCAGGTAAAAAATGACAATGGGGAGGTTATAGGTGGAACATATTCGGTATTTAAACTGATTTAAGTTTGTTGGTTTAATTAAGATAGACCTATATCTTTAGAGTTGTCAGCATTAAATATGAAACTTTTATTCTATCAAGTTTTGCTAAAGGTCAAATAAGCTGTGTTATCTCCATTGCAATTTGTTAGCAAAAAGATGACTTAAGATGATGGTTAACCATCTTGTCTGTCTCAAAATTTTCATGGGTAATTGTTAGGATAGCTTGCAAAGTCTTTGGTAACCTGAAACTTTTAAGTTTTCCTTGGATGATAAATGGGATTAAATTCATTGGACATCTAGGTCTTTTCCAAATAGGATAAAGTGCTAAAGCATTGAGTACTGGATGTAGGCTTGTGCTTTTGACTTCTTTTTTTTTTTTTTTTTTAAGATTTTATTTATTTGACAGAGAGAGAGAGAGCAAGAGAGGGAACACAGGCAGGGGGGAGTAGGAGAGGGAGAAGCAGGCTTCCCCACAGAGCAGGGAGCCCGATGCGGGGCTCGATCCCAGGACCCTGGGATCACGACCTGAGCCGAAGGCAGACGCTTAACGACTGAGCCACCCAGGCGCCCCTGCTTTTGACTTCTTATTGCAAAAAAACTAAGGATATTTGCATCTGTTGGTAAACACACTTTGTGCTTAATGGATTCATTAATTGCCCTCTAAAAAGTTCTGCTGTAACAGTTCACAACTGGTTACTACTTAGTCTTCACTGGAGTCTGAGGTGTCTAAGAGTGCAAAATTCTGCTAATGTAATGAAGACTGACGGAAATAAGGGAAGCAACACATCTTTGTGTGTAAAAAAGATAAAAGGAATGGGCATATATTTTTGTTAAAGGTAAAATAAGGTAATTTTGTCCAAAATAAGACTGGTTGTTTGGAGGGAAATGTCTTGGGACAAAATGTGAAATGCAAAGGAAAGTTATAGAGGGTTTGTGAGGGGAAATCTTTGAAAAGTAATTTTAGGTGTGGTCAGAATGAACTAAAATTGAAATGAACGGATTTTAAAGAACATCGGTATGAAATTGAAAGTCTGTTTTCTCTCTGTTCAAAAAGACAAGTTTTCCTGAATTGTTGGTCTGCTCTTGATAAAAAAATGTAAACAAAGTTGTTTGCTCTTTGTCTGCCCAGAAAAATCAGTTTCTATGTTTTGCCTTTATTAGGTCTTTAGTGATCCTTAATCCTACTTAGGCAAGTGTTTTAAAACTTTCTAAGGGTTTAACAACTTTCCCCAAGATTTAAATTGTAAACGAAGGCTTGTTGACTAATTAGGTTTGTTTATTTGGTATGTTACATTCTGGTATAAGGTCATCACCACTCGATATCCTGGTTACTGAAGTGTATGTGTCACAGAAATAACTGAATTTCCTTGTCAATTGCATCATAATAAACTCTCATATCAGATTGTTAACAAAGGTCCATTTCTGAGTTTCTGTCATTTATAATTGTCCTTATTCTCTTACAAAATGAGTTTCATCTATAAGGAAATTCATAAAAAGGAATTTTAGGGCAAATACAGGTTTTTGATGTCTTTAAAATCCTAAAACTGAAATTGGTAAGAATTTCCAGAACTAAGGCTACATTCAAATTGAACAAGAATAGTAATATGGGACTAAGTGAATTGGGAAAAATGATTATAGTTTTTTGTGACTCTTGTATAAAACACCGCTGGTGGGGCGCCTGGGTGGCTCAGTCGGTTAAGCGACTGCCTTCGGCTCAGGTCATGATCCTGGAGTCCCGGAATCGAGCCCTGCGTCGGGCTCCCTGCTCCACGGGAAGCTTGCTTCTCCCTCTCCCACTCCCCCTGCTTGTGTTCCCTCTCTCGCTGTCTCTCTCTCTGTCAAATAAATAAATAAAATCAATAAAATCTTTAAAAAAATAAAAAAATAAACCACTGCTGGTTCTCTAATGTTTGCTCTTCCAGATTAAGGAAACTTTCTCTTAAGCTATCTTATCTCTGATTTACAGAAACATGATAAAGTATTCATTTGTAAGCAAATTCAAGCATTTAACTTTTCTCTCTACCTGAACGCTCTAAAATTACAAAATCTCAGTAAGTATTCTTTCTTCCACGGCAATCATAGTCATTTGCATAAGTTCAATAAGAATCGGTTCTCCTTAGCGAAACCATAGAAAGAGCCAAGATGTCCATCAACAGATGAACGGATGAAGAAGATGTGGCATATATATATACAATGGAATGTTACACGGCCATAAAAAAAAAATGAAATCTTGCCACTTGCAATGACGTGGATGGAACTAGAGGGTATTATGCTAAGAGAAATAAGTCAATCAGAGAAAGACATGTATCATATGATCTCACTGATATGTGGAATTTAAGAAATAAGGCAGAGGATCATAGAGGAAGAGAGGGAAAAAATGAAACAAGACGAAACCAGAGAGGGAGACAAACCATAAGAGACTCTTAATTTTAGGAAACAAACTGTGGGTTGCTGGAGGGGAGAGGGGTGGGGGGATGGGGTGGCTGGGTGATGGACACTGGGGAGGGTATGTGTTGTGGTGAGCGCTGGGTGTTGCGTAAGACTGGTGAATCACAGACCTACTGTTTCCCCG